>NC_042619.1:28564405-28877359 GCF_901001135.1 Rhinatrema bivittatum | reverse complement strand
ATTCTTCTCAACTGTGCAGCCCACATGTCCAACCCCACTTACACAGAGCATACAAGAACCCAAGAACAACTAGATTACAGTGGGCTCTGGTAGAGCAAGACCTGTGATGCGGGTCTCATGCGCTCTTAAGTGCCTTCTCTATATTAGATAATGAAGAAGCTCTTGCGATAGAAATTGAAGTGGTATCTGAAAAGAAAGAAGAAACCCAATGCAAGCAGAAATTCCATAATACAATCAATAACCATAAGAAAAAGATCACTGTGCTGGGTGACTCAGTCATCAGAGGCACTAATTTGGGAACTCTTTTCGAGGGAAACACTAGTTTAAAGTCTTCCAGGATTATCGGCTGGTAGAAATGTTTTTCAAATAGTCAAGGCAATCAAAGAAGAAAGCAAAGACTCTAAAGTTGATATTATCATCCATCTGGGAACCAACAACCTTGCTAGAAACATTATCCAAGAGGTACAGAGAAATTTACAGTCTCTGGTGAAGCAGATTAGTCACATGGCGAAGATTATTGCCTTTTCAGAAGTGTTACCTGTTCACGGAGAGGGGAAAGAGAGGCTATGTCATATACTTAACTTCAATCATGGCTCAAAACTTGTGTAATGAACAAAGTTTTGGATATATAGGAGGATGGGGCCATGTATGGAACTGGAAAAGGCTCTATGTCAAAGATGGCTTACATCTGAATTTGGCAGGAAAAAGGATCCTAAGAGATAAATTCAAATCCTATGCCATAAAGCATTTAAACTAGACGACAGGGGTGGCAGAAAGAAATTAGAATGTTATCCTCCAAATACAAATACAAAAACAAAGGAAATGGGTGAAGGGGATAACAAAAGTCAGATGAATAAGGCACAAAAGAGGTCCAAGAAAAGCACTAACCTGAACTAGAAAAGCTGGAAAACTATGAGCACAAATGCTCGTAGTCTGGGCAATAAAATCCCAGACCTGCAAGCCCTAATGGTGGCGGTGTACTTGGGCATTGTTGCTGTTACAGAGACATGGTTCATGGAATTTCATGATTGGGATATGGCCATACCGGGATATAACTTGTTAAGGAAGGACAGAGAAGACAAAAAAGGGGGAGGAGAGCTCTTTATGTCAAAAACAATATCTAAGCAACTGAGCTGCAAGGAAGATGGGGTAAAGAAGAAACATTATGGGCTGTCCTAAACACAGGTGATGGTGCATCCATTTTTACTGGAGTGGTTTACAGGCCTCCAAATCAAACGGAAGAACTGGTCAGATGGGAAAGAAGGGAGAAGTGTTGATTGTTGGAAATTTTAATCTGCCGGCCATAGATTGGAGAATCTCTCCTGTGGAATCTACCAGAAGTAGAGAGATAGTGGATGCCCCGCAAGGGGCTCTGTTCAAACAAATGGTAATGGAACACATGAGGGAGGGAGCTATATTCAATTTAGCATGGGGGGAAAACAAATAAGCATGGGGGTAACTTGCTGATACGGCTGTGACTACCCTTAACCAATAAGCCATGCTTGTTTGTTTTCCCAGACTGTAAAATCCAATGTCCTTGTTGGTTGCTGTTTGAATCTAATTCCCCTTTCCTTTCCCCCCCCCCCCCCCTCCCGTTAAAGCAGAGAGCAATAATGGAGCTGCATCAACGGTACGAAGGCTTATTGGTTAAGAGTAGTAACTGCCACACCAGCAAGTTACCCCCATGAACTCTTTTCTTCATTTCCATCTTCTAGTCTTTAGGGATCCACAGTGTTTACCCCATGCTCCTTTGAAAATGTTTTTGTCTTCACCACCTTCTCTGGAAGGGTAATCCAGGCAACCATCGCCCTCTCCATGAAGAAATGTTTTCTGACGTTGGTTCTGAGTCGTTCTCCCTGGAGTTTCATTACGTGACCCCTTGTTCTACTGATTTCTTTCCAACGGAAAAGGTTTGTTGATTGTGCATCATTAAAACCGTTCAGGTATCTGAAGGTCTGTATCATATCTCCCCTGCGCCTCCTCTCCTCCAGGGTATACATATTAAGTCCTTCAAACTCTTCTCATTAGTCATTTGATGGAGACCCCCCATCATTCCCTGTTGAGGGTGTCTATAGTGTTACAGAGCAGCAGTCAAAGGACTGTAGACTGTCAGACAGAATTTGGTCTCGCTGACTGGTTGCTGTCTGGGGCCAGAGGACCCGGTGGGCAGAGGAATGGTGTCCCTAAAAAAACATGAGCTTAAGTCTTTCAATGCCTATTACAGGTGACTAATTCCCGATTGTCATGCCGAGAGACACTTGGAGGGAGGGACCTGACAGGGAAATAAGGGATAGATCTTAACCCTCAACTGAAATACAATGAAAGACTGTCACTTACTGATAGGGATAGTTGGCCAATCGCCCTACGAATGTGTTCTATAGCCTAAGATCTTTGTTTGTGACAGGAAATCTGGTTTTATATATATATATATATATATATTGAACTATACTAGCAAGGAGCTGTTCTCTGGTCTTCGTAGGACTCTCACAGTGTTTGACTGCTATAAATGCTGCAGTGTTCCACAAGCTGCTGTGGGTTTGCTGCAGGTGGTCCCCAAAAACGCGCAGGTTGTTCTCCATTGAAAGCAATGGCGCAGCAACAGACTCCCGTGGCTCTTGACATCTCGACCCCTGGACCACTGACCATTAACAGGCTGCATGCCCCAAGGCACCGGGTCTCAACCTTTCAGAACTACTCTGCTCCTTTCAAGAGTTTCAGATGTCTTGTGTGACCCCAACTGGGATTACAAAAATTCAAAATCTAGAGCAAATACTATATTTCCATTTAAGTGTGAGTTTTGGACCTGTTTTTCATTTGGAGGGTAATTTTCAAAGAGACTGACGTGGGTAAAGTAACGCTTTGCCTGCAGAAATGACCCTTTAGAGAAAACTACACAACTGATCCGTGCATAAAATTATGTGCAGAGGGGGGAAGGCTTTCCGGGGGTTGGAACTTTTCGATTTGAAAAAAAAAAAAAAAGTATGCATGTAAATTCTCTCATAAAAACTACAGATGTGGCACATCAGGTGTGACTGAGTTTGCGAGGCTTCACTGGGATCACTTTCAAAGCAGACTTTCTGTGCGTTAAATCCACGTTGAAAACTGGTGCGACTTGCATCCATGTTTGCTGGCTAAGTTATGCTCCATGACACTAACTTATCCCCTTACCTGCCAAATAAAACTCGCACACGCGCGCAAATCAATTTCCAGCAGGAAGTGACATCCGCAAGGCGGAACCGGCAGCGCTGAGTTCGGGGGGGGGCGTGCACTATTTTTTATTTTTTTTGGCATCACTTTATTTATTTAGTTAGTTAGTTTCTTGCATTTTTTTTTTTTTGTCACGTAATTCCCTGAAATGGCTCCAGGTGATGCCCGGCCACAAACTGGCAGCAGTTTGAAGCTCTGGGGAAGGAATGAGGGAACTGCAGCGGGAGGGGCCGGGCAGCCCAGGTTTACGATGCTCAGTTCAGGGAGAGGGGGGGAAGAATAATTACAAGTGGGCACTGCCCTACCCACCTCATTCGCCCCACCAGAATTAGTATATGATGGACGTTAGGCATGCCTACCACACGCAGAAAGATAACCCTAATGAGAGAAATCAAACTCAAGCAGTGTAAATACCATACCTGAGCCGGATAGAACATGTGCTTCCCCTACCTTGGCTGTTTAAAACATTTTTTCCCCCTCTCAGTCTCTTTTCCTCATTTCATTTTGTCTAGGCCTTCTAACTTCATTTCGGGCTTCCAGGCCCGGATTTAGGCCGAGGCGAGCCAGGACAATTCCAATAGGGCGCCAGATTTTTGAAGGCGTGAAATATCCAGACCAATGGGGAGCCGCCTTCTTCTGCGTTCTTTAGGGGCACATGCCGGCACGGCTTCAAAGGGGCGACGCCGTGGCACTCAGCCTACGGGGGCCAACACTTTAAATCCTGCCCTACCTGCTCCTCCTGTCCATATCTTATTTACGTTTATACTTATCTCCTTTCTTCATCCATCTCTCTCACTTTTCTCTCTGATACCTTTCTTTGATTTCGTTTCTCTCCATCTCTCGCTCTCTCTCTCTTCATTGCCAACACTTCAGCTCTCTCCCTCTTATCTCTCACCCTTCATGTCTCAGTTTCCAATGCTGTCATTTCCCTGCGTATCTCCTCTGAGCCCTCCGTCTCGTCTTCACTAGCTCTCAGCTCTCCATCTCCCCATCTCATTCTCCCTGACTCTTCCCCCCTGACACCTCCCAACTCTCCACTTCCCTCTCTCTTTGGCTCCCCCTCCCTCCCAGCTCTCCATCTCTCCCACCCTCCCCCTAATGCCCACACACACATCAGCAGTCCATTTCCTGTCTGCCTTTGCCCAGCTCACCCAGCTCCTTCCTCTAGTTCCATCGCCCCACCCGGCAGTCCCCCGTCACTCCTGTTTCTCCTGACCGGCTCCTAGCTCCTGTTTGGCTTCTCGGCTGTTCCCACCTCTCACCATTCTAGCTCCCCAATCTTGCTCTGGCACCCACGACGAACGGGGAAGCAGAAGCAAAGCAACTGCAAGCAAGGGATTAGCGGGACTCGGGAACAGCAGCAAGTGCCGGGGGGGGGGGGGGGGGCAGTGAAAGTGCTGCACCTCCCGTCACCTCCCAGCTGCTCCTCTACCACCTTTGTGCAGGTTTCATTTCTAATCAGAAAGCCCAGGCAATAGGGAAACAAGAGGATGAGGCAGCAATGTGGGCACTGGAAACAGGGTAATTTAATTGTTCTTTGTGGTGCCTGCTCCTCTCATGCTAATCATGGCAGCTTTGCTTGCTTCCCAATTGCTGCAAAACTGGGAGATATCACAAGTAATCTGGGAGGGAGTGCAGATCGGTGCTGGTAATGGATTGGGATGAGCATTAAGAATGCAGACTGCAGACTCCCAGGACGCTAAGAGAAAGCTTCCAAATATCCCCCAAGGGTTCATCTACCACTGGTTGAGAACCATTGTCCTAAGGCACTCAATATGTTCACTGTACAAGAGGCTAGACAACGGTAATTCTTTCATTTCTTACCTCTTCGGTGAGTTTAGATTTTTTCTTCAGCGTCAAGGAGACAAGTTTATGCCGGACACTGTTCTTCTTGTGTCCATCAACAAGGCCACTCTGAAATGGCAAAAAATAAATAATAATTTAGAGACAGTTCGAAGGCACGTCAGGCCTGATGAGTTTTGAGACTGCAATAGAGCCAGGCACCTCTGAAACAGAAGCACGCTTCTATCGCAGAAGAAATGTATTTATTGTTGGCTCTCATCCATCTCACAGCTCCCCAAACCTGTCCAAGAACTGCCTCCTGCTCCTTTCTTCCTAGCTGGGAAGATACGGACCGAATTGAAAAACGGGATCTCAGGTCCGAAGCATCATGACAGACGTGGGGGAACTCACTAGATCCCCCACATGCCAAACTGACTTAAGACTCTGGTTAGGATCCAGTAGTCTGCAGACCATCCCTACAGGCGTTCTCCGCAGAGGTTTCTCCGGCTCGGTCAGCAGGGCACTAGGAGCTGAGTTGGTTTTCTTGAGATTTGGGAGAGGAAGGAGAGTTTTGTAGTGATGGGCTCCCCAGATCACTCCTGATCCAAGGGGGGAAAAAACTCTGCCCGGACCAGCAACCTCATGGATCTGGAAGGGATTGTGTCTTGGGAGACCTGAGACAATTGTTGAGAGAGCTGATTCTGGTTTTGAGAGTTTTTGCTGGTTTTGAGACCTGTTCCCGCCATGGGATGTCAGGAAGATTCTGCGCCTCCCTCCGTCCAGTTAAAGAAAGGGCCCGCAGTATCCAGTCTGGGAAGAAAAGAGAAGTTTACTGTAGAGATTTCATTCTTGTGTCGCGGGAGGCCACCGGTTCCTGCCCACGCAGAGAAGGAGTGGAGATTTATTTTTAATTTTAAACATCTTTTGGGGACTCTGCCACCTAAAACCCCCAGTTTACCATCAGAAAAAACGATAAGGAGGTCACAGCCCTAGGAGGAACCCACTCAGGAGCGTCAGGTGTTTCTAGTGTTTGCCGTCCAAAGGGACACTGACTCAGCTACCGGAAGTGAGGGAAGAAATCGTGGACTCACTTTTGTAGGAAGATTATCTGGAGAATTTTGAATGTGAATTGGACTAGAGGTATTTTTGGCTGCAGTAGGGTTTTTTTTAGCTGAACACCCACCCTGAGTGTCCAGAATGTTTCTTCGGGGTCAAGGGTGCCCTCAAACGAGATTATCCCAAACCGGAGTACTGTGACCCAGAAGAGATTCAAGGAGTTGAGAGCAAAGGGCCCCCGAGGTTCATCTTCCTTCCCCGCTGGAATGAACCCGGGGGACCATGCTGGCGTAACTTGGAGAAGAGAGGAGAACGGGAATAAGACAGGACCCGAGGACAGCTGCGTGCCCCCGCGTCCCGAGAGGTCCCCGAAGAGAGGGTTACACGTACTTGTGCAACGAGCGTTTGAATGCTCACGAGAGGGGAATTTAGCAAAGCCAGGGGAAGATATTTCAGTCTTACAGTGAAGTCGGGGAACCTTTAAAAGGAAAATCATTATATGAAAACCTTTTGTCTAGGTGAGGGGGAGTTTTTCTTCCACTGAAGAACTGACAGTTCTGGCATTACCACAGTTTAGGAACTGTTCTCGCTCTCAAATTCTCTCTCGCATAGGCCCAAGAACTGCAGAGATTCCCGGGGCCTCTTCCAGTGTTACTTCCAGTGTCAACAAGAAACACCAAAGCAAATCTGTACTTCATTTTTTATTTCTCCTCCTGCGCTGTGTATTTCACCACATTTACCAGCAGAAAAGTGTTTTTAACACACATGAATACTAATTGCTAATTTCCGCCTCTCTCCTGCAGAGACACTAACTGCTAACGCACCACTTTCTTTCATTCACATCGGGGGGGGGGGGGGGGGGGTGTTAATATTTACAAAACTTTCATGTGGGCAAACTCGTGAAATGTGGTTCAAGAATTGCTCTCCCCCACTCCTTAGTGTGAGTTTGTTTACCTGCTGCGAAAAGAGGGCGGGGTAAGGTTGGAAATGGGGGGGGGGGTGGGGTGGGGTGAAGCAGGCGGAGGGATTTCATTTTGAAAACCCCACACGTGTACCTTTAGCACTTTGCACCTGCTCCAAAAATACCCCTGGCCCTCTGCCGGCCCACATTTTCAAAGGGAAACTCCACGGGAGGGGGTTTCCCTTTGAAAATGTGCTTACAGGCCCATGGACTGTCTTACAATGGCTTTCCCTTGTAGATTGTGTAGTCCCCCAGGTGCAGGTCATGTTTAAAACACATATCTGAAAGTCACAGACAGTTTAAACGACACATTAGCGGGTCATTTTCAAAAGGATTCCCACTCATGAAACCTGGTTTGATGTGTGTAAAGTGGCCTTTTGAAAATTAGCAAGCGGGGACAGGAGGGAGGGGCTGAGTGTGTAACAGGACACCCAAAAGCAATTTCGGGCATTCTTTTACCAGCTCTTCAAGGAGGCGACCTGGAGGGAGGCAGAGTTGGGGGTTGGGAGAAATCATTTTACACGCACGCAGATCTACACACCCTTCGCTGACCCTTGCTCCCTCGCAGGCGTAAATGCGCGCGTATATGTTGCCACCGTTTGTCCGTCCGCCCGCCCGGGAATTTTTACAAAGTGGACTCGCGCCCATAAATCCACTTGGAAAATTTGAGCTAAAGTCCATGGGTGAAAATTACCTTCCCTATCCTTTTCGTGGACCCCCATTCAAAGCTCTGTTTGGAGCTAAGCGAAGTGATTTTGGGCCCAGTTCATTACAGCCTGTGGGAAAAGACCCTCATGAATTATGCCCTGTGTGCGTCCTTTGAGCTGATCCTCAGATAGGCACTGCCGGCTGGCTAGGTCGTAAGCCCATCCCGAGAACACCCCTGGTGCCCTGCATTTTTTGACTGGCTAAATTCAGCCCTCTTCTGCTTACTGGAAGGAAAATTTAGCCACTCGGTAGGGTGAGGCACGGAGGGAGGGGGAGGAAATTTCAAAAGCAGAGGTTTAACTGGCTAAGTCCCAGAGTTAGGCAGCTGAACCCTTTCAAAATTCCTCCCGTGTGTCCAACTCGGGCTTGTACTAGGTCAGTACCTAAGGGAGGGACTCTACTTGTTATCCTGCTAAAGATATCAAATCTATCCAGTTGCTCTGTCCATTACCTTTTGACTCGTTTTTAATCGGTGCACTTTTAATAACCTCCCCCACACACACAAAATGAGAAATCCATACGACTAGAGAGTCTGCCTCTCACCTCTCCCTCTCCCTGCAGAGCCTGTAGCTCTTTTTTGTACGTCTTCTTTCCCAGGGTCTCGTAGATTTTCGTCATGACGGGGATCTTCTCACTCCCATCACTCATGGCCGTGTGATATTTCGGTTCAGGCAGGTCTCCCATGAAGCGAAGGATAGTGATCCAGACAGCGAGGGCAGCCTGCAGTGGATAAAACAGTAGGCGTTGTTAGGGTGCCGTGGCGTTCGTTGGCTTCTTGAACTGGGGGTGCGTGTGTTTGGGGGCGAGGAAGGCTGCCAAAATCTATGGTTTATAGTGCCGTACTAGACTGAGTCATCAATTTAAGGGGATATGATAGAGGTTTATAAAATCATGAGTGGGATGGAACAGGTAAATAGGAGGATGGTTATTTCCCCTTTCAAATAACAGTAAGACTAAATGTGTGCCATGAAACTAAAAAGCAACAGATTTAAAACAAATTGGAGGAAGTATTTTTCACTCAACGTACAGTTAAGCTGTGAAATCTATTGCCAAAGGCAATCTTGCATGGGGAAAAGTCCATAAACAATTATTAGCCCAGCAGATTTGGGGAAAGCTACTGCTTATCCCTAGGAGTGAGTAACAAGGAATGGATCTACTCTTTGGGATCTGTTGGGTGCTTCCTTGTGTGACCTGGATTGACCACAGTTGGAGACAGGATGCTGGGCTCAGTGGACCTTTGGTTTGACCCAACATGGCCCGTGTTATGTTCTTATGAGTGATGGGACTGCCAGAATGAATGGCAAAGTGGTTAGAAGATCTCGTGAAAGCACAGGCCTCCACGTGGTCCCTGGCAGACGTGGACTCTCTGAAGATGACAACGTCAAGCTGGTGCTGCTGAGATTAGAAATGCTGAAGCCGCTGCGCCGTCGGCACAATGATCACCCAGCCTTTAAAACAAAAAAACCAACTCACCAGCTGGTCTCCTTCATCTTCGTGGTACAGAAGAGGTTGCTTTAGAGGCCGGCGGATGTAGGCGTGGGTCGTCGTGCCCTGGAAGTACGTGGCCGCAAACTTTGCAAACTTGTACTCAGAAAGGTCTTCTTCTTCCTCCTCGGGAAGGGGCAAAGCACTGTCTAAATCCTCTTCCTCCAAATCCTTCTCGGCACGTTCGAGGTCCTGTGGTGGAAGGTGGGGGGATGGGGAAAAAAGAGACCTTTCAGTGCTCTCATGTGTGTGACCTTCAGCTCATCTCTGCAATGTCAGAAGCCCTAAAAGGATGCCTATCAATTACTGAAAGACGCCATTCATAAGGCTGTTGTTTCCCGTTGCTTTGTGGTGGTGGTGGTGGTAGTAGTTTAGGCAAGAATCATAATCCTAGACCGATGAACCATCTTCCCTAACACTTGTACCACTGCCATATAATCTGTGGCTTGGAAGCCACGCGGGACTCTTCCAGCCCTCAGGGACCAATGCAGTAAGGGGCGCTAAACCTATTGCAGGTTTTTACTCATATTTTAACACGGGTTTTTTGGCGCTAATGTAGCCCTGTATGTAAAAAGGGCTTTAGCGCCAAAAAAATCCTGCAAATTGCAGGGTAACAGCCTAATTAGCTATTACCCTGCAATGCAAGGAGGTTCGCTAAGCAAGAGACTGTCCAGCGTGTCTCCTGCTACCATAAGAAATTTAATGCCTGCTCAGGGGGCTGGCCTGACCAAAGCTCCCCTACCCTATGGTCTGGCCTGGTGGACAAGCGGTCTGGGTTGGACCTGGGAGTCCTCTACCTAAAATGGTGCATTCTGAAGTCCATGTCGTAAAACAGTCCTTGCCAAACTCCAAATTGCCCCTCCAGGCCAGGAACCCCTGCTGGAGACTCCTCTGGCAGGGCTTTTTTCCGATTGGTCCTTTTCACTGTCACTTGCAGTGAAAAGGACCAATCCCCTTTCAGGACAGCCTTCTGAAAGGGAATTGGTCCTTTCACTGACATGTGACAGTGAATGGACCAATCGGCATTAAGTGAAGGAGTGAATAAATTAATATTAAGTGTCGGGCACTTGGTCCAGGAGAGGTGGATGTGGGCGTTGGGAAACAGGTGCTCAATTCAAGTGCCCGTGCTACTGCGCGTCTTATTGCATCGGCCTATCAGTGTGGGAAAATAAAACAAGAGAGAGACCAGTCAGAGCGAACGGGAAATTAGTGGGACTGAGAACCAAATAAAGATTTAGGGTGAGAGACGGGAGGAAGGTTGGGAGGGGAATAAACATGAATGTGAGATGGTACAAAAGATACCATAACCCAGAGGGGTAGGAAACAAACAAACAAAATATAGATGAGGCGCAGAGGAAACTGCACAGCATGATATAAGGGCTGAGGAGCTGACAGAGCGAAAGGAGAAGGGGTGCAGAAGATTAAGAAGGAAATCAGACACCGAGCAGAAAGAGAGAATGAGGCAGACAACACTCTTCCGAAATGTGGAAGAGTCTGTAATAAACTGCATTCAAAGCTAGGACCTCATCCCTGAAAGTTATCTGCTTTTTTGGCGATGCTAGCAAAACCTTTGATAAAGCAGATCCTCGAGCGTCGATTCCTTTGCAATACTTTTCACGGGTAGAGAAGTGTTAGAAGCTCTGCAGAGGTTTTCCAGGTAGGCTTCAGCTCCTAAACTCGACACCCCGATCCCCCAAGAGCAGGCTTACCCTTCGGACCCCCACTACACGGAAGCAACCTCCACTCTCTCTCTCTCTCTGTCCGTCCTTTACTTTTCACGGCGTGCTAAGAATATCTCTCGGCGTGTCTGACAATCCTCCCCCCGGTTTGATGAAGTCCCTATCGGTGTGTTCGTACTGCCTTCAGGAAGTGGAGGTCACTTCCTGCGCAAGCCGAGGGAAGCAGCAGTGGCTAGGGGGGGGGGGGGGGGGGGCGGCCGATTACAGGAGACAAAGACTCAGAGCGGCGACTCCTGTCCCCTCTGCTGGCCTTTGGGGTGGAGGTCTCGGCAAGTCCGTCCTGAACCAAGCCCCAGACGCAGCAGGCTCTGATCCTACAGAGCTGCGCTGGAAGAGATCTCCCCTCCCCCCGGGGGGGGGGTCAGGCTCGAGTAAAAACAGACGGGGACGCTTTCTGCGGCAAAGGCCTGCCTGACTTTCTCTGAGACTGTCCTCAGAAATGCCATCAAATCAAGGGGTCAGCACAAGCTTACGCCGACAGGATGCCCTGGCAATTTCGCCTCTCTGTCCGGTTACCTCAAATCCAGCCGGCGCCTGCCCCTCCTGGCCTGGCAGGGATGACGTGGTCCCCAGGAAGCCAAACATTTTGTCCACCATCTCCGAGTCGTTCACTGGCTCGTTCCGGGCTTTTTCCATTTTCTCCAGGAACTCTTTCTTCTGCCGGGCTTCCTCCTTTTCCTTCACCTCCCTCTCGGCATCCTCCCGGGCCAGCTGGGCGAGACGCACCTAGAGAAGGAGAAAAGGACGTGGCGGCTCTTTTACTGAGGGTCTTCATGCTCGGGGCAGGACAAAAGCCAGTTCAGATTAAACCTGGACCCAGCGTTGGGCAAGCAGAGGGGTTAGGGGGGGTCCAAAAGAGCTGGACCATTCTCCAGTTGCCCCGAACCTCCGTATTGAACCAGTCTGGGTCTCCATGACAGGATTTTGATGGGGAAATATTCCCAGGCCTGCATTTATACTTCCCAAAATGGTGATTTTAACCAGGCAAGAGGAAGATATACAGGCAGCCCAGAATTATTCTTTCTAACTTTCATGTCTTCTAGGAGACCATGTTACTAACATATGACTCATTCTGAGAGTTTGATTCACTGATCAGCGCAATCATTAATGATTTAGCACAGGTGGAAACCTATGATAAATCGAGAGCTTGCAGCTGCATTCAGACTGAACCTGGTCACATATTCCAGTTATTCAAATATGGAGACGAGGAGCTCATTAGCTCATTTTACCTCGTTCAGTAAATCTCATTAAATGGAGCCACATTTTTTTGCTCCATGTCTTAGGATGGCATCACGGGGCTAGCCCCTTTTCCACCATCCCCAAACAGCTGATGTAAACCTTTCCCGACATCCAGCGCACTGCTCAGCCCCACCCCCCGCCTGCCCCCACCCTACAGACCCTGCCCTCTAACCCCCCCCCCCCCCCACATCCCCAATCAGCCTCAATATTCCGTCTCCTACAGTTCCAACCTTTCCTGCCCCTGATCACACCAGTAACTCCCTGGGCCTTTTGGATCCTCCTACCCCCCCCCCCCCCCTGGCCTTTCCAAACCAACCTGTCCCCAACTGCTAGCAGGAGGATGGTGACTTTCCCCCCCCCCCCACCAGTCCAGGAATGGCTCCACCTACCACCTTCACCCTGGCCCCCAGCTGCCTCGGTGTGAAGCGACCCCATTCCTGGAACGATGCTGCTGCTGCTGACATGGAGGGAGGTAAGGCTTGGAGTGGCTGTGATGCAGGGTTCTGGAGGCCTCGGGGGTTACTGGTGAAATCGAGACGGCAAGCATTTCAACCAGGGAGGTGGAGGTGGTGAGAGGCAGGAAACGTTTAGATCTGAAGGTTCCTGGAAGAGAAGAGGACTTCTGGCTGATGGGGAGTGCTGGGCGGGGGAGTGTGAAAGAGAGAGAGGCTATGCTGGGTTAAGAATGGGAGGGGAGAGATCCATGTCAGACTGAGTGGACTGCTGGCCAGAGAAGTTGTATTTTTCTCATGCTAACTGACCCACAGGTAAGGGACTGGTCAACACAGGGGATCATCAATTTCTGACAGATTTAGAAGCCCAGCATCTGTTTTTGCAGAAGTCTTCTTGGGGGCAATTTTCAAAGCTAGTTACGCACATAAAACTCTGTTTCATGCACACGATGCACTCTGTTTTATGCCGGGGTATGCCTGTTTTACACACACACACCCCGGCGGGTCTGCGTGTAAAAGTAAACATGGAACACAGTTTCACATATACTTTTTTGCACACTCACCAGAGGCATTCTAGGGGGGGGAGTTGGGGGGGTGCAGAGCTGGGGTGGGGATTGGAATTACGCATGCAGTTTGTGCACCAGCTAGGGGACTGCACCCCAGCATTTTATGCATATTAAATCGCTTACTCCCAACTCCAAAATATATCCAGTATAAATGTTGTTGAAATTATTTTCTTGCAATTTCTTTTTATTGTTACTGTCGACTTTTCTCTAGAGAATACAAAAAAAATTTTTTATTACCACATAAATTTTTGAAGGAGAAGGTGAAACGTTTCATAAATTTTCTCGTGACATTACCTCCTTGTAATATATCAAGTTTTTAAATCATGAACCATCCACCTCCATCCTTAGTATTTTTTTAATTTATGTGAAATGTGCACTGTGAATGTTAAAATAAATCCTATTTTTTTAAAGAAATATTTATAGTTATATTTCAATTATTCACAGAGGGCCGGATTTTAAAATGGTTACGCGCATAAGTTATGCGTGTAACCCTTAAAAAAAACCCCTGCGCGCGCCCCTGGATGCGCTTAAGTCCCGGGGCTTCGTAAGGGGGGCGTGTAGGGTGGGCGGCGCGAATTTCAGGGCGTTCCGGGGGCGTGGCACCGACCCGGGGGCATGGTCAAGGCCTCCGGACCAGCCCCTGGGTCGGGTGATGGCGCGCCAGCAGCCCGCTGGTGCGTGCAAAGTTACGCCTGCCTCTGGCAGGCGTAACTTCCCCAACAAAGGTAGGGGGAAGGTTTAGATAGGGCCGGGGGGTGGGTTAGGTAGGGGAAAGGAAGGGAAGGTGCGGGGGGGGGGGGGGGGGGGGGGGAAGGAAAGTTCCCTCCGAGGCCGCTCCGATTTTGGAGCGGCCTCGGAGGGAATGGGCAGCGCGCGCAGGGCTCGGCTTCTTATGTTACTCCATCTCGAGAGAGCAAAATCTTGTTCACCAAACGCTCGCTCATAAGATTTTGCTCTCTTGAGATGGAGTAACATAAAGGAAAATTAGTTTCTTACCTGATAATTTTCGTTCCTGTAGTACCAAGGATCAGTCCAGGACACCTGGGTTGTGACTCCGCACCAGTAGGTGGAGACAGAGCAAAACTTGTGGGCGGAGCCATATATAAGCCCCTGTGCCAGTCACAGCCCCTCAGTCATACGTAATGTCAAAGTAGCCATGCAACCAAGTAACAAAACTGGCTAGAAAATGCACCTCTAACTTTAAACTAACACCAAACTCCTACTTGAACCGGACTCCCCAACCGGGAGAGCTAAACAAGCTAACAGCAGAACTAAGAAAACATGATGAGCGGACTCTCCGTTACTGTAGCGAAGCCCTGCGGGCGGGATCCTGGACTGATCCTTGGTACTACAGGAACGAAAATTATCAGGTAAGAAACTAATTTTCCTTTCCCTGTACGTACCAGGATCAGTCCAGGACACCTGGGATGTACCAGAGCCAACTTACCGAGGGTGGGAAGCAGGGAGTCCCGCTCGGAGTACCCTCTCTCCAAATCCCCCGGAATCGTTAGCCCGGACATCCAACCGGTAATGCCGGATAAAGGTATGCAACAACTTCCAGGTAGCCGCCCTGCAAATCTCTTGAGGCTACATCTGAGAAGCTTCCGCTCAAGACGCAGCTGGAGAGCGAGTCGAGGGAGCCCGAAGACCCACGGGAAGTGATTTTCCCCCCGCACCAAGTAAGCTGAACCAATGGCCTCCTTGAGCCAAGTGGCAATCGTCGTGCGGGACGCTGCAACTCCTTTCTTTGAACCAGAGAACAAAACAAAGAGAAGAGCCGTGACCCGAAATGGATAATTGACCTCCAGACAGCGAAGGGGGGATCTCCGCACATCAAGCTTCCGTAATTCCCTCGCTTCTGGATCAGAGGGCTCCCCGACCGCAAAAGCGGATAGCTCAATTGAAAAACATGGAAAGCCGACACCCCTTTCGGCAGGAAGGAAGGAACCGTCCGCAAACAAACTCCGGAATCGGAAATACACAAGAAGGGTTCCCTACAGGAGAAAGCCCATAACTCCGAAGCACGCCGTGCCGAAGCAATCGCCACCAAGAACACCGTCTTCAACGTGAGATCCTGAATAATTAAGCGTTTCAAGGGTTCAAACAGCGCCGCGCATAAAGCGGAGAGAACGGAATGGAGGTTCCAAGCCGGACAGGGGAGACGCAATGGAGGACGAAGGTGCTTAGCTCCCCGAAGGAAACGGGAGATATCCGGGTGAAGAGCCAGGAAAGTACCACGGACCTTACCTCGCAAACAACCAATCGCCGCCACTTGGACCCGTAGGGAACTACAAGCCAGACCTTACCTTTGGCAAAACCTGCCTGGAGGAACGCCAGAAGCCGCAGTAGGGACCACCCCACGCTGCACGCACCATTCCTCCAATCCACCCAGACACGGACATAAGCCAGGGACGTCGCCTGTGTCCTGGAACGTAGCAACGTGGCTACCACCGCAGCTGAGTAACCTTTTCTCTTCAGCCGATTCCTCTCAAAACCATGCTGCGAGGCAGAAGTGATCCGCAGTCTCCAAACAGACGGAGCCCTGATGGAGTAGACCCGCCATCCCCTGGAGCTGAAGGGGTGCCGCCACTGTGAGCTGGACGAGGTCTGCGAACCACGGCCGGCGCGGCAACTCCGGTGCCACCGGGAGCACGTTGGCTGGGTGCAACTCTATGCGCCGCCGAATCTTGCCGATCATCGGCCACGGGAGAAACCACGTACAGCAGAACATCCGTCGGCCCGGGAAGCGCCAACGCATCGACGCCTTCCGCCCCCTTTTCTCGACTTCGACTGAAACATCGCGGAGCCTTCGCGTTGTGCCACGTGTCCATCAGATCCATGTGGGGCACTCCCCACTTCTCGCAAATGAGAGGCAACGCTTTGACCGCCAGTTCCTACTCACCGGGTTCCAGGCGATGCCGGCTGAGAAAATCCGCCTGAACGTTGTCGACTCCTGCACTGTGAGAGGCTGCTATGTGGCTGAGATGGAGTCCTGACCAGACCATTAAGCGCTGAGCCTCCTCCGCCACCTGTGGGCTCCTTGTCCCGCCTTGGCGGTTGATGTAGGTCACGGTGGTCGCGTTGTCCGACAACACTTGGACCGCCTTTCCCCGCACTACCGGTAGGAAGGCTTGCAGAGCCCAACGGACCACTCTGGTCTCTAGTCTGTTGATAGACCACTGGGCTAGCGACACTGACCATAGGCCTTGGACCGAGCTCCCTAGGCAGACCGCTCCCCGACCGGAGAGGCTGGCATCCGCGGTCACCACCGTTCAATTGGGCACCAGAAGAGACACTCCAGAGGACAGATGACTGGAATCCAGCCACGAGAGCAGGCTGGACCTCGCGAGTCCCCCTAGTGGAAGCGGTAAGTGGAACTTCTCGGAAACCGGCGCCCAGCTAGAAAGTAAGGACGACGGTAAAAGGCCACAGATGAGCGAACGCCCAGGAAAACCAGCGCAGGCGTGGAAGCCATATAACCCCGGACCGCAAGGCAGTCGCAGACAAGAAGCGCCGTACTTGAGCTGGCAGCTCGTATCTCCATTCGTGTGACAGGAACACCTAGCCCTGCGACGTGTCGACAACAGCTCCCAGATATTCCAAGGTCCGCGAGGGTGCCCGATGACTCTTGTTGAAGTTGACCACCCATCCTAGGGACTGCCAAGGTATAAGACCCTGGCCAACTGACAGCAGACATTGATCCTCGGGCTCCGCCCGAATCCACCAATCATCCAGGAACGGATGGACCAGGAGATAATACTGGCGCAGCCGCGCCGCCACCGCGACCATCACCTTCGTGAACGTGCGGGGGCCGTCGCGAGACCAACCAGGAGCGCTTGTAACTGGCAGTGCCGTCCTAAAACGCAGAACCTGATGAAGAGCAGGAACGACGGCTGAATGCCTATGTGATGATACGCCTTCGCGAAATCCAGGGAGGTCAGAAAACTCGCCGGGCCGCCCCGCAGCAATTACCGACCGAATCGACTCCATTTTGAAGTGAGAAACGCGAAGGCATCTTACCGACCGAATCGACTCCATTTTGAAGGGAGAAACGCGAAGGCATCAGTTCACTCCACCAAGATCCAGAATAGATCTGTCCGTACCGCCTGTCTTGGGGACGACGAAGTAAATGGAGTAACGGCCCCTGCCGTGCGGTTGACCGGAACAGAGGAGGCAGCCGAGTCTGATCACGCGGAGGACCCACTGGTCTGACGATACACCGGCCCATCTCTCTACAACTGAAATCAACCGCGCTCGCCGGGGCTCCCTTGTTTCCCCCGAAAGGACTGCTGCTGCCATGGCGGGGTCCGGGAGGAAGAAGACCTATACGACTGACCAGGAGACTTTGGAGGACGCGACGTCCTGGGATCACGAAAGCGGGACTTGGCCGAAAATGAAAACCGCACCCTGAATTTATCCTCGAGCCTCGGGAATCAGTCGATCTCCGGCAAGAGAGAGAGCTTACCCATAGCGTTCGTGACCTGGAGGTGCACAGCCGGAGTATCCTATTCTCGATAGAGCAGGGCTGACACAGAGAGGTGAAAAAGGAATGAAGCCCAGCCGAGACTACCCCCAACGGGGTGGGATGACCAACCCCTCCAGGATGGCGGGAATCAGGGGCCAGCTCTTTCCTGATGAAAAAGGCGGATAAAGCTCGAGTAATCCCCTTCCGAAGGCTGTGTCTGCCCCGCCGTCCACTGCGGCGGCGTGCCATCCCCCTCAGCCCCCCTCGGAGGCGGGGAGGGCGCCTTGGAAATCTCCGGACCAGACGATTCAAACGTCGACATCTCCCTCAGCCCCCTTCGGAGGAGGGGAGGACACCTAGGAAATTACCGGATCCAACGAGGCAGAGGTAGGGACCGTGCCCAAACCAGGCGGTATGGCCCGAAACGGGCGTTTGGCTATGAATCGCCCCACCGCGAACTGCGGCCGAGTACGCGTCCAGTCCTAACTTGATTGGCCTCTCAGGCTCCCCGCCTGGCCAGAAGGTCGCTTGTGAGCACTGCAACCTTTAAGGCCCTATGCCTGGCCAAAAGAAAAACCAGGGACAAAGAGTCCCTCAGAGATCGTGGCATGTCTCCCCCGGTCCTCCCCCCCCACCGCCTCCGATGGCAAAACAGACCACGGAGCCGGCGACTGGGGGGGGGGGAACGGAAATGAGGGAACAAACCCCTGGGGCCTGCCGCGCTTGGTGTCGCGCTCGACGCCGCACCAAGATGGCCGACTTTCCCGCCAAATTTCGCGCGAAAAGTCTGTGTAGAATTTTTTTTTTTTTTAAATCTTTGCCCGCGGCAGGCAGAAAACTGCTTGGGGAAGGCCGCCGGACGGTCCCCGCGACCAAGTACGCCGCAAGAGCAAAATGCCGCCGCCGAACAAGCACCCCCCGAAGGAAGGCCAACGATACTGCGCCCCTCGTTTCGCAGCCTGAGGAGAGCCAAGCTTGCTAGAGGCGCGCAGGTGCGAAAACGTCCGAAAAATGAGGACCCCGAAACGAGGAGTTCCCATCCACGTTAGCCTCATCCGAGGACTCAGCCCCCCCGGAGGACCCCCCCCCGTAGGCCTCCGCTAAGGAGACAACGCGGGAGGCATGCCGGGATTTCCTGCCGGTTCGCGCACAAGTTCGCGAGCTGACCCCAAGATGGCCGCCGCTCCCGCGCTGAGCGGGAAGGGGTCAGCCGGCATGACTGGAGCGGCGAAAATGCGCGACTGCTAATGTGCCGACCGGGATCGGCTCCCCCTGTCTGTCCCGGACGGTCCCTCCCGCCTGGGACGCAAGCGGAGCAAATCCCCTCTCGCGGGAGCCGCGCGCGCGCCGAGCCGCAAGCACGGCCAACCGTTCCCCTCGGCCTCCATGCGGTCGCGGCGGAACGGACGGCGCACTAATAAGAAAAATAATCAATTCCTATCGCCGAAACACTCCCCGTGCCTCGCCGAGCCGAGAAAACTCCCCCACCGGCGAAGAAACGAAGAGCCACACAAGAAAAATAAAAGTACAAATTTTTTTTTTTTTTTGTACGCAAACCTGCTGCTGTCCGGAGTCCTGGATCTCTTGCTTCTGTTGGGGGTGAGTGAACCGGGCTCCCCGGTGTCACCCCCACGCTGCTGCCAGTGGCAGGCCGGGTCCTCGACCCTCAGCAGCGGCCTCAACCAGGGGGGGATAGTCCCCTCAGAACCTTCCCACCCCCCTGGGAGGCAGGACGGACAACTTCTTCTTGTCTCTTCTCACCTTCAAATCCTTTTCTTTGGTTTTTTTTTTTTTTTTAAATTACCAAAACCAATAAACTGAAACCAATAAAACCACCATGACCCTGACTAACCAACTATCAGTCCTCAGGCCACTCAGAGGCTGTGACTAGACCTGCACCACCTACTGGAGACAGAGTAAGACTGAGGGGCTGTGACTGGCACAGGGGCATATATATGGCTCCGCCCACAAGTTTTGCTCTGTCTCCACCTACTGGTGCGGAGTCACAACCCAGGTGTCCTGGACTGATCCTGGTACGTACAGGGAAGAAGCATTACTGCTCGAATGAATCTAGAAAGGATGCTATTTATAAAGAGCGTTGGGTAAGAGCAAACGGCGGAGTATATTATTTAAAAGACTTTGATTGCGGGTCCAAAGAAAGCTGGAACTTAAGCGAGTGTACCGAAGGAGGAGTCTGCATGACGGCTTGGCAAAAAACAGTCTAAACAGTGGCGTTGTAAGAAACAGTTTGAAAGATAAGTAATTCCGACTATATAGTAGAACATATACATCCCCTGAGGAAAGACCCTGCTGGGTCAGAAACAAGGCCTTGTCGGGTGGACAACGACACCTTTTATGATAAGTCGGTTTTGGTTTACATTTGGATTGCAAGTTCAGTCTGGTAGGATGAAGCAAACTACCAACTTAATCTGTTTGTCTAACACTCTGTGAATAATTGAAATATAACTATAAATATTTCTTTAAAAAAATAGGATTTATTTTAACATTCACAGCGCACAAGTCACATAAATTAAAAAACACTTTGGGGCGGATTTTAAAAGCCCTGCTCGCGTAAATCCGCCCGGATTTACACGAGCAGGGCCCTGCGCGCCGGTGCGCCTATTTTACATAGGCCTACCGGCGCGCGCAGAGCCCCGGGACTCGCGTAAGTCCCGGGGTTTTCCGAGGGGGGCGTGTCGGGGGCGGGCCCGATTCGCGCAGCGTTTTCGGGGCGGGACGGAGCGTTTCGGGGGCGGGTCCGGGGGCGTGGTTATGGCCCGGGGCGG
Organism: Rhinatrema bivittatum; assembly: GCF_901001135.1. Classification (NCBI taxonomy): domain Eukaryota; kingdom Metazoa; phylum Chordata; class Amphibia; order Gymnophiona; family Rhinatrematidae; genus Rhinatrema; species Rhinatrema bivittatum. The sequence goes on along the minus strand of NC_042619.1, from coordinate 28,856,913 downwards.
TCCGGGGGCGTGGCCACGCCCTCCGGACCCGCCCCCAGGTCGCGTCACGGCGTGCTAGCGGCCCGCTGGCACGCGGGGATTTATGTCTCCCTCCGGGAGGCGTAAATCCCCCGACATAGGTAAGGGGGGGGTTTAGACAGGACCGGGGGGGTGGGTTAGGTAGGGGAAGGGAACGGAGGTAGGCTGCGCGGCTCGGCGCGCGCCGGCTATACAGAATCGGTAGCCTTGCGCGCGCCGATCCAGGATTTGCGCGGCTACGCGCGTATCTACTAAAATCCAGCGTACTTTTGTTGGCGCCTGATGCGCCAACAAAAGTACGCCAAATCGCGCTTTTTGAAAATCTACCCCTAAGGATGGAGGTGGATGGTTCATGATTAAAAAACTTGATACATTACAAGGAGGTAATGTCATGAGAAAATTTATGAAACGTTTCACCTTCTTCAAAAATTTATGTGGTAATAAAAATTTTTTTTAGTATTCTCTAGAGAAAAGTCAACAGTAACAATAAAAAGAAATTGCAAGAAAATAATTTCAACAACATTTATATTGGATATATTTTGGAGTTGGGAATGTTTGTCATTTAATATTCCAGAATAATTTAGAGGTGCTGGGGATTTTTGGTTTATAAAATCACTTAGGCATTGGATGAAGTCAAATGTATATAGAGATAGATAGATCGAGAGATAGATGCAGTACTTTACCCCAAGAGATCTAATCAACACTCCCAGAGGATACTGGTACACATTAAAAAGGATAGGACATATGGTATATAATGAGGATGCTTCTGGCCCTACTGAATTCAAAAGCCAAGATGGAGGTACCCAAGCACTCACCTGAACCTTTTGAGATCTTTCTGCCAAAAAAAGAACTCAACCAGTTAACGACATCACCCATTCTGCCCAAATCATTCAATACTTTTTTTTAATGACCTCCTGCTTTTTCTCAAGTTTATCAAATCTTGGCTCTTTCGTGAAGCATCTGCCCAATTTTGTGAGCCTTATCCAAGTAATTCTGGAAAGGCAGGGCTTGCAAGCTGCTGTTATGTTATGAACTCTCTGCCTTGTGGCCTACACTGATGTCATCCAGGCGGCTTGTTGATGCTGCTTCCTTATTTTAATCTGTGATATAACTTACCCAGTATTGTTGTTCTTAGGTTTATTGGTTGTTAGCTGGTTTCATTTTTATGACAGATATGATTTGTTCATGGTATTATGAGAATTTATATGAATTGTTGTTTTGTTGGTGTTTTATACTATGTTCTCATGACGCAGTTTACTTTGTGTGCCACCGAGAGCTGATGGATCGGAAGTTTGCATATCATAAGTTTTATTATTAATAATAACAACAACAAGGAAAAAGAAGAAATTCTAAACATATTGGAGAAGGCCCGTCAGGTGTTGGAAAGGCTACGTAGGGTAATGAGGTACGGGCCACACCGGCAATGGAAAAGCGTGTTTGTGTAGAAGAAAATGACGGGGGAAAACACAATGGGACCGGGCGGGAGTCACTGTACGATACTAGGGAGTCCAGAGAGGTTCTGGTGGGTCCACCGAAGGACCCACCAGAGGTGGGGGAGGTTCAGCGAGATTGTCCCCTTTTATGAAAGTGGTGCTAGGAAGGGAGTCTGGAAATTAGGGACCTGTAGGTCTGCCTTTGGTGCTGGGAAAATTGACGGCGACTCCTCTGAAGGAAAGGGAGGTGAAGCACCTTGAATCCAGCACATTGCGGGACGCGAAGCAGCAATGGGTTTACTAGCGGGAGATCGCGTCAAAGAAATCTAATGGATTTCTTCAATAAGGTGACTAGAGAGCTGGATTAGGGACAGGCGGGTTGGGTTGCTGGATGTGGTTTTTCAGCAAAGATCCTGATTCTGCCCAGCACGCAGAAACTGAGCAGCCTGGGGATGGATTAGAAACTGGTTGAGGGATAGAAGACAGAGCTTGGTGATGAATGGCACTCACTCCGAAGAAAGGAAGGTGATGAATGGAGTCCCTCAAGGACTAGTCCAGGGTCCAGATATTACAGAGGGATTAGGAGGAAAACTGATTTTTTTTTTTTTTGCAGATGATGCAAAGATATGGAATACAGTGAGCACGCCCGAGGGAGCAGCTGGAATGACGAGTGATCTAAGAAAGCTGAAAAGAGTGGCTGACTACTTGGAGTCTAAGTTTCAATACAAAAATAAGTTCGGAATTATGCAGTTTGAAGGCAGACGTGTAAGGGAGTGGTGCAGAACGACTTTGTGAAATGCTGATGTCCATGGAGCAGGAAAGAGGACTCAGGGCGACCTAATCCCATGATTTCAAGGTAGTGAAATAGAGTGAGGTGGCAGCGGCCAGGGATGGAGGGATGCCACGGTGCAAAGGGCAAGGTATAGCCAGTAGAAAAGAGGAGGTGATTATGCTGATGTCCAGGTCATTAGTGAGACCTCAGCTGGAGGAGTCGGTGCTCAGTAGTGGAGGCCTTATCTCCAGGAGACTACGGACAGAATGGAGTCCGTCCAGAGAAGGAAGGGCTACCAAAATGGTATGGGGTCTGCGACAGAAGCCGTGTGAGATGAGATTTAGGGATCTAAACACGCATATATCCCAGAGGAGAGGAGGTAAGACAGGGACATTCAAACACCTGAAAGGTATTAATGCACAAAAAGCAAACCTGTTTCAAGGGAAATGAAGGTTTCGAATTACGGGATATGATATCGGGCTCTAAGATGGAAGACCGAGTCAGAAGATATGTTTTCCTGGAAAGGGTGGTGGATGCCTGGTACGCCCTCCCGGAGTGGCTGGTGGGGGCTAAAACACTACAGTGATGGAGAGCATGGGATAAGCACGGGGGACACTTGGTTCCTAAAAGTAATAAGACAGAAAGAAGCATGACTTAGTGGCAGGCGTTTAAGTGCTTTCTGGACTGATTCAACAAGTCTTGGGGCTGCCAGAATCAACTGCACAGTGGATAATATGAAATATCAGGAGCTGTAGTGGAAACGCAAGCCACCGTGTTTATTTAGCAGGTTGCGACGGCAGAACCGACTGACAGCTGGGTCCGTCTGGCAGGCTGCAAGTACAGTAATAGCTGAAGGCCCGAGAAGAAACGCAGGTGGTTATGTAGTCGGGGAATCTAGGAGTCTCACCAGTAAGGGTAGTTATTTAGCTCGTGTGATGATAAAACCTAAATGGCAGCCAGGACTGTCTGGCAGGCTGCAAGTGCTACAATAACCTAGAAGACCTAGTGGAAAGGCAGATGCTCACTTAGCTGGCTGACCCAGGAGGGCTGAGTGTTCAGGTAATGATCACAGTGGTGTTGCTGGCTATTTACATTATTACAGAGCTTTGGGGTTCAGCATGGGAAAGATGATTTCTGGAGGCGACTAACAGGGGATCTTGCTTCTACCCAAGAGGCGTGGCTGGAAACCACGTGTTCACATTTCAGTTTAAAGAAATATACACGTGTAGTAGGTGTGATACTAACTTGTGTTCTCTACAGCGTGTAAGTGTTCCCATGCACTTTTAGATGCATTACAAGCCAATAGTCAAACGCAATGCATGCATGCACCCTGTGCTTGAAAATTATCTGGGCTCGCGAGATCTGAAAGGTGTGCACGTACACTGCCAATTAGATGCCCTGTTGTCAGTTTGCCCCATGAATAATACAGCTTGGTCTACTGGACCCGGGAAGATGAGGGCAATCAATCTAGGTTACTGTACCTGGTGCTTCTTCTCTGCTTCCTCCTTGGCTTTCTTGGCGCTCATCTCCTTCTTCAGGCGTTCCTCCTCAGCAAGCCGAAGCTTCTCCGCTTCCAGGCGGCGGTGATACTGGCGGGGGGGAAATGACAGCGCATCACAAAAGTCACGTACCTACCGCAGACGCAACAACGCTTTAACTTGTCGGCATAGCCACATGGAGGGGGCGCAGACGGCTGTCGTGAAAGCTTCAACCCCCACCTCCCTCACTCGTGGGATGTTCTAGAGAAAGCCATTTAACCTTCATGCGCCCAAATGTTATTTCCAGGTTCTTCAGGTAAAGGGAGTTGGGCGTCAGTTTTTCAGAAAAGTGCTCAGCGCTTCATTTAGGCACCAAAAATGTAGGGAAAAATATTTTCAGGCTGAAAATATTCCTAAATGTAGGAACCTCAAATTTAAGAGCGTAATGTGGCCCCTGCAATTCGCTTGCTGAGATTTAGGTGCCTAAGCCAGGTGCTTAGTGCTGAAAATCAGTGCCCAGCACGTTTACTTTCTTCCTCTGTCGCCAGGGCCACCCACTTTTTACGCTTCTAAGTTTAGGTGTTCAGCTGCAGTCCATTTTCAGAGGTGCTGATTTTGCTGCCTAGCTGCCAGAGCCAAGGCACCTAACCCCTTTGAAAATTGCCCCCTTGGTAGTCACATGACTCACGCTGTGCTAAGGCTGGACATTGATGGCATCGTAAAAATACCCCGAGTGAACAACAAGATATGACAAGGTGCATGTTTGTACACATAGGCTGCCATCAGTGTGCTGTGAATCACCCCCAAATGCATTACTGTAATTATAAAATGACTTTTCTATAAGATTTTTTTGAACTGCATTTGGATCTAATCTCTACCATGCCGGTAAGAAATGAGAACAGGATGGAAGCTTCAGCAATCAATCTTTTCGCAGGGATTCATCTATAATAAATACTATGGTAGTACATTTTGCTCTATAAACTTGCTGGCAGGGTGTATGTTATAATTTATTTGGATTGCTGGTCTACCCGTGTCAGATCATTAATTCAGAAGCGGTCAAGGCCATAAAACTCTTAATTTTACCATTCATCTTCCCACTAATGTCACTGGAGAATGGATGCAGAAGAGCTCCAGGAAAATGAATGGTGTTTATGATCCTGGGACTGACACTGGATTATGGGGCCTCGCCCAGCGTAATGATATGCTGAGAAGAGGCTTCAGCACATGGACCAGAACAGTGAGGCAAACGCATTGGCTCCCACTGCTCAACCTTCAAGTTACAGCCTCGGTCGCTCGAAGAAGCCATCTACCTGCTATGGCACTCCAGACTTCAGTGACGCCGAGCATGGGTTGCACGTCCGCAGAACCCAAGTGACTGCTGGCAGCTCACAGTATTGCACCATGATGAAATTCTAGTTTACAATTTCTGGGAGCGGGAAGGGGGTCGATTTTCAGCCGCTGTGCGGATCAGCTAGTTAGCCGGATAAACATATGTATAACTGGCTAACTTTAGGTCAGCCCTATGGTCCGACCAGAATTAGCTGCATGCATTAAGTGAATATCGGAGTTAGCTGCATAACTTATGCGGCTAACTCTGCTCCTCCTGGAAACACCGCCCACCCACCCCCGATTTATGTAGGCGTAATCTTTGTCCCTGTATAGAGTGTGTGAAGCATTACACAGTGGGTAATGGGTACAGTTTCTTCTCCCGTGATAGCGAATCACATTTCCTAAGCATTGCTTACCTCTCCTTTCAGGCGCCTGTACAATCTGCGTGCAATCATACCCCTGGCATGGGCCTGGATGGTGAAGACTGCCCAGAGTCGGTGTCTGAAGGCCTTGCGCACTAAGAAACCCCTGCACCGGGCCTGGAACTCGATGATTCGCTTCCGCGCTACGTGGTACTGCCTGTGAAGCTTCCGCGAGTGATAGAGGGCCTGAAGCCTCAGGAACCCGATCTTCATCTGAAAGAGAAAATGAGGCTCCTGCTCATTCCAGGCCAATGCTAGGGATGCGAGAATTGTTAATTTTTCGTGAATAAAAATCAAGGATACAGCTTTTGTTCCCACCTAGTTGTGCATTCTATATGACGTGCAGCCATTTGCACAGATTTTTGGAAATTCTTCCCTTTCTCTAGTCTGGAATGTTGACCTGTACCGCTTTCTATCAATAGGCTTTATCTACAACACTTTTCACTATAGGCATGCTAGCTTTCACTTATCCTCAGCACTATAATTTTACGAACCCTGGGAAATAATTTTCCATCTTAACTGTCCAATCCAGTTAATACTTTTATAAGGCAATCCTTTTATCATGAACATATATGTATTGTCACAAATTGGCCAAGCACAGTCATCAAAGGTTCATGTACACTAATATTGCATATGGGATCAGAAGATGACCATTGGAAATACTGAGCAAAGGATCAATGAAAAATAAATAACCTTTTTTTATTCACTCGACAAAATGAAACCAACATTAAAGTAACAAAAAATATCTTAAGCTCTCATTAAGTAAGTCCCTTTTCCCCTAATAATGCCACTCTTGAAATCTGTTGGCCAACATACCAACCAATATCCTTGCCTGTCTGATACCATCTCTTTAACTGTATGGGTGCTGCTGACTAATATGCCAAGGTTAAGGCATGCCTCACTGGTATTGACCCTTTAACGCTGTTGGATGACATGCCAGCTGATTTCCTGGATTACTTCCCATAGTTCTTTGCTTATCGTTCTTTTTAGCACAGTTCGTTTTAGTTGTTTTTATTTTTACTTTGAATCAATTTATGTTATTGTATGCATTTGTTTGCTATTTTTGCGGTTTGTATTTGTTTTATTTAACATTGGTTTTTATAAATATTGTACATCACCTTGATTTACAAATTAAAAAGGCGATTAAGTACATAAACTAAACTAAGAACAATTGGAGACAGCTATAGAATTTCTTGCGTTAAGACTATTAAGACTATAAACTGTCCTCTTTAGGACCTAGAGGAAGTCTTAAGAGGCAGGAGGCAACAACACAGTTATTGTGAGGACCAGGGGAAACATTTTTTCCTCTTTTGCATTTCTCCGTGGGGAAGGGGGTGTGACTTCACATCATCCACTAGAATATAAGAGTTGCAAAGGGGCAAGACACATACCTCTGGAGGCAAAGTGGTGAAACTAATTCATAGCTGTTAGGAGTAGGGTGGTTGCTTTGCTACCCCGCTTGGATATGCAGAAGTAAAGGTCAACACAAAAGTTGTAGGCGATACCTTTTTTATCAGACTAAATGCACTTGTGATTAGCTTCCAAAAGCAATGGTTCCTTTGTTAGGTCAGTGTAAAATGAGCCAGCGATGATGCTGCCTGAATATGCAAGTAAATCACCAGGAGTATTAGGATGGTAGTGTTTGTTTCCAAAGTTGTAATTAGATGGGATGTGGGATGTGTTTCCAGAGTGGTGTGAAAGCTAAAGGAGTGAAACATCAGGATTTACTGCTGGAGGAGGACTATGTGTCCCTTTTAAGTCCCGTCATGTTTGTTTCAACCTGTGCTTTACTTGGCTGTTCAGGTAACATCATCCTTAGCTCATTTTGCATTAATCTGCATTGAACATAGCTCTAGCCTAGAAAGCTACTCATATAAGTATTGAGTCAGTCCTGCTCAGACATCCTTTGCTATTCGGTGGCAGAATATCATACTCTAGCATGGGCCTAGTTGTCTTACATAAAACTGGTTGACATACAGTTACAAGAAGCCATGCGAAGTATGTCTGGAGCCCTGCACCCCACGCCACTCCACTCCTATGGGTACCTGAGCTGTCCAACACTGCACCACCCAAGGTCATCGGCAAAGCTTGTTGCCAGTGTTTATCTAAACTCATTTCTGCCATTACCTTCCGACAAGTTTCAGCCTTCTGCTATTTGTTTATCTTCTTGTCATCCCATTTGACTGTCCTTGCCTTTGTCTGACCACCACCGAGGTGAGATGGAGAGAGATGCGATTAGCTAATCTCCCCATGAACTCTTTTCTTGTTGATGACCCAACAAAGGGCCTACCAGGCTTTGATTTGCCGTGTCTCAAACGGGTACTGCTGAAGTCTTTTTCCGACAAGTGTCTGTTCATAAGCCAAGCCGCGAGACAAAAGCGATCCGCCAGGTCGAAAAATACCGGTCCTTGACGAAGAAGATTCGGAAGGTGGCCCAACCGTAACGGTCCGTCCCCGGCAAGATTGACTAGGTCCGCAAACCATGGTCTTCTTGGCCACTCGGGAGCCACCAGAATCACTGGACCCTGATGGGATTCGAGACGCCTCAACACCTTGCCGACTAAGGGCCAGGGGGGAAACACATATAGTAGGATGTGACAAGGCCATGGAATCGCTAGTGCATCCACCCCCTCCGATCCGTGTTCTCGCCTCCGGCTGAAAAAACGCGCTGCCTTGGCGTTGAGCCGAGTTGCCATCAGGTCTAGTCGCGGCACACCCCATCGCCGGGTGATGAGTCTCATCGCCTGGTCCGAGAGCTCCCATTCCCCTGGATCCAAGTACTGACGGCTGAGATAATCCGCCTGCACGTTGTCCACGCCTGCGATGTGAGTGGCCGCGATGCGGGCGAGGTGGCGCTCTGCCCAGGTCATTAATAAGGACGACTCGACCGCCACCTGCTGACTCCTCGTGCCGCCTTGGCGATTTATGTATGCTACCGTGGTTGCGTTGTCTGTGAGGACCCGAACTGCCCGTCCCCGCACCAAGGGCAGAAGCTGACGCAAGGCGAGGCGGACCGCCCTGGTCTCCAGACGGTTGATGGACCACAAAGCTTGGCGAGGGGTCCACGACCCTTGTACCGCACGTGATTGACAGACAGCTCCCCAACCGGTCAGGCTGGCATCCGTCGTCACGATGACCCAATCGGGAGGCTCAAGGTCCACTCCCTGTAGCAGATTGTCCGGGACCAACCACCACGCTAAGCTGGAGCGCGCCGGCTCCAACAGTGGTAACTGTACTCCGTAATCCTCGGATTTCTGATCCCAGCGCGAAAGGAGAGCCCTTTGCAACGGCCGCATATTTATTTTATTTATTTATTTATTTATTATACCGAGTTTCATGATAGGGATCACATCAACCCGGTTTACAAATAACAATGTGTGCAAAGTATAGCGTAACGTAATAAATATTTCCAATACAAATTTGAACTTTAAATACAGAGAATCAATTAAAAGGTGTGAGAAAGTTACAATATAACAGGGAAAATTAACTTGGAACTGGAAGAGGGGAGAGGTTAAACAATGTAATATTTACATTTAACACAATTAAAGTGATAGTGCAGCAGAGTAAGTAAATAAGCCTATTTGCAGCAGAGTAAGTAAATAAGCCTATTTGCATGAATGTGACGGTACATAAATATGAGCGGTAATATAAACAAGAGAATCAATATGACACAGTAGAGTATGGTGATGATATGATAAAACTCAAAACGTAATAGTGATAAGATTATGATAGGTGGATTCTTATTTGGATCCAGAGGTTACATGGCAGTTTGTGTTGATGAGTGTATTTTATTCAAGGCTTGGAAATGCTTTTTTGAAAAGCCAAGTTTTTAGTCTTTTCCTAAATGTTAGAGCGCATGGCTCTTGTCTTAGATCAGGTGGTATAGAGTTCCACAGAACTGGACCTGCTGTAGAGAAGGCTCTGAGACTCAAAGATTTATGTTGATAGGTTTTGGCATTTGGAATTTGGAGTGACTCTTTGTAGTATTCCCTAATAGGTCTGGCAGAAGTGTATTTTTTAAATGGTATTTGAAGATCTAGTTGCGTGAGTTGGTTGATGGTCTTGTATATGATGTTGATGGATTTATACATGAGCAAAAGATTTATACATGAGCAAAAGCCCACGGTACCATCTCCAGAGTAGATACCATATGTCCAATGACCTGCATATAGTCCCAGGCTGTGGGCAAGTGGAGACCCAGCAGCCTCTGAACCTGACACATCAGATGGTCCATCCTCTGCCGAGTCAGGAATACCTTGCCCACCAGGGTATCGAAACGAGCTCCCAAAAATTCCAACCGCTGACTTGGAACTAGCTGGCTCTTCGCAAAGTTGACCACCCAGCCTAGCGACTGTAGTTGCTGCACCACCAACTGAACCGCCCTGTGGCAGTCGCTCTCCCGATTTCGCCCGTATGAGCCAATCGTCCAGGTAGGGATGAACCAATATCCCTTGCCGTCGCAGGGAGGCTGCGACCACCACCACCAGAACCTTGGTGAACACTCTCGGAGCCGTAGCTAGGCCGAATGGGAGGGCACAAAACTGGTAATGTTCTCCCAACACCATGAACCTCAGATACCTCTGATGCCGTTCCCGAATTCCGATGTGGAGATATGCCTCGGCTAGATCCAAAGAAGCCAAAAACTCTCCCTTGTGGACGGCCGCAATAACAGACCGTAGAGTTTCCATGCGAAACCGGGGAACGCGTAACGCCTTGTTTACTCGCTTCAAATCCAGAATAGGACGGAACGTACCTTCCTTCTTCGGAACTAGGAAATAAATGGAATAGCGGCCCGTTCTTGTCTCGTCCGAGGGAACGGGCAGCACCGCCCCGAGGGTCCGTAAGTGGTTTACCGTCTGGGCGATAACCAGTTGCTTTTCTCGAGGCCCGCAAGGCGATATCATAAAAAAGTCCCGGAGGGGCCGAGCAAAGTCCAACTCGTAACTGTAGCGCACCACGTCGAGAACCCACTGATCCGACGTGATTTTGACCCACTCCTCCCAAAACAGGGATAACCGACCTCCGATACGGGGGAAGGAGGAGTGGGCCAGCGCGCCTTCATTGGGGAGGTTTCCCTGCGGACGGTTGCTGGGAAGCTCCCAATCGCTGCGGCCGCCTGCCACGAAAGGAAGGAGACCAAGGAGACCACGACTGCGACCTTGGGCCTTGCTGTTTCTGCGAAAAAGAACCACCCCTTCCGGAGCGAAATCTGCGCTGCCCCCGAAAACGGGATCGCTCATTCCCGAAAGGACGAAACTGCCGGGGCTTGTCCTCCGGCAATTTATATACCTTATTATCCCCCAGGTCTTTGATGAGTTGGTCCAATTCCTCACCAAACAATAACTTCCACTTGAAGGGGAAAGCGGCTAGACGTGACTTAGACGAGGCGTCCGCCGACCAACGGCGAAGCCAAAGTAATCGTCGAGCAGCGACCGCCGAGGACATAGTACGGGCAGAGGTTCGCAGCAAATCATACAAGGCGTCCGCTGTGTAAGCCACCGCCGCCTCCACGCAGTTGGCCTGCTCCGCCTCGGCAGGCGGGAGCTCCTGTGTGGTAAGCAATTGCTGAACCCAGCGGAGAGTGGCTCTCTGCACCATACTGCTGCACGCTGCTGCACGGACTCCCAGGGCCGCTATTTCAAACATGCGCTTCAGGAGCACCTCTAACTTCCTGTCCTGAAGATCCTTCAACGCTACGCCCCCCGTGACCTGAATGGTAGTATGCTTCACCACAGCGGTGACCGCCGAATCTACGGCCGGAACCTTAAAAATTTCCAAAGACTGTGAGGGCAGAGGGTACAACTTATTCATTGCCCTGCTAACCCGCAGGGAAGCCTCTGGAACCTCCCATTCTTTAGATACCAGCTGTACAACCTTGGGATGTAAAGGAAATGTTTGCGGGGGGGCCCTCAAACCCGCCATTGCTACATCCCCCGTAGAGGTATCTGTGTCTTGCTGCGGGGCGGGAATCTCTAATTCCTTTAACACATGCTGGATGAGAAAATTCAGCTCATCCTTGCCAAACAGGCGCAAAATTTCGGGGTCATCCCCCTCGAGAGCCTCCTGTGGTTCCGAGACCCCTGCCCCCGCAGCATCCGGAGATCCCTGGTCGACATCTGGATCACTGGCGCCCCCTAAAGATACGTCGCCGGCTCCCCCTGAAGCCCCCGCTTTTCTAGTCACCCCCGCTATGCCTATAATAGGAGACACCTTAGGAACCTTCGCGGGGGGGGGGGGGGGGGTCATCCGGCTCCCAGCCTGCCTCTGCCTCTAAGAATGCCTGATGCATTAAAAGGACAAATTTGGAGGAGAAAGGAACCCTCCGTTTAGTGGAGCCCGAAGGGGGAGGGGCCGGAGGACCATTTCGGTCAGTTCCCCAGCGCGGGCTCAAATCGGGCGGCGAAAGAGGAGAGGAACCCTCATCCTCCGATTCCATCTCCGCAGGCTGCCGCGCGCCTAAAATGGCCGCCGGCTCCCCCTCACAGGGAGGCGGGGCCGTCGACCGCGTGGCAGCCAGTCTCCCCTGCCGCGCCGAAGAAACCTGGATCGTGCCGCTGCGGGCAGCGCTCGGCCCCCGGGAGGGTCCCTCGCCCCCGGGAATACAACGGGAGCAGAGACCCTCCCTGGAGAGTCGCGCCCCCGCCCTGCCACAGGCCGTGCAGGCCGAAGATCGCGGCATCCGGAGACAGCACACAAAACGCGCCAAAGGTAAGTGCTTGTACAGTAGCCAAAAAGCGCGCCAAACAGGAGCTATAAAATATCGCCGGGTGAACAACAATCCACCCCCTCCGGAGTCCCTGGTAAGCGCGGCAGGCTAGGGCATGAAACAGAGCACTGCCTGCAACCAGCAGGACTTAAGTGCTCGCAACGGATCAACTTTTTTTTTTTTTTTTTTTTTGAAATTTGAGAAAAGCCCTCTTCAGTTTCCACTGGCAGTGGGGGGGGGGGAGGGTGACCGGCCCACCGGTGAACTCTCCCCCGAGACCAAAAGGACACTTAATCCGGGAAAGAAGGAGAGCGAAGCTCTCCACGCCTGCCTGAACACTGATCCCAAACGAGCACCGCTGATAAAATAATAACCAGAAATAAACAATCTCTTTTTTTTTTTTTTTTTAAACTAGGGAAAACCCAGTTGAGCTAGACAGTGTAGATAGTTTAGGCGGAAAAAAAGAGAAGAAAACACCCCGAAAAGAATTTTAGTCAGGACAAACCGCAGGTTATGTCTCTCATCTGCTGGAGTCAGAGGAAATACTGAAGGACGGCAGGTGGCGCACCAGTATATCTGGGAGGTGCTTTCAGTTTTCTCTCTGACTCCATCTGCTGGAGGGGAGACATAACCCAGCAGTCTGGACTGATCCTGGTACGTACAGGGAAGGGGGCGAGTTTAACTCAGCAGCCTCACCACCCTCCTAACCCCCAAAGCTCCAAGGGCGGATGGCGTCCTTGCTCTGACACTGTAGACTTGGTCAGGAACACACCTTTGCTATTTTCCTGCACTTAGGATTTGATTTACTAAGCTTTTTTTTCCCCCCCCCACCAATACTGAATGGGAGAAAAGCCTAAGTAAATCAGACCCTTAATTTTACATTTTTACATTTTTGCTGAGCAAGAAATTAAAATTTGAAGACCAGGATTTAAAGGCCAGGAAGAAAAAAGAATGCAAGGGACTACTACAGGAAGGTTGAGGAAGCACGGAGGATCATTACAAACAGAAGCATATACTCATGTCCTGCACTTACGGCAGTGTAGTTTTTCCTGCAAATATGGCCCCTCCAGTATCTCTGAAGAAACAAGACGGATTTTCTGACTTTCAAGAAATTTGACCTGCAAAAGAATATTTGTTAGCAACATCCCTGTGTTGTCCCAAATGGATACAAATGCACATTCATCCACACTGCGTAACAAGAAAGGCCAGCCCACGTTTCTGAGACAGTGAAGCGGTTAACTTTATTCATCAGGGCGTCCCACTTACCAGTAAAACTGAACCTTCTGTAACACTGAGGGGCCAATGCAATAAAGTGCGCGCTCATCCTGGTGCATGGGTTTATGCGCTAACTATCACGGCATGCTCACCTTCCACGCTATTTAACCAACGCATTTTTGAGTTTCCACGCATAAAAACAGTGTGAGCGTGCTCATTCTGACATTTTTTATGGCGAGCGTACGAAATCATTTTGCAATCATGCATTAAGTAACATTTAACGTACCCATTACGTTTTTTTTGGTCTGCTTTTTTTTTTTTGCGAGCCCATGCTAAAATTGGTTTCGCATGAGTTTTATTTGCATAGGCTCCCCAAGAGTTGCATCCCGTCGCTCACATACCTGTCCTTGAACCCTCGAACCACCTTCTGGATGAGAATGACCTTGTCGGTAATGGCCTTGTCCCTCTCAATCTCTAGCAGCATGTCATGGTGATCCTGAGGAGAGAAAGTTTGCAACTGTTATCCAGGAACGGGGCTGCCAATTTCCCACCAAGGTGCTCTTCCAGCTCTGCTTCACTCAGTGGGACCCCCTTTGTTTTCAGAACATAAATTATGCAGGGGCCCCTAAGAGCCCCCTCCAGAGTCTCATTGCTCTCACTTTCATTATTATTAATGGCCATTACAGGATGATTTTATTCTTTTTAATGTTTTAAAGACATGTTACAGCAATTTTCCTACTCCCCCCTTAAAGATAACATTTATACAGAACACCATCTGTCTCTCTAGCGTTTGAGACTGGTTTGGAATCATCACATATGCTTTGTCCTTATATAAGCACCTTCTCTCTAGTGAGGTCATAATCCTCTGCTTTATGACATCACAGCCACCTGCTCTGGAAATGACTGTGATGTCACAAAGGCCCCATTCTGAAATTGTGAGCGAGGATCCACTGGGAGGGAAAAATAAACATTTCAGACACAATCTGGGGAAAATAATACGGAAGGTCTGGAAAAAAGCTCAGAGGGCTTATGTGTCAATACTGCATGGTATATTTAGTCCGTACCAGATCTCTCCATTCATTAGCTAAAATACTGTAAATGGGGAAGCACTGTAATTTAAACTGTGACATAATCAGCATGGTTATGTTAAAGCCAGGGAATTTTAATGGGGAAGAATGGAGCAGAGTTGGGCCTGGCGGTCTTTATCTGCTCTCAGTTTCTTCGTTCCTGTCCTTGTGAAGAGTTCGGTTATACTGGAAAGCTGTGATGAATTTACAGTGAGGGCGTGGTGCAGGCGTATATTCTCTCTCGGTTTCTGGTTCCATGTCCCTCTCATAGGGACACTTCACTTTGTTTCCTCTGTGGACACAGAACCACCCCCACCCCGCTTTCCTGTTTAGGAAGTCTCAGATTTGCCCTCCTAAACAGATTAGCTCTGCACGTTTCCTGCCCCCGACAGCTGCCAGGACCTGATAAAACCTTTTGGAGAGGAAGGCTGAATACCACGTCATGCAAAATACTAGAGTTGGTGGTCCAAAAGCAGAACAGATCCGGGCAGTGAGGCAACATGACCTGGGCCTGCCCCACAGAGAGCTCAGGCATTGCTTCTTATTCTCTACCTACGCTTCTGTTTTTCTTCGTCTGGTACGTCCTTCTTTTTCTTCCAACTCAGTTGGAACTAATTCTTGGATTCTCACACCACGAGCCTGGGGATCGTCCTTCTATCTGAATAGACCCCCCCCCCTGCCGCCAGCAATGGCCCTGAGGCTGTGAGTCATGCACCAGGCTTCCTAGAGGAACTCTGCATCACGGCCTTTAAATCCAGTAAGCAGGTGGTGGCCCTCTATGGTGTCCATAAATCCCCCATCCCAGTGACTGTAAACGCTGGCTTTGAAACATCTCCAGCCCTGGCTGACACGAGGCGTGGAAAACACACCACCTGGGATTCAACCCGAGGACCCTCCGTTTAGCAGCGCACAACACTGCCACTAGGCCAGCCCCTTCCTATGCTAAGTTACAGGCAAAAAAAACCAAAACCCACATCCAGGAATCACCTTGCTGCACAGAGATGGGCGATGTGGCTGTCGCTGTGGTTTGGGCCCGCAGCAGAGAATCTGCTGACCTCAGCTCCATTCCGACCTTCACCAAGTTATCTTCTATGCAAACTTACATTGTAAGTTTGCATAGAAGAATATTTACCATGCAGACGGGCGCGCACTGCATGGTAAATATTCCTGTGGGCTTATGTTTCAGTGCTGCCAGTTTCTCGTCCGACCAGCTCCGCTCCAGCTGGCGAGGCGCGCTGTTTCCATAAAATCCCCTCCCGACTCCAACACATCCCTGATTTTTAAACTTTTCAAAGAGACAGGGAGAGAAGCCGGCGAAGGAAACAAACTGCCTTTCCCTTTCTGGAGGATACATTTTGGCATGACCTAGGTGAGCCCAGAACTCTGGGTTTCTAGCGGACGCCGGGTGCCCTGCTGGAGGATGTGCGAGATCTGAAAAATCCCTTTTTTTTATGATCCAGGTGCAGGAAACACGGGGGCATTCATGGAAGCAGCATATCCAGCCGTACATTGCAGGAAATCATTTAGGTTAAAAAAAAAAAAAGAAAACCCTAGAAAGCAGGAACAATGTTCCCTTTCTGCTCTGAGACGTGGGTTTCTCAAAAGATGGCTCCGAGCAGTGGGAATAAATCTGGTTCTGCTTTAAGCCAATTTATGAGATGAAAGCTGCGAGAGCAGACTCCTCGGATTTCCATCTAGAAGGCAATTTACACACAGGTCAATCCAGTAAAGTGCGGCCGCGTTTACCCCGCTCCTAACCCGCTTTCTACTCACTTTCCGGCCGCGTTAGCCCTTCCTGCAATCCACAATCCCCTTTAACCTACTCTTACTGCGTCCTTAAATCCCCGGGTAACCCCTTCCACACGCGGCATGTATATTACATGTAAACGATCGAATTAGCTATTCCCTCCCATACAGTGACGCGCACCCCGACTATCGCTATCTTTCCCTGCCGTTTTGCCGCGCGTTTAACCTGCTAACTTACCACCTACCCTTACCCCTGCGTTAGAGGCAGGGGTAAGGGTAGGCGGCAAACTTTCCCCCAGCCCCCACTCACCTGCCCTGGCCGCGTCCATGGGTGCCGGTCTCCGGGGCAGCCCCAGTCCTCTCCCCTCCTCCCGAAGCAACAAAAGCGAAAAAAAGCGAAAAAGCGAAGAAAAAAAAAACAAAAACGAAAAAAAACGAAAAAAAAAAGTTGCAAGGGAGAGAGGGGAGAGAGGACGGGCAATCCTACGCTCGGGATTGCCAGTCCTCTCTCCCCTCCTCCCGAAGCAGGGCGCGAAAAGCAGCCTTGCTTTTTGGGAGGAGGGGAGAGAGGACTGGCAGTGAAAAGCGACGAAGCGGCTTACTTTTTTTGCAGCCCCCCTCCGGAGACGGACATCGGCGAGGACGACCGCGGCTCCCCTCCCCTGCCTCCAGCTGCCCGCGAAGATAGACGCATCGCACGGGCGAAAGCGGCCCCTGTTCGTGCAATTGGGCCGCTCAAGGCGTGACGTCACGACGTTTGGCGTCACGGCATGTGCTGTCACGTCTTGAGCGGCCCAATTGCACGCACAGGGGCCGCTTTCGCCTGTGCGATGCGTCTATCTTCGCGGGCAGCTGGAGGCAGGGGAGGGGAGCCGCGGTCGTCCTCGCCGATGTCCGTCTCCGGAGGGGGGGCTGCAAAAAAAGTAAGCCGCTTCGTCGCTCAAATGTCATTTGAAATGACAGGTACCAGCGTGTCCGTGAAGCGTTAGGCCCGCGCACCCAGGTTACTGTATAGGCGCTGTATAGCGCTCTATACAGTGAAATGGGTTGCGCGGGCCTAACGCTTCACGGACGCTTCTTAGACGCAGCTTGCATTTGCAAGCTATTTACATACAGTATCGAGTGGTAGGTGAGCCGGACTGTGCGTGCGGCAACCGCAGGTGCGCTGGGCACTAACGCAGCTCTTCCTACCACTCGTTACTGGATTGACCTGACAGCTAGTTACTCAGGTAAACACCGATTTACCCACGTGATCTGCCTTTTGACAATCTATTTATTTTATATTCCACTTTTCAGCAGGTTACATCCAGGTACTGTAGGCATTTCCCTATCAATCTAAGGGGTGATGCCTCGAGCTGCGGTTAGTGCTCTAACGCGTGTCAAACAGCGCACATCGCATGATAGAGCACTAGCGCGGCAATACTGTACGACATATGCAATAGTTTGCATGTCCCCACCCTGGTGAGCTCCCCTATTACAATCACCTTCTTTGCATGCGATTTGCATACATGAATAATGCAATTGCTTGCAGAGAAAGTCATTACTAGGCCCTTTGATGCAAATATTTTATTGCGGCTGACCGAGAGGGTGGTCGGCCGTGATAGAATAGCAGCCCTTTCTTGAATTGTGGTAAATGTGAGGCAGGAGCCCGGGGACCCTAATGCGGGTCCCGCCTCACATTCAGAGTGCCGGCCATCAAAAACTAAAAAAATGCCGAGGCTCGATAAAAGGTTGAGCGGGGGGGTCAGTGCGGACCACGGGCTCAACCCGGGGCTGCCACTCGAGGTGGCCCCCGACTGCCCTGAAGTTAAAAAGTAGGTGCCCGCATGGCAACTGCCCACCCCCACCCTCGTACTCCCTCCCACCTCCAAAGTGCTTACAAATAAATAAGGTGTCCCGGCCGGGCCCCCTTGCACCCCTCCATCCCCCCCCCCCCAGGAACCCCCACCTCACTCCTGACCCCCGAACCTTTAAAATCACAAACAGGTCCCTCGGTCCCTTGCACCTGGCCTGGTCCGCACCCTTTTCCAGAACCTGGACCTTGCCCCACACGTGACTAGTACAAGGGTCGGGGATCGGACCCAGGCTACGTGGCCGAGGGTCCGATACCTGGACCTTGGAAAATGGCGCCGACTGGGCCAGGGGCGAGGGTACGTCCCGGCCCCACCGAGGGACCTCCTCATGAATTTAAAGGTTTGAGGGGTGCGGAAGGGGGGGCTCTTAGGGCTTCAAGGGGGGGTCCCGGATATCTTTTGTTTGTCTCTTAGGGGGTGGGAGGGGCTATGTGGGGGAGCACTTAGGGGATGGGGGAGTCCGCCCAGCACACCTTATTTATTTTTAAGCACTTTGGGGATGGAGGGGTTATGGGTGGGGGGGGGGGGGCCATCGCCGCACGAGCACCAATTTTTCTTCTTCTGGGCAGTCGGGGCCGCCTTGAGTGGCAGCCCCGGGCTGAGCTGGGGGTCAGCCCTGACCCTCTCTCACTCAACCTCTTATTGAGCCACGAGACTTTTTTTTTTGGGGGCAGTGGCCCTTTAAGGTGATGGCGGTCCCTTGAGGTTGGGGCCCCCATTGCATTAAAGGCCTGCTGGGTCCTGAGGTGTTTGAGCCACAGAGCCGTGATATTTATTCATGATAATGGGACCCCCTCCTGTGAAAAGCATCATGGCTTAATGATTCTATCCCTAAGGGGCCGATACAATGCGCTCATCCACCCCCCCAATGCAATAGGGGATTAGCGCCTATTTAACGTGCGTCTGACGCGAAGTGAATGAGATAGCGCTCATCACATGCAAATACTCATTCACTCCACGTGCAATAAAATAAATGTGCGTCTCAGACACACATTTATCGCTCAGCTATTAATGCCTGCCTGGAACAGGCGTTAATAGCTGAGCACACTGAAAAGAAGTACAGAAAAGCAGAAAAAACTGCTTTTCTGTACTTCTTCTCTTAAGTAAAAAAAATAAAAAAAATGTTAACTCGGCGTCCATTTTCATTACCTGTAGACGGCCGGTTATGAAAACCGATGCCGAGTTTACTGGCGTCGGTCTTCATAACCGGCCAGCCGTGGCGGGGTCGTGTTAGCAAGGAGGCACTAAGGTCAACCCCCTAATTTGGGTATTGCGGGCGCCATGAGCGCGTTAGGAAAGCAATGGAGGGTAAAGTGACTTCCCCAATGTCACAAGGAGGGGCAGGGGGATTTGAACCCCTGGCTTGCAGTTTTCTGCTCTAACCAGCAGGCTATTCCTCTTGGAGCACTGCCCTAGCTCAATACAGCTAAATGTACACACACACTGTCCCACAATGTCTGTCCTTTTAGCCGCTTTTAGGGGAGGCGTTCCCGGAGGGGGGAAGGGGTTTAGGCAATATCTGAAAATAACCCATGGAGATTGTTTCAAGTCTACACAAGTTATTTTACTTACAGATTTTTTACCTGCATGCAAAATACAGCCGCAAAAGTCCAAACGTTTCCTTTGAAATTTGGTGCAAATTCCAGCATCCAGCTGTCAGGACCTGCTTATACAAGACGTCAACCATTCCAGCAGGGAGTGGGATGGGGAGGGAGGACCTCTGCAACCTCAGCTCTTAGTTTAAAAAGACGGCAAGATGTGACCACAGCCATTGTGCACGAGGACTGAGATCCAACGGACGCTTGGCGCCTTACCTTCAGAAAGATCTTGGTTTTTCCAATTTGCCAGTCGTCATCTCTACCCAGCACGGCTTCGGCTATCCGCTGGCACGTTCCCCGCAGGTCTCCCTGGAAGAGAGGGAGCCTAGCGTGAGTTAAAGCTTGCAAAACGTCCAAGCGGGAAGGAAGGAGCCTTCACAGTCAAGAAAAGCGCTGACAGTGCGTCACCGTTTGCCTCGCTGTCTCCTGTATGTTGAGATCCAGATGTGCTGAGCATGTTTCCCATAGGCACAGAATGCCCGAGAACATAGACTCTTAAGCAGCACATTGGACTTTTTGCCTCTGTTCCTCCCTTTCTGTTCTGGTGCTGATTTTTCATTTTCACCTTCTGGTCAAAAAGCAGCAGCGCTACCTCGAGTCTGCTTGCTGTGAGCCGGTTTATTTCTCTCTGCTAATGCCTTCTCTTTTGTCCCTACTGCAGAGCTGCATTTCTCTTTTTCTAACAAACGTTATGCCCTATACTTATACTTCTTTTTTTGTTTTTTGGAATATACAGTGCACACCTTTTATACTGGCCATGCCACTCTTCTCTTTTAATCAGACTCTCCACATTTCAGGTCTTCTGGTGGTTCTCTGCCTGACACCTCTGGTGAAGTCTGCTAAAGGCTGGCACCACCCGTGTTCTCTATCTGCTTAGATTCATCAAAGCAGGGAGAGCTCTTCAAAGCCGCCCAGGCTAATATCCCCTCCGGAAGCAATCAAATATCAAAAAGGAGAAAGGGGATCCTGGAGGAAAGCTGTGCCCTCCTGCATAGTGTGCAATAATTCACAAAGACAGTTTTCAAAGTAATCCAGTTGCTTTAAAATGTTTGAAGATGCCTAGGTTGCCCTGTCTGGCCCATTCTGTGCCCCTTATCGTGGCCAGGGAATCTCAGGAGACTGGGAACCCTGTCCACAGCACCCATTTCATCGCTAATAAAAATGAAAAATAAGTGGTTAAGGCCGTTAGTGTAGCTGGGTTTATAAACAGGTTTGGATAAGTTCCTGGAGGAGAAGTCCATTACCTGCTATTAATTAAGTTGCCTTAGAAAATAGCCACTGCTATTACTAGCAATGGTAACATGGAATAGACTTAGTTTTTGGGTACTTGCCAGGTTCTTGTGGCCTGGATTGGCCTCTGTTGGAAACAGGATGTGGGCTTGATGGACCCTTGGTCTGACCCAGCATGGCATAAGTTGCAATCCTGTTTGCATGAAAGGTATTGCATAAATCAACATTATAATTCTTATTGCATAATTCAGTGTCAGGCTAGTGTGTGTGTGTGTGTGTGGGCAAGGCATCAGCCTTCCATCTCTCAAGACTGGATACAGTCCAGCTAAGGCCACAACTTAATTCAGCGCTCACAAATTAGTCCTCAGAGAGCACTTTTGAAAGCCACAAAACTACTTCAAGCATTAGTAATAGAAGCAGAGAAAACGATGGCCCATTCCTTATGCCGCATCAGAGAGCCTTCCCCATCTCGGCCTTTACCTTCTTGGCTTCCGTTTACTGTTTTGGCCGGAAGCCACTGGGAGGCTGTGCTGTGTATTCCACCACCTTTTTCTGTGAGGAACTATATCCCCGAGTCTATCCTCTTGTCCTACAACTTCCATTCCCCTGGAAGATACTTGCTTCTTGTGCATCATTCATTTCTTTGAGGGGCTCGATATTGAAAGGAGAAGCAGCCAACTAAGTTAACTAAACTTATCCGGCTGACTTAGCTGGGGTATTCAGTGGCACAGCCTCGCCGCTGACCAGGATAACTTAAAAGTTAGCCGTCTAAGTAGATCTGGCTAACTTTAGAACTGCTCAATAGCAGGTCTTACTTATCCAGCTAACTTACAGCTGATTTACCAAAGCTTTTCTTCCATTCTGTGTCTTATGGGAAAAATGCTTTATAAATGAGGCCCTTAGCTGGTTAAGTGTGAATATCGTCACTTATCCATCTATGTTATCCAGATAAGCGGCTCCTCCCCGTTACGCTCCCATCTCATTCACCATTTAAGCCAGCTAACTACTTAGCCAGATAATTAGTTATCGAGCTAAGTGGCAGCCGCTGAACGTGGTCAGATATTCAGAAGTTGCCACTTAGCCAGATACGTTGCTATCATATCCCCCACTTTCCTCTCTCCCAATGCACCCAGCCACCTCACCTGGCGCGTGATTCTGTATTCAAATGAGAGGTCGCGCAAATGAGGAGGCGCTAGGGACAATAGCGCCTCCTTATTAGCAGTACAGGTGGCTGTCAGCGGGTTCTGACAGCCAACGCTCAATTTTACCGGCGTCGGTTTCTGAACCCACTGAAAGCCACGGGTTAGTAAAACGGCTGCCGGTAAAATTGAGCATCCATTTTTCTAACCTACTGACTGGTGGGCAGATTTTGAAATTTCTCTTTTTTAATTTTTGGTTCCTCCAACTTAATATAGCTAGGATATTAAGTCAGAGGGTGTACAGAAAAGCAGTATTTTCTTGGGCAGGTGTTAATTTCTGAGAGTAAAATGTGCGGCTTGGCCACACATTTTACTTTCAGTATCCCAGGCGACTAACTAATAACCTCATCAACATGCATTTGCATGTGATGAGCGCTATTCGTTTTCAGGGGGGGTTGGCCGTGCGTTTTCAACATGCTAAACCCCTTATAGTATAAGGGGTAATAGACGCACGTCGAAAACACGTGGCCAATCTCATGCTAAGCAGTGCGCTTGGCCAAGTGCACTGTACTGTATCGGCCTGTTTGAGTGTTAACACATTTAAATCATTTTCTCTCATTTCATAGGACTTATGATGCAGACTCTGCATGATTTTGGTAATCCTTCTCTGGCCTGATTGTAATCCGTTTATATCCTTGTGGAGATTCAGCTTCCAGGATCGCACATGATACTCTAAATGAGACTTTATCAACGAGCTAAAGCTAAACAGAGGCATTATCACCTCTGATTGTTTTCTTTTTTTTTTTACTGGTAATGCCACTCCTTATGCATCCTTCCATCTCCAGCTGTTGCCATGTCGCACTATTTTGCAACCTTGACATCATCAGGGATGATTACCTCAAGATCTCTCTCCTGTTTGGTGCACAGAATTACGTCAGCCCTCTCATGGATTGCCCTCTTGGACTTCTGCACCCCACAAGTTTGACTCCATACTTTTTAATGCCTTAATTCTTAACTACCAAATTCCAGAGCATTCACAGCAGCTGCTGCCCAGGGGAAGCCCTAAGAAGGGAAAACAGGCATGTTGCAGGACAGGTCTTGGCTTTAATGGCAAAGTGAGAAAACTTACCAAATGAATTCTTTCTGCAAGAATATTAAAGCCACTTGCAGTACATGCAATAAAATAACCCACCTTTAAAAATGCATATTTACAACTTTCTATAAAGATGTTCAGTATCAAACAACTGCTTTTGGTGGGAACGTTATTTGTTTGCTGACTGTAGTGCAAGGTTTTGTATGTTGTTTTATTTATTTATTTAATTTATTATTTGATTTCTATTCCACCTTTCAGTTACTTCAAAGCGGATTACATTCAGGTACTGTAGTCGGAAGCATCAAGATATATCATATAATACATCTCGGCCTTATCCAGTGGAATTATTTCCCAAACTTGGATCAATGGCCCAACAGCGGGGTCATGGCGTATTCTGCAAGCGAGTCACAAGATGAAGACCGCTTTGAAAATCAAGAGAAAAGGCAGGAGAGCCCAAAACATTATTTTATTAAATTTTTGTAAATCTCAAGCCCATTGT
This sequence comes from Rhinatrema bivittatum, assembly GCF_901001135.1. Lineage (NCBI taxonomy): Eukaryota > Metazoa > Chordata > Amphibia > Gymnophiona > Rhinatrematidae > Rhinatrema > Rhinatrema bivittatum. The sequence continues at coordinate 28,833,315 of NC_042619.1, read as the reverse complement.
CAATGCTAGGTTAGTGCTCCTTCAAGAATTGCAAGCTGCAATGCAAATAAGTGAGATAAAAAAGGAATCTAGGTCTTGAGTTTTTGATGGGCCCCAAGATTTACTGTTTCATGCTCGAAACTTAGACTAGGAGGCAGATAAGGGCATAAGACCCATCTGGTCTGCCCCAATTCCTTCTTGTTGCCGTGCTGTAGACCCTGGTGGATCCCTGGCTTTCCCTAGTGCTTTACAGCTCTGTGCTTATTCCGGGCTTTCTTAAATTCCGGTCCTGTTTTTGCCTCTATCACGTCCGCTTGAAGGCTGTTCTACACATCCCCCCCTCCGTGAAGTAAAATATTTTCTGTTTCCCTTCCGTCTACCCCTTTGGAGTCTCCTATCATGATCTCTTGTTCTAGAACATTCTGGGGCCGATTTTAAATTTTACGCGCGCGGGGTACATTTGTGCGCGCTACCCGGTGCGCACAAAAGTACACTCGATTTTATAACATGCGCGCGCTGCTGCGCACATGTTATAAAATCTGGGGTCGGCGCGTGCACGGGAGTGCACACTTGTGCACCTTGCACGTGCCAAGCCCAAGGGGAGCCCCGATAGCTTTCCCCGTTCCCCCCAAGGCCGCTCCGAAATCGGAGCGGCCTCGGAGGGAACTTTTCTACCGCTCCCCCCCACCTTCCCCTCCCTTCCCCTATCTTACCCACCCCCCAGCCCTAACTAAATCCCCCCCTAACTTTGTTTCCGAAGTTACCACTGCCCAAGGCAGGCGTAACATGCGCGCACTGGCTCACCATCCCCCAGCACAGGCCTCTGTGCCGGAGAATTCGGGACCGCCCCCGGACTGCCCTTGAACCGCCGCCCCCCCCCCCCACGGACCGACCCCGAACCGCCGCCCCACCCCCACCCCTGGACCGCCCATTTTTTAAAGCCTCAGGACATATGCGCGTCCTGGGGCTTGGCGTGTGCAGGGGTAGGTTTTCGGGGGTTACGCTCGTAACCCTTTGAAAATCTACCCCTCTATGCCTAAGAAAAGGTTTTGCTCTTTGAGATAAATGAATGTTTCGCTCCTATCCCCCATCTCTTCTCCTCTGAGGTTAGTGGATGAGAACACATAACAAAGAGTTCAGGGCACCAGTGGCCACTTTACATGGGTGGACATTAGATTTATAGGAGACTTAATACCAGATGTAAGGCCTTGTCAAAAGATACCAAATTTAAGGGCTGCACAAAATCTCACAAAATTTTCACCACTATGAAAAGAAAATCTTGTACATAAAACCCCCCAAATATGCAAAGAGGATGCAAATCACTTTCCTGCTCAGTTTTGAAATGGCACAAGTTTTATCCAAGGCATAAATTTGGTTCTAGGTAAAAACGTATGGAAAATAACTGTGAATAAGGCAGATTACAAAATATTGAATAAATAATACATACGGGGTAGATTTTAAAAGGGTGCGCGCGCTACCCAGCGCGCGCACATGTACACCTGATTTTATAACTTGCACGCGCAGAGCTGCGCTGCCTTCCCCCGTTCCCTCCCCTCTAGCCTGATCTTCTCACCCCTTCCCCTAACTTTTCCCCCCCTAGCCCTACTCTAATCCCCCCAAAAGTTTTATCCTACCTTTTGCGCCGGCCAACTGCCGGTGCGCGACCCCTGGCACGGCAGCAAATGGCTGCCGTGCCAGGAGCCGCTGACCCCGCCCCTGCCCCTTTTTTGCGCGTCCTGGGGCTTTACGTGCACCGCCGGGCCTTTTTAAAATCTGTCCCATATTGAATATTAAATAAACAAATAGCATCTGCTACAAGATGCAAGCCTTTTGACCCATGCTTCAGTCTGATCTATATGTGGAGAAGTGTAGGGCTATGACTTTCAGGTGCGGGAACAGGCAAAAGAAATATATTTTGAACATGGCGGTGCTTGCTAATAGGGTTGTTGACATTTCTCTAAAAGAGATTTGCACTACAAGTTGATGAACGCAGAAATAATTGGAATTATTTGTTGAAAATGAGGCCCATTAAAGCCAAAATTACCCTGCAGAGCCACAGGAACCCTGATAACGACCTAAAGGAAATCTGCCCTGGGTTCTGTGAATCGCAGGTTCAGTATAGGATTTGGGTGAATGTGCATCAAATGTCTCGGGGGGGTGTGTGTGTGTGTGTGTGGGGAAGAGTCCATGGATTTTTCCCAATTGCTCTCAGTGAAATTTGCATTTTCACTGTCTAGTCTGAGTCTGATGATTAGAATTTGCCAACATTTTCCAGGGAAATGACTGAATAATAAACTGAAAATGTGTGAAAAAACCAGGCAGCAGCCAAGGTTAAGTGCATGCTGCCATGAAATAAACAGAGCATGGAGGTAAAGGACAACAACGTCAACCTTCCACTCTATTTTATTTGACCCCAGTAATAACCTTATTATTAGCACTCGGGTCTGCATTATACCTGTTTGTAGGCAGGCTTCACTCCAGGCATTAGTACACGATAGCGATCTACAAACTCCACAAAGGTGTAACGGATAGGATAGCCAGCTCTCCGGATCCGAATGGTCTCCATCATCCCCGAGTATCTCAGCTGGCGGACGCACAGCTCCCTATCAAACAGCTAAAGAGAAAGAACATTCAGATCAGGGAGCGGACGAAGGAAAGGCACCCAGTCAGACAAATAAAGACCAACTTGGTCATTCAAGGAGGAAAGAGAGATTATTTCTCATCAAGGAACTAAGAGAAAGAAATTGCCCATGAGGTCAACTCAAGGGATAAATAACATCTTGATCAATGAGCAAAATGTAATACATTAAGACAAGCAACTTTAATGAATTTAAAAAAAAACAAAACAAATCCTGCGTATAAAATGTATTTGGCATGAACTCTACAGCTCAAAGCACAAAGTTGACCTGTAAATGTATTTGGCAAAGAGAGCCAAGCACGCATGCATGAAAATATTTTAAAAGAGACAAAAAAAGGAAACTGCGTTATCTTCCCAATCAGTTCCCCAGCAACATAATGAAATGCTTGTTAGCTTGTCTTTACAGTTATCAAAATAATTCCCTCCGACTGTACTGTAAGGACTCAAAGACAGGAAAAAGCATGCAAGACCGCTATTCTGTGCAGTGGTAACTCATTCTGACCTTCCGAAAACTGTCAAACTTCATCACACAATAAATTCTGAAAGTTTCCACCATCCTTTCACTTCCTGCTGTTCCATTTCCGATGACTATTAACATGTTCTCGTTCCAGTGATGCTCAGTGGAGAAACTTGCAGTGAGCCCTGTCACAGGCTACTTTCCTTGTCCCCTGCTCTACACAGACACAGCCCGGCAAACAGACTTTTCACACACTCCTAAGTTGAAAATAACGGGCTATCCTGAAATAACGCCTGGTAACTTCTATTATGTCGCCTTCAAAAAAAGGGTTTAAACTAGGGTTACTCCTAATTTAGAGGCCGATGCACTGAACCGGGTTAATGCTGGCCGTTAACGCACTTATTGTTTTATTAATTCATTCCCAATATTTATGCAATGCCTATCCTAAAGGATCTAGGCGACTTATGACTTCATTAAAAAACGCCAATTCAGTACAGCATCACCATAAGAGCAGATGCATGAACAGCCGACGTTAGCGATAGGCAAATGAGGCAGGAGTTACCACAGGCCATGAAGTGCGGTCATTTTGGGGTAACATTTCTGCCTGGGGGTAACCTGCACGGTGCAGAAGTTACAACCCTAAACACGTTGTTGGGCGGACTGGATGGACTTTTTGTGGTCTTTATCTCTGGTCATTTCTTACTAGTATTACATTACTATGTAATGTGGATAGAAACACAAAATCTTTACTGTCCCCTCCGCTCTTACGTTTTTGGCATTGATGTGTTTGTGTTACATTTTGCGCATTTTAGCGCACGTCCTTTTTCACTGTGCTAATGGGTAACAAGCTGTTTTGCATACTTTTCACATCTCATCTTGTTAGCTTAGCTAGCGAGTGCTAAATGCGCTGTTGATGCAAGTCAACCGTTTGTGTTACTGCTAACGTCCTTTAGTAAGATGCCCCTTGAGGCTTGGAGGGGCCACGTGTGGCTTTTCAGGTCCTTCAAGTGACTCCTCATTTTTATTTCTTTTTTTACTATTGCACAGAATAAAATTTGAACCATTGGTTACTTAAAACTTAATGTTCTAGGAATAAAATTGAAGGTAATGCTTGCAGCTGATGCACAAAAGAAAGGAATGCATTAAAGTGGCTGAATCAAGCTCTGCTTGCTTCAAAAGGGTATAAAGACTGGGTATCACTCGCTGTAGTAAGGGATCTGGTCACCCACATTAGTTTTGACCTTTAAGAGCAAAATAGTTGGAAATACTTGGGTTTTGATGAACAGCAACAGTTCAGTCCTACAGGAGGTATTCACAAGGTGTTCATCAAGAAAGGACAACCTACCTAGTGGCTCGGTGGCAGTGGTCTTCACCACCATGCAGAAGGCCACCCGGTTTGATCTTCCATACCCCAGGTTAGCTGGGACTGTGGATGCTGCGGAGGCAGCATTCACATCCCTTGGGGGGGGGGGGGAAAGGGGTCATTGCTAAGGGCGACACCTGATGGTCGCATTTAGAGCACCATTCTGAAAGCAGCCCTGGTGACTGGCTCCCGGCCCGGGACCGTCGCCGCAGTGACCTGAATAGGAACGGAGGGGCTAGCAAAACAGGGGACATAATCCCCCCCCCCCCCCGGTGGTCATGCCCCAGAATCCCAGCCCTGGCTCTGACCGACCTCAAGAGAAAGAAGGAAACTGCGGGTGAAAACAAAAGGAAAATACTTGTCATGATCTGGGAAAAACAATGTTCAGAGCATAAAGGAGCAAGAAGGACCAAAGATTTCATTTCTTGTAAAACTTCATTCCCTAGGCAAGCAATAAAAGAGTAAGCCATGCACCAAAGAAACAAACATTGCATGTAACATTAATACATCGGATGAGCCATGAACACTCCTTGTTTTGCTCACCGACTCATCCAAGCAGCTTTCATTTGCTTGCGAGAGGCCTCGGCCTTCAGTACCGTTGCTCCTTGATGCTGGCAGAAGTCTGGTCCCAGTGCACTGCCGCAGTGGCTGTAAGCATTCCCGTCTCCTGAATCTGCGTGCACGGGACCCTGTCTGAAATGCTCTGTCTGCGTTTTAATACCAATCAAACAGGCCGATACAGTACAGTGCGCTCCGGCGTTTGACGCGCTAGCTTTACCCCTTATTCAGTAACGGGTAATAGTGCGTCGAAAACGCGTGTCCAACCCCCCCAAAACAAATAGCGCCCACAACATGCAAATGCACGTTGATGGCCCTATTAGCTATTCCCCGCGCGATTCACTAAGTAAAATGTGCAGCCAAGCCGCACGTTTTACTTTCAGAAATTAGCGCCTACCCAAAGGTAATTTCTGCCGGCACCAGGAAAGTGTACAGAAAAGCAGTAAAAACTGCTTTTCTGTACACCCTCTGACTTAATATCATGGCGATATTAAGTCGGAGGTCCCAAAGTAAAAAACAATTAAAAAAAATTTAAAATCGGCCCGCAGCTTGAAAACCGGACGCTCAATTTTGCCGGCACCCGGTTTCCGAACCCATGGCTGTCAGCGGGTTTGAGAACCAACGTCGGCAAAGTTGAGCGTCAGCTGTCAAACTCGCTGACGTCCACCGCTCCTATCAAAAAAGAGGCTCTAGGGACGCGCTAATGTCCCTAGCGCCTCTTTTTACCGCGGGCCCTCATTTAAATACTGAATCACGCGCACAGGAGAGTGGCCTGGGCGCATGCTGGGAGATCGGGCGCTCGCCTCGGAGCGCCGGCTCTCCCGCGCATTTTACTGAATCGGCCTGTAAATTTGGAGCCTCAGCAGGACCATTAAATAGATCGATGCTTACACAAAGTCGGACCGTTTAGGGTACACATTTTGGTTTCTATGTTTTACCCCCAACTCCTTCCCAAAGTTGCAGAAATATTCATCCAGGGGCAAAAGGGGCGCTCTTTCAAAATCACGCCAGCAAACTGACCTGCGGGTTTTTGGCACTTTTCTCAGCCCTGTTATGGCACAAAACCTAAATATGGCCCTAAGATGAGATCTTTACATCCAGGTCCTTCACAAAGGAAGCCTTCCAAATACAGAAAGGAGCAGGATTGCTAAAGACAGAACAACCGATTACGCTGATAAGCCCAGGTAGGGAAAAATGCAGGCACCCCTGAGAACCAGAGCAGCCCTTGGGGGGGGGGGGGGGGGGGGCATTTACTAAGCAATTTCCCCATAAACCTTTAGCAAACCGGACCCAACATCTGCAAATTCCTACCAGGGAGAATTGTTTTTCAGGACAAGGATGCCAGCGCCACAGGTAACATAAACCGGAGGAAACCACAAGGAGAAGAAGGTGGAGAAATGGTAACTCTTGGGTTAAAAGAAGGCGAACTGGCCACTCTGATCCAATAGCAATGTTAATTTAAAAAAAAACAAGCACAAATGTAAGGTCCTCCCTGAGAAGTCCAGCAAGGGAAAAGGCACAGCACACAAAGGTCAGGGAATGAGAGAGAGCGGATGCTTACCATGGGCTTCTTGTACTCATTGGGCTTGATGCAGCGAACGAAGAAGGGCTGGCAGACGCTGAGGGTCCTCATGAGCAGCTCCAGGGAGCGCTTGAACTGGCTGCTGAGGGTGGGCGAGCGCTTCCTGGTCTCGGCTCCCTGCAGGCAGGACAAGCAAAGAGAGAGAGAGAGAGACCCGTCTCAGGAAATGGAAGGAGAATGACAGCAGCACGTCAGGGGGCAGGAGAGGGCGCTGCAGGGTCGGGGGGTCCTGGAGGAAAGGATGGGTTTACTGAGCTGGCACGCAGCACTGCCACTGATCACTGAATACTGCAGAAAAGAGAGACCGGAACCATTACAAATAATAATTACAAAAAAACAAAACCCACTCACTCTCCCTTCAGTACAGCGATTTCAAGTTTGTGATTCAAAAACAATCAAGAAAGGGGGTAGATTAGTGCGTATGTGATTTGGGTGTGGGGACTATCTAGATCCCCACAAACTACCTTGCCCCCAGTTTAGGCTCCGAGATCGAATTTTAGGCAAGAGCGGTAGTTTGCAGACCATCCCTGCAGGCACCTCCGCGGAGGCGTGGCTGGTCGGCGGGGCACTCATAGAGCAGGCTCTCCAGGAGGAGGGGGGTGGCATTCGGGGTCTCGAGTTGACGTTTGAAGTGCTCCCCATTTCTAGACCCCCACCACAGCCTGATACAGGGGAAGTGGAGTTCTTATTACGACTTGGAAGAGGGCTGGAGAGATTCCCATACTGGGTCTTCAACCTGGAGCTAGGGAAGAGACTTTTTCCCCCCCGGGTCTGGAAGGGACCGTCTCGGAGGGATGAAGAAGATTTTGAGAGAAGAGCTGTTTTAGTGTTTTTCCCCTGGGAGTTTTGCTTTTAGAATCCCGAACCTGCCTAAGGAGGATTTTCTTCCCTGCCTTGGGAGGTCAGGAAGGTGCTGTGACTCCCTCCGCCCAGCTAGGAAGGGGGCAGCAGTGACCTGACAGAGTACAGACAGAGAAGAAGAGAGAAGTGTTTTTGTGGACAGTTCTCCTCCAGTTACTTTGGGAGGAATTCTTTTGGCCGTCAGTTCCTGCCCACTGAGAAGGAGAGAGAGATTTGGATTTTGACCCTTTGGGGGGACTTTCTCCACCAGCTTAGGCCAGCAGAAAGATGGTGGGTAAGAGGAGATCCCAGTGCCCACATTAGAAGCCCTCACTCTCCGTGCTGGCTTTTCCCCCTGGTGCTTGCCACCTAAGGGACACGGACTCAGGTGACAAAACCGAGAAAGAGGTACTCCTGGGACTGTTCATTCTTGTGTGAAGGTAAATCGGAGATTTTTTGTTGTAAATTGGTTACAATTATTTTGGAACGCCCCACACAAGAGTCCTGGGAATGCTTTGATGCTGGGTACAGAGAGAGTGAGTGTGAGAAGAATTCGGCAAACAGCGAGAGCACCCGTGGGAGAGCGCGTGAGAGCAGAGAGACCGGTTTTCCCCTGGACTCCTTGGGCCCATCGAGAGAATCCAAGCCCCGGGGTTGAAAGGACCGGTGCATGATGACTGGGACTTAGCTCCAGGACCGAGTGTGGCCCCTGCATCTATTCGGCCCTAATCCTGAAGCAGGGGGGGCCACACATGAATGGGAACGTAGAATACGATGGCAAGGGAGGATTCACCGGGTCCATCCAGTCCCTTACTTCACCTGCAGCTTTCTCCGCATATCTTCACCACCAAGAAGCCTCTCTGCTCATCCCAGGCTCTCCGGAAATCTGTTACTATTTTTGCTGTCTTCCCAAGGGAGGCTCCTACATGTGCCCACCACCCTTTCTGTGACAAAAGGCTTCCTTCCATTGCTTTTGAGTGTATTCCCTTCCAGCCTGATATCAGGATCCATTGTTCTACAACTTTCTTTCCACTGGAAAATGTGCATTACTTATAGGTCTGGGGCACATAAAAGGAGGGAGTATCAGATGCTTGTTTGTGAGCTAAGAACCAGTCTCTGTGGGGTTCAAAAAAAAAAATAAAAATGGTTGAGCAGAGAGGCCTGGCCCAGAGGCAGGGGCTGTTATTTCGTATGCAAAGTGCTTCTTTCCTCTTTGTGACCTTTCTGATTGCCGTCCCCTAATTCAATGGCTTCAGTCCTCGCTCTTCTGTGGACTGATAGATGCCTCACATGAACCCACATCTTGGGAATAAGGAGGGTCTCACTCAAAAGTATCTTCACACAAAGAAACGTTCGTTTTCAAATCTAGGCTTTCCTGGAGGGGTGCACACATGACAGTTTTAGTTTACTTTTTGTTTTGTTTTTTTTTCTCAATTTTCTCTCTTGTTTATTCTGTTTTGTTTACCAAAATGAAATAAACAAAAAAAAAAATGGAAAGCAGCCCCACAAAGCGCATCTAAACAAAGGACCCATTTTTCCCGTCCACCAAACCCACTGTAGCGAAGACCCCTGACCTCCCTCTACCCCCAGCCCCTTATCTCATCATGGGTCCACCGGTCAGCGGTTCTTCCAAGCGATCCCCCATCTATTCCGGTCCCACTGCTCTGGCTTTCTAAAATGTCTGCCGGTGAAGGCAAGTCCGGCGCCATTACATCATACGTTAGATTCTGTCTGGCAGATTCTGCCGTACAATATACTGGGGCCGGCCTCAGGGTGCCCGGTGGCCATTTTGAAAATCAGGAGCGGCGCGGGATTGTTCCTTCCCCTGGAACGCCCGTGGACTGGGAGACCTGGCGGAGGGATCCTGGAGGCTAGAGAACCTTTGCAGAAGGGATTTTGGTGGGCAGGGGGAGGGAACAGGATTGGGACCAAGACCCAATCCTTTTTTTTTTTTTTTTAATTTGGGTACCGCAGTGGTTTCGAAACGAAATGAAATTAAAACAAGCACAATTTTGTTTGGGGTTTTTTTTTTTTGTTCGTTCTGTTTGGAAAACATCAGGAAGTGTCGCTAAAATTTCCTATTTTCTTTCGAACAATAGCTTTTGGCCTTTCCTGCGTGTCTCTGACTCTTTTCTCCTCTTCCCGTTCCCTCCTGGCTTACCGAGGGCTGCTCAGACAGACCTTCCCTGCCAAGAGCGGGTCTTTAGGTGGCAACGGAGATCAGTCTGAGCCTGCTTAGAACTGCCAAGAAGTTTAAATAAATTGTGACTCGCCCCCATGGGAAGAGGGAGGGGGCAACACTTCCCAGGCCTACTGAGCACAGACCCTGTCGGTGCCTTCCACAGCTAATCTTTTACTTACGTGAACATTATCTTTCATTTTTGGTGTAATACACCTTGTGACTAACTTGGAGAAAAAATGGTGTTAGCCGAGTGGGAAAAATCACCTCTTCAGGACTTTTTAAAACTTCCTGGTGATACCACCAGTGGCAAAAATGTATTACTTGCCAGCAGCAAGGCGCATGGCGAACCTTCAGGGAGAGGATGGAGAAGAGCATCTCTCCCTTCATAGTTTGGATCTCTCCCAATTTTTAGACTCATCAAGGAAACTTGCTATGGGGCGGGTATCCTCATAATTGGTTTTGCTTTCGAGCCCGATAAAAATGCAATTGTAGATGTTTGCCTGTCCCTAAATCTGGGCCTTCTGGCAGTGTAGGCGGAACGTATAGGTCTGAATTAAGAGAAATATCAGGGTCCAGAGGGAACCCAGCTACTGCCCGATAGGACGGATCGGGGTGGCACCACTAATCCGGCTACTTTAGCCAGATAAGTGCTGATGTTCAGACTTATCTGCTTAAGTTAACTGGATAAATTAGACCTGCCATAGAGCAGATTTAACTTAGCCAGATAGGACTTATCCGGCTAAATAATGGCAAATACAGGGATACTCAGCAGTTTAGCCAGCTGCTGAATATCCCATGTAAGTTAGCTGGCCAATCTTCTCTGTCTAACTTACATACATAGATATGTTTGAATAGTGGACTCACAAAACCTTTGGTTGTTTAGTAGCCTCTCTCTGTTATAAGAACACAAGAAGTGCCATGCTGAGTCAGTCCAAAGGTCAATCGAGCCCAGCATTTCTCTCATACAACGGCCAATTTGAATCATAAGCTACTTGGCAGACCCCAAAGAGTAGATCCATTTCCCACGGACAAGTGGTGGCTTTCCCTAGTCTATCTGACTAATAATGGTTTATGGGCTTTTCCTCCAGGAACTTGTTCAAACCCCTTTTAAATCCAGCTGTACTAGATGCCTTGACCACATCCTTTGTCAACCAATTCCATAGCTCGATTGTGCATTGAGTGAAAAAAAATATTTCCTCTAATTTACTTTAAATCTGCTACCTGTTAGTTTCATGGAGTGTGCTCTACTATTTGAAAGGGTAAATTACCATGCTCTATTTATCTGTTCTACCCCCCTCTCTAGTCAGTCTATATCTTCCTGGAAGCAGAGCCCCCAGAACCAGACATGGTCCTCTAGATAATGATTTTGTACAGGTACTTACGCTTGAAGACACACTAGTATTGCGAATGCTTCAACATCAATACTTGTGCTTATTGTCAGCCGTAGAACTGTGAAAAAACTGCAGCGCGCCGTGGAGTATAGTAGTAACTATATGTTGAAGCATTCGCAATACTAGTGTGTCTTCAAGCATAAGTACGCTTTTCATATTAAGTTCACAATGTGTGAAAAAAATCGAGTCAACACCTTAATATTTTCAAAAGTAGTGTGCTCGTGGAGGTATTAACAGATGTGCTTGACAAGTGTGTACCGTATGCAATACCTCTTTTCTCAATGACTGGAATCATTCTACCTAAAGTTCTTTCATACCATAGCTCCTGAAGAGTGAAACTCGGCCAGAGTCGGGCAAGATTTAATAAAAGTCCTTTTTATACCGATCCTTCTTCGTTTTTAGCACTGTATAGCTATTGTGGATCGGCTTCCGCTTTGGTTTTTGGGACCACTACATTTGAGAGTCCACTTATATATTGTGCAAAATCTGTGCTTTATTTCATGGTTGAGTTGTTTTTGAAACACTCAAAAAAAAAACAACAGAGGGCTTGTGAAAGAAAACAAGCCAAAAATGCAAAATTCTTTCACTTCAATCATATTTTTAGAAAGAGTATCATGGATTCATGCCGTGAAAATGTAGAGGAAAAGACCTCAGAGATCTGGCATACTTATGTCAGCCCACTCAAATGTGACAAAATTGTTCTAAGCATTGAACGTTTTACCGCCATTGGGTAAAGGGTGAGAGCGTTGCTCCCGGTTGGAAGTGAGTTTGGATCGGCGGCAAAAAAGTTCAATTTCTGCCCTGAGGCAGCTTATGGCGAAACGACTGGCCAACGGCGGCGGTGGCTTTTGCGGGATTTTTGATTCAACAGAAAGGACCATGAGTCTAAGTTCTAGTCTATTTAGAAAAATATAAACATTTAAAAAATAATTGGACTGAAAAAAATATATATATATAAAAAACAACTGGATTGATTAAAACTGCATAAACATTGGCTGGCTGGAGGGTTTTGACCAATGATTAGAACAATACTGTCATGTGACTCCTCCCTCCAACCCCAGTCTTCACACAACAGTGACACCTACTGGCCGTCTCGGGAATACAGTTGTGCCAGGCTACAAAGTGAAGCAGGAGCCTCAGCTCTCAGGCAGAGGACTGAGAGGTATGGCTCATGGGTCAAAAAAATAAATAAATAGGGGGAAACCCCCAGGAAGTAATGAGTGAAGGTTTGAGATTCCACTGCCCCAGTAAGGCTCAGTTCTGCTTGAGCTGCAGGTCCAGAAGGAGCAGGAGGAAGCTGCCAGTCCAGGTGACACACAAGCCACTATTCGCCAGCCTTCGCCGTGCTGCGTCGGCACACGTAGGAAACAAAACTGATCTTTACCTTCTGCAGCTGTGTGGACGATTGGCCAAAAGCAGTGCAGGGATAGCCAGAAAGAAACTACTGGGACAGCAGGCAGAAAGACAGAACAGAGGAGGGAAAAAAGCAAAAGAACAAACGTCACTGAGAACAGAGTTTTCCATCTGTGCCCTTTGTAGCTGTTTGCAAGGTTTTATTAGCACCCAGAGCGTCTCGGAGAGGCACAACCAAACGGCAGGTCATGGAAAAGCACACAGCAAAAAAACCAAAACAAAACAGGAGAGCGGAAACGTGAACCAATAAATCAGGCAGTCTCCAACAGATGGGGGGTGCCACTAGTGAAATAACAAATGATATAGGACTCAACTTCCCCTCTTTTGCGTTGGCATGGACTTTACCAGTAAAAAAAAACAAACAGTGTCAGAAATCTACCAGCCCCAATATGTCCCGGCATATATGTAAAAAGGACTGCCCAAAAATGTAGATCTGACTACTTTGGGGAGGGGCTGCTCAAACTGCGTTTCTGCGGGACCTCTGGGCACATCTGGCGTGAAGCTGGAGGCTCCCCTGGTGCGTCACAGGAGGTCCTATTGGGTCATCCTGAGACTGGTGAGGCGGGTCTCCCTGATGAGAAACGTTACCTATTTGGTTGGGCTGGTGCCGTTTTCAAACAACTTAACCACATCCCTGGGGCTCCTCCGTAGGGATCAGAACTCCCCTTACAGGCACAGGCACAGCTAGAGCTGACTCAGTTCAAACACCCTGCAGCCATCGCATGATAATGGGGGTGGGGCGAAGCCCTCAGAGGATTCAAGGGCAGCCCCTTCGAGGCCCTGTGCTGGCATAGGCAGAAAGAGGGAGAAAAGCCAGGTCGCCCCCCCCTTGCTGGGGGGGGGGGAGGGCAGGTCTATCACAAGCTTTCTCCTAATTTGTGCATAGTGAAAAATAAAACCTTGCTAAAACCTTGTCGTGTATGTGTGGACAGGATGGCTTGAAGGTATAATCTGTACCATGCCCACCACAGGGCAGAGAAGACAGGAGAAGCGACGTCTGCCGCATGCCCCAGTACCTGACAAGCCTTTAGACTCTGAGCCCCCCCCCCATCAAGAGCATATTTAGGGCTTCTGGGCATTGTTGTTTAAACAATCTAAAATTCACTGTTTATTTTCAGACTTTTTTTTTCTGTTTTGTGAGCTATGCTAAACAAAAAAAAAATTCTGTGGTTTTCAGGATTTTTTTTTTGCTTTACATTCAGGCCGATTCAGTAAAGTCCGTGGGAGCGCGCTGTACCGTATCGGCCTGATTGTAAGTTAAAATTAAAACTTAACATCTCAGAAAATAATGCCCCACCTCCTGCTCATTCTGAGGGGCCTAACCCACACCGTGGGTTCCCACTGCCCCTGCTGCGGCTTCTCCTCCCAGCTCTCGTCAGGATCCTGCCAGTTCTCGGCCCGGCTCCCCTCCCTGCCAGCCCTTCTGCAGGGCTCCGTGCTTGTGCCCATTCGTTTTGGGCGACACCGCTGTGAGCACCTGTGGGGCTCAGACTCACTTAGAAAATCCAGCAGGCAGAAGAGCAAGACACAGGTGAGTCTCCAAGGAGGAGGAGGTGTAAGGGGGCTTCCCCCCCAACCCCCGGTGTTTAGCTGAAATATCGGTTTCATATCTCTGCATCAGGAGAGGGTGGGAAGGAGGGGTATAAAGGGATTTGTTTATCGATTAAATCGTATTTATGTTCATTGATTAAATCTGAAAAACAGAGACTCTAAATATATTGGCGCTGGCATTCCAAGGCTTCCTGGAAACTAAATCTCCAGGGAGATCTGAAATCTTTAGGGAGAGTGATAAGTGGTAGGTCCCAGAGCTGCAGCTCCCTGGCAAGCTCAGGAGCCAAAGGAGCCCCCTTATGCACCTGAGAGAGATTTCGGAAAAGTCGGAGCTGTCCGTGGACTTTAATTTTCCTGTGTCCCGAGGGATGTCCTGCAAGTCTGATGCGAATTAATGCCAATGTTTTCTCTATGCAAACAGCTTGAGTGTTTATTAGCTTTTGCACACAGCGAATGTGTTCGGGGGGGGGGGGGGGGCACATGTGGTTTGCGACCTCAGTGTTTCATATTAATACTGGACAAGAGTGGTATAAAATAGCACCCAAGTTATAGCGGTGGTTCCCAAACCTGTCCTGCAGGACTCCCAGCCAATCAGGTTTTCAGGATATCCACAATGAATATGCACGAGGCAAAAGCTGACTGGCTGGGGGGGGCCACCCCCCAGGACAGGCCTGGGAACGTCTGAGCTGTAGCATGCAGCAGGCTGTGAACCTTTGCTAGGATGATGCACCCCCCCCCCCCGTGTCTCTTAATGAGGGGGAGCGGCTAGGGCTTTGGCAATTTGAGGCATAATTCGTGGACTGCACTTGAATTCAGCTTACTGAGCATGCACTGAGCACGCGTGGATTTCTCTTCCTCATAAAAAAGTGGCTTGAAACGAGCGCGCCAGACACCCCGTGCGGCATCGTCCTAGAAATGACAACTCTAGGCCAGTCCCTATGGAAGACTTGGGTCTCTGTTCCCTGGGGAGCCCCTAGGGGTGGGGGAAAGGCATCTACACACACTCAGGTCAATCCAGTAAAGTGCGGCCGCGTTTACCCCGCTCCTAACCCGCTTTCTACTCACTTTCTGGCTGCGTTAGCCCTTCCTGCAATCCACAATCCCCTTTAACCCATCCTTACCGCCTCTTTAAATCACAGGGTAACCCCTTCCGCACGCGGCATGTATATTAAATGTAAACGATCGAATTAGCTATTCCCTCCCATACAGTAACGCGCGCCCTGACTATCGCTTTTATAACCTGCAGTTTTGCCGCGCGTTTAACCTGCTAACTTACCACCTACTCTTACCCCTGTGTTAGAGGCAGGGGTAAGGGTAGGCGGCAAACTTTCCCCCAGCACCCGCTCACCTGCCCTGGCCGTGTCCATGGGTGCCGGTCTCCGGGGCAGCCCCAGTCCTCTCCCCTCCTCCCGAAGCAACAAAAGCGAAAAAAAAGCGAAAAAGCGGAAAAAAAAAAGTAGCAACGAAGCGACTTACTTTTCTTGCAGCCCTCCGCCAGAGACGGACCGCGGCTCCCCTGCCTCCCGGGAGGCAGCCGGCGGCGAAAGCGGCCCCGCCGGTGAAGATGGATGCCTGCACGGGCGAAAGAGGCCCCTGTGCGTGCAATTTGGCCGCTCAAGGCGTGACGTCACGACGTTTGGCGTCACGGCATGTGACGTCACATCTTGAGCGGCCCAATTGCACGCACAGGGGCCTCTTTCGCCCGTGCAGGCATCCATCTTCACCGGCGGGGCCGCTTTCGCCGCCGGCTGCCTCCCAGGAGGCAGGAGAGCCTCGGTCCGTCTCCGCCGATGTCCGTCTCCGGAGGAGGGCTGCAAGAAAAGTAAGTCGCTTCGTTGCTTTACACTTTACATGACGTTCCACCAGCCCTCTCTCCCCCCCAACCTGCGCCTTGCTTCGGGAGGAGGGGAGAGAGGACTGGCAATCCCGAGCGTAGGAGAACCATCCACTTCCTGGTATCTGTCATTTCAAATGTCATTTGAAATGACAGATACCAGCGCACCCAGGATACTGTATAGCGCTCTATACAGTAAAATGGGTTGCGCGGGCCTAACGCTTCACGGACGCTTCTTGGACGCGGCTTGCATTTGCAAGCTATTTACATACAGTAAGGAGCGGTAGGTGAGCTGCACTGTGCGTGCGGCAACCGCGGGTGCGCCCGGCACTAACACAGCTCTCCCTACCGCTCCTTACTGTATCGGCCTAACTGGTAGCAATGCCGAGCTGGACTCGGGGTGCGTGCGTGACGGGCTTCAGAGGCGGCAGCAGCGATCCGTGGCCCTTGGGTAAGAGAGCATCGCTGCAATGGCTGGGCTAGGTGGGAGCGTATAAAGTGTGAGGGGGGGGGGAAATAAAGGCTCATTGTGGTGTAGCCCAGCAGATGCCCGTTCCAATCGAGCCAGAAGCACAAAAAGGGAGCAGAGAAATAATTATACAGAAGCAACAAATCTGATGCCACCGCCTTTCCTCCATGGGGCATGGGTTGCTGTCACACAGATTTCTCAAAGGGAGTTTTCCTTTCAACTTCTAGTTAACAGTGCACACAGAGAAAAGGGGGCAAACCAGCTATAACAAGTCCCGGGAAACCCACGTCCATTTCTATCCATTGTTTCTGTGAATTTTAAATACGTAGACTATGAAAGGGGATGCTTCAGTTTGTAAAGGTTTTGTTTCTACAACGGTCAATACAGTGGTCTGCCCTGTGTCAGGCAGTCACTAATCTCCCCCCCTCATGCTTAGAGAAGGTCAACAACCAATGCGACTCCCAGGGTGTGAGCACACGTGCGTGCCCGTGTGTGCGTGTGCGCGCACGCGCAGGCGTGTTGTGGGTTACCATAGCGACGTCAGCCTGGAAGATCTGCTTAATGAACTTGTTTTTGGAGGAGTGGACGAGCTGGATGATGTCTCCGTGAAGCGTGTCCCTGTTTTTCTCCAGGAACCCTGCGGGGAAGGAAGACGAGGAGAGAGGGCCATGAATCATCGGGCGACGGATATCGCTATTGTTAAATACGGCGCCTGAAGAAATGGCGGCAGGCTTTCACTTTGAGACTCAGGCCGGATGGAAGCCCTCAAAACTTATGAAACCGCAAACCTCATGGCAATGCCCGAGATTTGAAGGGTGGACTTCCCGTAAGCCGCCTGGCGACCAGCGGCATCGGCCCCTTTAGCGAGCGTGCATCTGGCGGCGAATTTTCAAAAGGGAAACCACCTGGGTAGATTCCCTTTGGGAATTCGCTAAAGACAGGCGCCTACGAAAGTTCCTGCCGTGCTTCGCCCCAAGTGGCGGAACAGGGGGGAAAACCACACGCGTGCATTTGGAAATGCTTCATTGAAATCCGGTCACAAGTACGTGTATTGTGAAAGTCCGCAAGTCCTGTTAGCCATGCTGAGGGGGGTACAGAGAGGGATCTAGCCAGTTAAAATGCTTAGAGGTCGATATTTACCCGCTGAGTAGGTAGCAATAACGGGGGTAAATTTCCCCCACGGTTATCTTTATCCGGCTGAAAGCGCCGCTGAGAATCCGGCTAGGGCACCCACACAAACTCTGCATGGGTAGGCGTTGTGCAGTACCGAATATCACGCCACCCGGCTGCATTTAAAAAGCCCACCTTGGGAACGCCCCGATCGGGCCCGTTTCCTTTCCTGGCTAAGTTTGTGCGCATAGTAACTTTACAAACATAAATTTAGCCAGGAAAGGGGCATTTTGAACAGCTAAGATTTACCCAGTTTAAACTTGCTTTTTAGCAGGACAAACCATTTAAATATCGACCTCTTAAGCCACCGGCGGCATCGTTAGGGAATTTATTCTCAGGATGGGAATCCCGCCTCCTTACTAGGTGGCAGGTTAGCCTTCTGCTTACGTCAGCGGGCCCTAACCTCACAAAGCAGGGCCTTGGAAAGAAACAAGGGCATCATTTCAGTTTTAAAGTGGTTGCAAATAGATTATCCAATCAAACACTGACGTCGACAGCAACACATACAACATAACATTTGCAGGAATGATTGTGTGCAGAGAACTGCAAAGGTACTGTCCACATGGTTCACAGGAGAGCAGTTCTAAAATGCAAGCTTGTTTATTCGAGGCTTCAGACGGCAGCAGAATTTACAGAAAGGTCGGGCCCCCGACACAGGCCGTGTTTCATATACTCGTGTCACCTTGCAATAAAGAAATCCTTTTTTTTGGACATTGGCTGCTAATCCTGTTTTTTTGCCCTCACTGCTGAATCGGGAGGGACAGCAAAGGTAGAATCCACTTTAAATCTACAAAAAGCATGTTTTATATCAGAACAGACAGAAAAGACAGCCACTACAGCGTCAATATAAAAATAATAAAAAATGCAATAAAAAATACATACCACTGTGAACATTTTAAAGCAGCATAAAGCCTCTACTTACACTACAATGTTTTTTAATTTGATTTTTAGTTTAAATGCTTTTTATGTCATTTTGTAAACCGATATGACGGCACCCACCAAATACCGGTATAGAAATTTTAATAAATAAATAAAAATAAATACAATCAAAATCTACACACTTTATCGGAAAACAAACTCCGAGACTGAATCATGCCAGAATTCCTCTAGCCAATCAGAGGCTTGTTCACATGATGGAAGAGAAACCGATTGGATAAGAGAAGGCAGACAGCCAATCAAAAAGTCGAGAACAGTATTGAGGGAGGAATCAAAACTGACAGGCAATTCCAATAGTTAAAAACAAACATAAGTAACAGATGTTAAGAGAACATCATAGAAAATCAGAAAAAAATGTCCAGTCAATCTACTGGTTCAAGCCGCCGGGTGCCAATCACTGGAATATATAGATCCGTTTCTGTTTGAACCGAATCAGATATGCTAAAGAAATCACCTCCCCTACAAAGGTGCGGGACCACCTCTATCACGAAAAAACAGAGGTCCAAAAACCCATGTGAGTTTCCTAACCGATGGGAGATAAAGGGAGCTTCTAAAAGGGAGGAACCGAGGCAAGACATTTGTTCAGAAATCCTGGTCTTCAAGGTGTAGGTGGGTTTCCCAATCCCACAAACCACCCCCTTAGAAAGGCAGGAAGAAGAGCATCCTAACAAATATTGTTTGCCGGTAACGGGGTGTGTGGACAAAGTGAGAGAACGTGAAAGAGGACAAGTGGTGTAACGGCCGCAAGGGGAATGACCTATGTAAGATAAACTGGATGGCAGAAGATCCAAGTTCCGAGGAAACTAAAAATGCCCAGAGATTTCTACTCCGGTGGAACATGAAACAAGGAGTCAAAGGGGGCCAAAACAGACCGATGTTTTCTAACAATGCTACAAACACGGCTAATCCGCCCGGAATACGGGAACAATAAAGGACTAAAAGGGACTCCCAACCCTGCAGGTCCTGTTTTATTTTACCAATCAACATACTATGGTTTGTTTTGTAAAGGTCTCTGAGATCTAAGGGAATAAAAACCACCAAATATTTTAAGCCATCTACCACCACCTGAAAGGTCGAGAGACAGGTAGGAATAGTGACATGAGAACCAACCCAAAATAGTTCACACTTTTCCAGATTTACTTTGTAGTCCGACAATTCCCCATAAGAACATAACATAAGAACTCAAGAACATGCCATACTGGGTCAGACCAAGGGTCCATCAAACCCAGCATCCTGTTTCCAGCAGTGGCCAATCCAGGCCATAAGAAGCTGGCAAGTACCCAAAAACTAAGTTTATTCCATGTTACCGTTGCTAGTAATAGCAGTGGCTATTCTCTAAGAGAGCTTAATTAATAGCAGGTAATGGACTTCTCCTCCAAGAACTTATCCAAACCTTTTTTAAACCCTGCTACACTAACTGCCCTAACCACATCCTCTGGCAACAAATTCCAGAGTTTAATTGTGCGCTGAGTGAAAAAGAATTTTCTCCAATTAGTCTTAAATGTGCTACTTGTTAACCACGACTGTCTCATTGACAGATTAACCGACATCGGCATCAAAAACACAGCCTTAAACTGGTTTAAATCCTTCCTCCAGAACAGATATTACAGAGTCAAGATCAACAGCAAAGAATCTTTTCCATTCAGTTCCACCCTCGGAGTCCCTCAAGGCTCGTCGTTATCACCAACATTATTTAACATCTATCTACTCCCGCTTTGTAAACTCCTCTCTGAGCTCAAATTAACACATTATGTGTATGCAGACGACGTCTAAATCCTCCTACCGATAATAGATTCTCTGGACAGTACTTTACGTCGTTGGAACACCTATCTATGCTCCATTAATAACCTCCTTTCAAATCTTAACCTGATTCTCAACACAAACAAGACCGAATTCCTCTTAATCACACAGGATGGTAACTTTTCTCTAAACAACCTACCCCCTACAACGCTCCCAACCATCTCTCCCAAACAGGTCGATGCAGTAACGTGCGGTTGAAGATTTCCCGTCTGTAACGTGCTGGGAGCGCACAATACAGACGAGTAAGGCCATCCAGCGATACAATCTCCAGTTTCACGCGTCCTTAGCGCTTCCTAAAATAGACACATAACCCTTTCCGCACCCAGCATGTAGATGATGTGTAAATGAACGAATTAGCTGTATAATGAAGGAATTAGCTATTCCCCTCCGATACTGTAACGGGCGCTGATATTATCTCCTTAGTAACCCGCTGTTTTGCCGCAGCCTTAACGTGTTAGTTTACCGCCTCCCCCTAGTAGGTGTTAGGACTGTGAGTCTTGTAGCAAACCCATCGACACCACTTAAAATACTGAAACACAATAAAACACAATAAAAAAAAAAGCGATACAGAGATGATCGAGAAAATGTAATGCTGTGGGACACATAAAAACCTGTCAGAAAAAAAAATAAAAATTTTTAAATACCTGTCGGAGGGCCGCGTGGGTCCAGGCAGGCGGCGGCGGGAGCCGGGGAGCGAGTGGTCGCGTGTAAAATCTAGGCCGCGGGCGGGTGGGCACCTGTTTCAAGCGGCGGCGGCGGCGGGGGCGGGTGGACACGTGATAGTCTCAGACGGGCGGCGGGATCCGGGCAGAGGGAGCCAGCGGCAAAAACGGCCTCCGGCTCCCTCTGCCTGGATGAATGCACGGCAGTGAAGGAATGGCCTTGCGATTTCAGCGCTCAAGGCAGTCACCGTGACTGCCTTGAGCGCTGAAATCGCACGGCCATTCATCCAGGCAGAGGGAGCCTCTGCCTGGTTGAATGCACGGCCCCCGCCGGAATGGATGCCCGTGCGATTTCGGTAGTCCCGTGACTGTAGCAAGTCACGGGACTACCGAAATCGCACGGAGAGGAGAGGGGAGAAGGGACGGAGGGGAGAATCGCACGGAAAGGAGAATCGCATGGAGAGGAGGGGAGGGGAGGATCGCACGGAGAGGAGGGGAGGGGAGGATCGCACGGAGAGGAGGGGAGGATCGCACGGAGAGGAGGGGAGGGGAGGATCGCACGGAGGAGAATCGCACGGAGAGGAGAAGGGACTACCGTAGCAGGCCCGAGCCTTGCTACTTTTTCGGTTTTTTGGTTTTTTTTTTTGCTTCGGGAGGAGGGGACCGGACGGGGCTGCAGGAGACCGGACGGGCTGCACCGGAGACCGGACGGGGCCAGGGCAGGTAAGCAGGGGCTGGGGGAAAGTTTGCTGAGCATTGGGGAACATCTGGTACCTGTCATTTCAAATGTCATTTGAAATGACATTTGAAATAACAGATACCAGCGCGGCCGTGAAGCGTTAGGCCCGCGAACCCAGGATACTGTATAGGCGCTCTATACAGTAAAATGGGTTGCGTGGTCCTAACGCTTGCCTAAGGCTTCGCAGCCGCGGCATGCATTTGCATGCAATTAGAAGAGAATATCGGGCGCTAAGTGAAGAGAACTGTGCGTGCGGGGAACGAGGGTGCGCCTGACACTGCCGCACTGTTTCTACCGTGGCCTTACAGTATCGAGCTGTTAGTCAGAAACCAAGGGGTAGTCATGGACACTCAATTGAGCTTCACAGGCTTCATTAACAACACAATAAAGGAGTGCTACTTCAAACTTCAAGTATTAAAAAGACTAAGACCCCCTCCTTCATTTTCAAGATTTCAGGTCTGTCCTACAAGCGATCATTTTTTCAAAAATCGATTACTGCAACGCTCTTCTTCAAGGCCTTCCAGACAACTCCATTAAACCTCTCCAGTTACTGCAGAATGCAACTGCAAGGATTCTTACAAAGTCAAACAAAAGGGACCACATAACACCGATCCTTAAGAAGCTCCATTGGCTCCCAGTCAAATTCAGAATCCTCTACAAGCTTTTAGTAATCACCCACAAAGCCATTCTTAACATCTCTCCTCTGGACCTATCGACCCCCCTGCAGCTTCATACTTCAACCCGTCCTCTGAGATTAGCGCAAAGAGGGACTCTTAGAACACATACATTCAAAACCTCCTTTAGTAAAAGAGCCTGTTCCACCGCAGGCCCCAAACAGTGGAACCTGCTCCCACCGGACCTTAGGTTGGAACAATGCCCAATTACATTCAAGAAGAGACTTAAGACGCTACTATTCAGACAAGCCTTCCCATAACACTCGTCCTTGCCTCATCCTCCACGGACCTTCTCTTCCTAAGCTCAGATGCCTAAGCACTTTTTCTTCCGCTGACTAAGCTATTTAATATATGTATATTAGTTTCATTAAATCTATGGTAACCCTCCGCTACCCTCCCCCCCCCCACCTTCCAACCCCCCTTCCAATCCCTCATTCCTACCCCCTCCCTCGGAATACCTTGTTACCCCAAAAAGCCAACTCTTATCAGTTCTTACCAGTTTTGACACGTTTCTCCCCATGCTTAAGCTGTATCCAAGTTTTTCTCTCCCCCTGTTCTATGTAAGACAACTTTGTCACTGTTTTTTTATGGTTGCAATGTAAATCGGAGTGATAATTAACTCTGTTATTTGAACTTTGGTATAGAAAAGTTATAAATAAATAAATAAATAAATAAATAAATACTTGCTAACTTCATGGATTGCCCCCTAGTCCTTCTATTATCCGAAAGAGTAAAAAACCGATTCACATTTACCCATTCCAGACAACACGTCCAACGATGCTGGCCCTGAAGACTGCAAATCAGTTAAATATATCAGCAAATTGTCAGCGTATAACAAGATTTTGTGTTCACGGCCTCTAAACCGATAAAGTGTGTAGTTTTTTATTTTATTGCA
Source organism: Rhinatrema bivittatum (assembly GCF_901001135.1). Taxonomy (NCBI): domain Eukaryota; kingdom Metazoa; phylum Chordata; class Amphibia; order Gymnophiona; family Rhinatrematidae; genus Rhinatrema; species Rhinatrema bivittatum. The sequence goes on along the minus strand of NC_042619.1, from coordinate 28,810,182 downwards.
AGTAGAGGCTTCATGCAGATTTAAATGTTCACAATGGTATGGATTTTTTATTGTATGTATATTGATGCTGTAAATGCTGTCTTTACTGTCCTGATTTACAACATGCTTTTTGTAGATTTAAGGTGGATTATACCTTCGCTGTCCCTCCCGACGCAGCCCCTGCTGTGATTCCAAATAAATTATTTCATCATACTCTTACTTTATCATTTCCATTGGGACATATGTAGCAGAAACATTACCGCCAGAGAGTCTTTTATCAGGGCACCAAGCAGAGCCGCAGCCAGGCCATTAGGTACCTATGGCCAAGTGAAAAAGTGCACCTTCACCCTGAACACAACATAAAACACCACGAGTGGGAGACTCTGCTACATGTTGGGGGCTTTGATTTTTATTTTGACCCAGCACTTTCCTCTTGCTCCTTTGGGCTTCCAGCTCTTTTGGATCCAGTAAGGAAATCCTGGCGGCATCATGAGCCTTTATTCAAAAACTGAACTGGAAACCCCAAGAAGCCAGACTCCGCATGCCATGCAACGCCAGAGAAAGAGAAACAGAAATACATTTCCTCCTGTAGTGCACAACAAAAGATATCATGAGCCGCACATTCCCAAAGCTGATATATTCCAGTCACTAAAATGAAGATTAAATGCTTTTTTTTTCACTCTGGCTGGCTGGATGTTTGATTTTCCTAATCACTTTGGTCTTCATCTCTTTACACTGCTTTCTTCTTGTTGGTTTCCTAACTCCTTTACAGGGTCTCCTGTTCATTTTCTATTTCATCTTCTCCTGTCTTCTTCAGTTCCTTCCCTACGCCTTTGTCTAATATTGGTCTTTCTCTTTTCTTCATTCTCTTTATCTCTGCCTCTCTATCCACTCTTCTACATTTCATCCCCCTTCTCTCCCTCCAGTTTCCTGTGCCAATCCTACACCTCGCCAACTCTCTCCTCCTCATTGAGTTGCTCCTTTTACCATCTCCAGCTCTCTGGCCCCCTTGTCTATCCCCTGAACAGCTGAATCCTTGCTCTTGAAAACCCCTTACCCCCAAATCTTCCTCTTTCTCCTTCCTTCTCTCTCATCTTCCAGCCAATCATAACTTACCCCCTTCCCTAGTGTACGGGTATTAGGCACCCTAGGTAAAGCTTACAGACATGCACCCCCCTTCTCCCAGGTCGTGCCCTCCCCACACTCAATTACAAATTATGCATTTATAATAACAGATTTCACATGAAAAAGGACTTGAAATTTCACTTATAACATAAATGTCATATTTACATACACTCCTGTGGTGCCAACCAGAAAACCCTACAAAAAAAGTAAAAAAAACAAAACACTTGGAACCCATACGGTATTAGGCCTATGTTAACACATTTTTGGTGTGAGCTTGGTCCTGGGAAAGCCATGAGTAAAGTGAATCACAATTTCAATATAGTAAATCATCAGTTTCAAAACAGCATTAACTGCCGGCATTCAAACAGTAAGAAACCAATCTATGAAAAGGCAACACTGCAAATATTACACCAGGTCATAAAACGCCAAAACACCTCCTTTTAGGAGAAGAAAATAAGCCGGTGTGCTATAAATCCCTACACAGAAATACCTCACCTCGGTAACATGTGTAGAACTCAGACAGACCCTCACTGAATGCAGAATAAAGAGACCATAAAAAGTATAAATAAAGACATGCAGAGAAAATCTGAACTGGAAACTGCAACAAGCCAGACCCTGTATGTAGTGCAACAAAGGAAAAACAGAAACATCACCAGTCTTTATGAAACATCAAACAAAATCAATAAATATAAACCATCAATCATAATAGAAAAACCATAGTAAAAAATATTTCCTAACAGCTGATGAACAGAGCAGCATCCAATAATTAAAAACTCATATAAATTTTTCCAAATGGCAATAAAATATTTCAAAACAGCCGATACATCAAATAACATCCTATAATTAAAACTAATAAGAATTTCAAAATCTCTTGATTTCCAAACCTGTGAACTTTTGAATTTCCAGATGCCCTGAGATTGTCGCAGATTAACTGGGAGAAGGGAGGGGATTGTTGCACACAAACTTTCTCCTTTCTCTCTAACACACACACGCTTATTCATTCTCTCACATGCTCAGTCATACACACATGCAAATGCTTGTTCTGTCTCACACATTCTGTCATACACTCACACAAACATGCTCATTCAATTTCTCACTATCTTTTATGCTCAATCTCACACACACACACACACACACACTCATTCACTCTCTCACATGCTCAGTCATACACACACACACAAGCTCATTCTCTCTCGCACATGCTCATACATACACACAGTCTCGTTTGCTCTCACACATGCATAATCATGCACACTCATTCATTCTATTACATGCTCAATCATATAGGGGGAGGTGGACCAGGGACAAGCCTCTCGCGAGGCCCCGAGGTGAGCGAATAAAAGTTCCGCCCACCGATACAGCTCCTCCAATAGGAGCCAGCCCTTGAGGGGTTTTAAATCATTATCCAGCCCAGCGCCGCGCGCCGAACGCCGCACGCCGAAGGAGCGCGACAAAGGGGCTTGCCCCTTTGTGTGCCCCTTAGTGTAGCCCCTTGGAGTGCCCCAGGGCCTATCCCTATAGCAGTCAGCCTCTATTTCTCCCAGGCAAAAGACTAATATCTCTAACACGCCTTAGAACAGCAGCACCTGTGCCTGCATTGTGAGGCCCCTAAACCAAATCTATCCAAAGAATTCCAGTAACTCTTTCTTACTCCGACTCATCTCGGTGAGCCATGGCAGCGCTCATTTAGTAAGCAGCCATCCAGATCTCACCCAGTGCCCAGTCTGCACTTTACCATCCAGCGCTCACTCAACTAGCAACATCCAGCGCTCACTCAACTAGCAACACCCAGCGCTCACTCAACTAGCAACCATCCAGCGCTCACTCAACTAGCAACATCCAGCGCTCACTCAACTAGCAACACCCAGCGCTCACTCAACTAGCAACCATCCAGCGCTCACTCAACTAGCAACACCCAGCGCTCACTCAACTAGCAACCATCCAACGCTCATTCAACTAGCAACATCCAGCGCTCACTCAACTAGCAACACCCAGCGCTCACTCAACTAGCAACCATCCAGCGTTCACTCAACTAGCAACATCCAGCGTTCACTCAACTAGCAACACCCAGCGCTCACTCAACTAGCAACCATCCAGCGCTCACTCAATTAGCAACCATCCAGCGCTCAGTTACGAAACCAATCATGGCGATCTCATCCATCCCCATCATCCACAACCTCAAGAGACCATCAGCAAAAAAACAAGCCTTACCACACTCTTTACAAAAAAGACTCATCCCTATTGTCATCTCACCTTTAAACCAACTACTGGGACTGTCACTTTTCACCTTATCACTGCTGAACGCACAGTCTTTGACTAAGAAAACTCACCTGCTTCATGACTATCTGCTGGAAGCAAACACAGACATATTTGCAATCACTGAAACCTGGTTAAAACCAGAAGACATCGCTACAATCAACCAACTCCCTACTCACTCGTACAACATATTCTCAATCCCCAGACTCAAAAAACGAGGAGGAGGTCTTCTTCTGGCAGCAAAAAAAAACACTAGGAATATCACTACAAACTTCAATATCTTCACATTCTCTAGAATTTGCCGTATTTAAATCCTCTCACCTTCAAATCGGGCTTACATACGCCACCCCAGGATACCTCGAAACCGATCCATCACCTTTGATCGAAAATATAGTAAAACACATCAACGCCGACACACCAGCGATACTATTGGGGGACTTCAACCTCCATGTGGATGTATCTCCCCATTCTCACAGCTGTGAAACTCTCCTAAGCACACTAAACTGCATGGGTTTCAAACAAATAATTAAGGAACCCACCCACAAAGCTGGTCATACGTTGGACCTCATTTTCATTAACCAGGAACTTACTCTTTCCTCTCACCCTACATGCTTTCCAGTTCCCTGGTCGGACTATAAGATGATCAACACAACACTAAAGATAAACCTACCTACACTCCCAGAAAAGCAGAATAACACAATCCAATTCAAAAAAATGTGCAGCCAGGAAATTCTCAGCAACAGCCTATCGGATGAACTTAACCAACTGGACCTTACTAACGCGGACTCAGCCATTTTGTCCTGGAACAACATTACCAAAAAAGTGGCCGATACTACATGCCCAACTATTACCAAAGCTCCTCAAGCAAACAAGGACAACAGAAAACCTTGGTACACACCAAAACTAAAATCCTTAAAACAGGATCTCAGAAAAAAAGAACAACACTGGCGGAAAAACCCAACATACACCAACATCACAGCATTCAAAACCATGATGCACCATTACAGAATATCCATCCTCCAAGCAAAAAGAGACTTTTACTCACAAAAAATCCACCACTTCATTTTCGACCCTAGAGCGCTTTTTTCTCTGGTCTCATCCCTCACTAAACCCCTACCAACATCCATACCAGATGATAAAGCAGCAAGCAAAGCAGAAGAACTGGCAACCTACTTCAAAAACAAGATACCAAATCTACTAACTCAGTCCATTAATAATAACAATAATAATTACACTACGCCAGTAATACCTCGAGCTTCAGTCTCATCACAAAAGGCTAGCCTTAAGGAGTTCGAACCGACCTCATCCTTAGAGATCGAAAATATCCTAAAAAAGCTCAAACCTTCTTCTCACCCTCAGGATACCATACCCACCAATCTCCTCATCTCTTGTGCTAAAATCATATCCAAGCCCATCGCACAAATCATAAATTGCTCCTTCTCTCACGGGATTGTACCTGACCCACTAAAAATGGCAATCATAAAACCACTCATAAAAAAACCTAATCTTTCTCCTGAAAACCCAGCCAATTTTCGCCCAATAGCTAATCTACCATTCATCGCAAAAATCTTGGAACGAGTTGCAAACAAACAACTAACAGAATACCTAAACGACCACAAAATTCTTTCCCCATCGCAGTTCGGTTTCCGCCAATCTCGAAGCACCGAAACCCTCCTAATCTCATTAACGGACTCTATATTACTTAAACTTGAAAACAGACAACCGTGTCTTCTCATCCTCCTAGATCTAACAGCAGCTTTTGACACGGTCAATCACAACACATTAATAGATCGCCTGGCAGAAATTGGCATCAGAGATGAGGCCCTCAACTGGTTCAAATCGTTCCTACAGAACAGACAGTATAAGGTCAAGATCAACAAGGAAGAATCTCAACCAGTCACCTGCAACTTAGGAGTCCCACAAGGATCATCACTCTCTCCAACCTTATTCAATATTTACCTTCTGCCACTCTGCCAGCTCCTCATCAACCTGAATCTCGTCCACTACTTATATGCAGACGATGTTCAGATACTGATTCCAATTACTGAATCTCTCCAAAAAACTCTGGACTTCTGGAACTCTTGCCAACAAGCCATCAACAACTTACTCACTAACCTCAACTTGATCCTTAATCAAAACAAAACAGAATACCTCCTCATTTCCCAAAACGGAACCTACACACTTCCAAGTACCATCATGTCAACTCAACTAACAATAACCCCACAAGTCAGAAATCTAGGAGTTATACTTGATAACCAAATGAATTATAGATCACTCATAAATAACATCGTAAAGGATGGATTCTTCAAATTACAAGTCTTAAAAAGACTGAGACCACTCCTACATTTCAAAGACTTCCGATTAGTGCTACAAGCAATCATTCTCACGAAAATAGACTACTGCAACTCACTTCTACTGGGTCTACCTGCAAACGCCATAAAACCGCTACAGATGCTGCAGAACGCTGCAGCGAGGATCTTAACCAAGTCCAACAAAAGAGACCACATCTCACCCATCTTAAAAAGCCTACACTGGCTTCCCGTCAAATTCAGAATACTATTCAAAGTGCTCTCACTAACCCACAAGGCAATACACAACCTGGCACCACTCGAGCTCACATTCCCTCTCCAACTCCACACATCTTCCAGACCAGTGAGACAAGCCTACAAAAACAACCTTCAAATTCCACCGATGAAGTCAGCATTAAGTAAAAGAGCTTTCTCCACAGCTGGGCCTAAACTCTGGAACTCTCTCCCATCAGAGCTCAGATCACTGCAATGCTCCACTACATTTAAAAAAAGACTCAAGACTTGGTTATTCAACCAAGCTTTCCCATAACATCAACCTGCGAAATATCCCTGCCAATATCCCCTCAGTGGTAACACGCTAGAGAACTATATAGATCTTCTCTAGAAATCACATGATCTTTGGCAGTCTATTATCTTTGGCAGACTATTATCTTTGGCAGTCTATCATTAAAACCCAGCCTCTAGCCTATATTAGGCACCGCTCATGTTAATTATGTTATTACCCCCATATATCTTAATCCAAGTTAATTCGACCTGTTCATTGTAAGACATTTACTTGTCATTGTTGTTATTGTTTAAAATGTAAACCGAATTGATCAATAATTTTGTTATTGGAAAGTCGGTATAGAAAAATGCTAAATAAATAAATATACACACAAACACACGCCATTGCTCTCACACATACATTCTCAATCATATACATGTGCTCTTTTGCCCTCAATCACACATACGTACATGCAAAAATGCAAAATGTTTAATTTGTTCTGCAGAATTCCCCCAGGATTACTATAATAATAAAAATGCTCAAATCCAGAGGCCACCTGAAAACCACAAAATAAAAAGCAAAAAAAAAAATGTAGCGAAGGGTGATTTTCACACATTACACAATGTATGGGAGGGACTCTCGCAGCACAATGCCAGTTTAGAGGAAATAAACTGAGAACGTTTATACTCAGAGGTCACCTCAAAAGCCAAGTAAAGAACCACATTTAAAAAAAAAACCAAAATTTTCTTCTGCACATAAAATAATGCCGTGTGCAATTTAGTTTCATGAGCTATTGAGCCAAAGTATTACAATCTCTCCCTGGTAAATTATACTTATATCGTATTTTAGTGGTGATGTTTCTTAGTTATCCACTTTTGTAAGCAAAAGGAAGGAAGCAATAAGAAAGCCTGACATGGTCTGAGTTTCATGTTTTTGTATCAGGGGCTCATCCTAAAAATTCCATCTCTCAGTGTCTTAATGTGCTAAACAACCTAAAAGTTACTATCAGCGTTCCCAGCTGCTTTATTACATTCACTGGTTACCCCGAGGTCACCTGAGATGATGACTCCTAGATCTTGATCTTTTTGTGACAATTTCCAGTTCTTCTAATTGATATGCGGCCAATGGCTTTTTGAATCCAAGACATATGATTTTACACTTTTTAGTACTGTAACGATTTTCCAAACTGTTGATCCATCTGCCAAGCTTTTTTCCCCAAGTTCCCTTTCATTTTTTTTCACCCTTTCTAGCTTGTCTACTCTGTTGCAAAGTTTTGTATCCTCTGCAAAGAGCCTATTTTTCCCAATCCTAATAAAGGTATCGAAAAACAAAACAAAACACAGTCCCTAGGGTACCTCGCTAGTCACTTTGCCCTCACCAGAACAGAATCCGTCGACCACCTCTCTCTGCATCCTGCCCCCTGAACCTGTTCCTCACCCAACTTGCAGCTTTCTGCCATACCATCCAGTCTTCCCTGCAGAACAGTGTCAGAAGCCACACTGAAGCCCAGAAAGGCAACATCCACTGCAACTCCATGATCCATTTATGCATTTATTTTAAAACATTTACGTCCCGCTTATAGCGAACCTGTCGTACTAAGCGGGTTACAGTTACACGATTAACAACAATCACAACACATCCATATAAAATAACACTAAAACATCAAATGCAATCATAAAAAAAAATCCCAACACTTAGCACTAGAAAATATAAATCAGAGCTCGCCAAGGGCTACTACTTTTGTCACACCCAAACAATGTAAATCCAACCCTGTCGATATCAAATACCTTTTGTTTCATAGTAGACCACTCCAGCAAAGTGGTATATTCCGAACTGAGTTTCATGGTTGTTCTTCGGAGGAATATAGTTGGTGTTTACCTTGTGCTGTGAGTTGAGCTTATTCAGCATCGTAGTATCTGTACCCTGCAAAGAAAAATCCAGTTCATTCAATATTTAATTAAAATGTAATGTTCAACTGAACGTTACATGTCCTTTTTATTATGTCATCTGACAAGGGTTACGCACATACGTTATGCGCGTAACCCTTAAAAAAAACCCTGCACGCGCCAAGCCTATTTTGCATAGGCTCGGCGGCGCGCGCAAGCCCCAAGACGCGCGTAAGTCCCGGGGTTTTGCTAGGGGGGGGGCGTGTCGGGGGCGGAGCGGAGCGACGTTCAGGGTGTTCCGGGGGCATGGCCGAGGCCTCGGGTCCAGCCTCCGAGTCGGCTGATGGCGCGCCAGTGGGCCACCGGCGCGCGCGAGTTATGCCTGCCTCAAGCAGGCGTAACTTTTGCGATAAAGGTAGGGGGGGTTTAGATAGGGCTGGCGGGGAGGGTTAGGTAGGGGAAGGGAAGGGAAGGTGGGGGAGGCGGAGGGAATGGGCAGCGCGCACAGGGCTCGGCGCGTGCAAGGTGCACAAATGTGCACCTTGCACGCGCACCGACCCCGGATTTTAGCCGTGTATATCTATTGAAATCTGGCGTACTTTTGTTTGCGCCTGGTGTGCGAACAAAAGTACGTGCTCGCGCTTTTTATTTAAATGTACCCCATATTGTAGTGCATGAGCTTGCAAGAACCTCATAGATCCCTCTTCATCTCCTTTGCTGCTTTATAAAAGCTATCATCACGCACAATGATTCCAGTTTTCTGCAAGACCCAACACAGCTACTGGAATTACGTACTACATGGGAAAAGTGAGTTTGGAGGTGCCAGAGGAATAAGAGAGAAAGACAGGAACTGGAAACGGTAGTTTGTTGGAAAGTGGTGGTGAAAATGAAGTAATGCTGGTGACGTATGATGGCAGTAGTTACAAGTTATAATAATTTAAAAAGGAGCCTGCCTGATTACTTCTGCTGCGTGGAAAACCAGGGTACAATTTCTGGGCCTGGCAGAGGAGGCATTCACAGCTTCAAGGAAGGAAAGGGCCCCAGGCATTCTTCAATGGTGACTCCTACTGGCTGGAACTAGGGTGCAAGTGTGCTGGGTGCTGAATGGAATTGGGGTCTATACTCCCAGTCAAGGACTAGCAATGGCTGGGCTACGGCAGGTTATAAATATAGGCGCAGATACTCTGGATACTTGCCAGAGAAAGCTCCTTTAACCATGACCCAACAGAGGCCAACTCCAACTGAGCTGGCAACCCAAAGGACCAGGAGCAAACTGACGGCTCTAAAATACAATTTTTTTTTAAAAGCTGAGAAAGAGAGCATAGAGGGAGAACCTTGGAAAACAGGGACAAACTTTAGAAAGGGACTGAAGGTAACTGGAAGAAAGAGAGCGAAGGCCCAGAACCACAGATGGTGGAAAGACTTGGAAGAGAGTCAAAAATACAGGTAAGTTGATTCTGCTGGACTTAACCGCCACCTTTTTTATTTATAACTTTAAATCAAATATAAAATAAAATATATTTGACAAAGAAAAGAAGGCAATATACATGGCTAATACAAAACATTATAAGGAAGTAATTATAAAAAGAAAATAAGTGCACCAAAGTATAATACTAATATTAGACCCCAATATATAGGGGGGGGACGACGACAGAAAAAGCCATGGGGAATGGCAAACTACAAGGAAAATTACCAACATTAAGGATGCAAGCTTCAAAGCAGATCAATACCCAATCAAGACAATTCCTTATTGGCAACCACCTTTGACATCACTGATCATGAGATCATGCTATCAAGACTGAGTGACAGAGGTATCAGAAGTGGGATTGCACAATTCGTTTCACTGTTTTGTTTTGTTCTGGTTTTTTGTTTTGTTCTTTTTTTTTTTTTTAAATCATATTAGACCATTCTGTCATTTGGAATAACAGGACTTTTGCTCCTGCTAAACTGAACTGTGGTGTACCCCTAGGAGCAATTTTATCACTCACTCTATTTAATATATATCTTCACCCTCTTTTGGAAATCATAAGGTCTTATGGATGTAGTTTTCTGTGTTGTACTGTTGATTTGCAGCTTTACTCTTCTTAACTGGATGATTTTCTTCAGTTTTCTTTTGATTGGTAATAGGTGCTTATTACCAGAAATTTCATGCTGGATGAAGTTAAGTCATCTCTTAATCCTGATAATCAGAGATCCTTTGGATCAGTAAATCAGATGCCACAGCTTTAAATGCTCAGCCTATTGTGAATGGGACCCCATTCGTTTTTATGTCTTATGTTTCAATCTGGAGAAGCGCATTAACAGTTAAAAAAAAATGCCTGACATGCACTCTGCCTGACTGGACATCTTAAACCTTTTCTTCCTATCTACAGCTTAAGAGGGTGGTGCAATCTTTAGTGCTCTCCAGAACTGGTTGTTGTAGCCGTTTGGCGCTGGGTCTCCCAGTGAAAAGTTTACATCCTTCACAGTTGATTCAAAGTGCCACGTGGCGGGGCTGGTCTGTGGTACCCCTTATCGAGAACATATGTCTCCCGGTTTAGCTGACCTTCAGTGGCTTCCCACACCATCCAGAACCAAGTTCAAGATTTCTCTGTTTGATTTTTAGGGCTCTGCGTGATATGGGACCAAGCTGATTTGGCGGATAGACTGAAGGTAGTCTCGGGTCAGGGAAAGGTATCTGCTTGTGTCTTCCTTTTCCCAGGAAGTTCAGATGAGCCTAAACTGGAGCCCAAATGTTTGCAGATGCTATTCTGTTATTATGGAACTCCCTCTCAAAGGAACTCTGCTTAGAGAGAAATGATTAAAGGTTTCGTAAACCTCTGAAAGCCCTTCTTCACCACAGTCAAATTCCTGCTAGAATTTTCGGTCTGTATCTTGAGGGATGGTTTTTGTCCTTCCATCCTGTTGTTAAGCAGTTTTGCTTATTGAACTGCTATTACGTGTGACCCGGCCTTGCCAGTCACCAACAATTTCCCCTTCTATTTTTCCATTATGGGCAGTGGGAGGGCTTTTTTTTTTTTTGTCTTTTTGAAATCTTCCCCTAGCATTAACCTCACCTTTTTGTGGGAGGCTTCTGGGGCGTATATATACACCCCTGAAACATGCTCAGAAGGAGTTGTTGTTAGTAGGAATGGAGAAGAGTTGTCGGAAGGAGTAGGAGCTTTGCGGATGGTCACAGCCTCATCCCTGGAGGTTGGTGATCAGAAGGAAGAGAAAAGGATTTTGCTCCAGAGTATTGTTGGACTTTTGACCAGTCTGGAAGGAAGAGTGTGCCCCCGGTATCCAGAAAGGCTGGGTCCTTGATTTTTTGGCCCAAGCTGAAAGTTGAAGACAAGGGTGAAGAGAAGATTGGGACTGTAGCCATTCCAGTAGGATTCTCTGGGTTTGGTTGAATTCTGAAGACCTGATTTGATCTTGAAAACATTTTTTTGGACCTGGGGATTTTTGGTATCTTTGCCCAGTGGATGCTGGAGTTGCATTTCATTTACCCTACCCTTCAAAGGGAGGGGTTGTTGAGTATGGATAGTGGTGCAGAAGGAAAAAGAGCAACTAGGAGGAATAAAATGGACAAGAAAACTATTGGCTAGAATTTAAAAGCCCTGTGCGCGTAAATCCTGCTGGATTTACGCGTGCAGGGCACTCACGAGCCGGCTCGCCTATTTTGCATAGGCCGCCGGCGCGCACAAAGCCCCGGGACGCACGTAAGTCCCGGGGCTTCGTAAAAGGGGCGGTCTGGGGCGGGTCCGGGGGCGTGGCGGTGGTTCGGGGGCGGGCCGGGAGGGTGTCCCAAGTCCCCTGGCACTGCGGCCTATGCCGGGGGATGCCAAGGCAGCGCGCGCAAGTTACGCCTGCTTCAAGCAGGCGTAACTTGCACAACAAAGGTAGGGGGGGATTTAGGTAGGGCTGGGGGGTGAGGTAGATACGGGAAGGGAGGGGAAGGTGGGGGGACGCGGAAGGAAAGTTCCCTCCGACCCCGGATTTTATAAGATACGCGCATATCTTATAAAATCCGGCGTACTTTTGTTTGTGCCGGTTGCGCGAACAAAAGTACGCGCGCGCGTACTTATTTAAGATCTACCTCTATGATTTTTCTGACTCTTATATTTTTTTATGCTGTTTCTTATTTTCTCTATCCTTGCTTGGATCCCTTTTTTTTAAATTGAAGTGAACAATTTTTAGTTTGAACATCATTTGAACTCAGACTATTTTATTTTATTTTTTATCTTTTTATGGGGTTTTTTTTCCTTTGTGGTGAATGGACAGTGACTGGGACTGGCATCTGTTTCTTTTCTTTTTCCTGGGCTCTTTTTTTGGTTCCTCCTACACCTTCTAGTCACCACCCATCTGTTTATTAGGGGTTTGAGGACTGGACTTACTGACCTTAAAATCTTTTACAGGTGTTTTACAAACTTTTCTGTTTAAGTCTTCATATTGTTGATTTTTTAGATGTTATCTATTTAGTGTTTTTGTATTTGAATGTAGATATGGTTTTTATTAATATTTTATTACTGTATTTTATGTACATACCTTATTGTACATCACTTAGACCTATTGCAGCATTAAGCGATTAAGAAATCTTAATAAATGTAAATGAGCACGTCAGGGGCCCAGGAAGTTTTAGCTTCGCCCCACTGGATGAACCCTGGCAACCAGAGCTCCCCAGATGAAGTGTAACCACCAAACAGGAGTCCTGCTATGTATGTTTTAATGGAGTCATACTGCAGCTGCTTTTTGATATTTTTGTTATTTTGATATTATAGAAAGATTTGTTTGCTTAATGTACATCATCTTTAGCTTCTGTTAGGCAATTAATTAAATGTAAATAAGTCAATTAGGCCAGCAGTAGAGAAAGGTGAGTCAGTCATGGAGATATATGTATATATATGGCATGGCCTTGCTTTCTTTTAAGTGATACCAATATCACAAAAACAGAGCTAAGTTGATTTCCACCACAATCTAATACACCAAAAAATCATAACGAACTATTAATACTCAATTGCCAATCCACAAATAGAACAAACGTCTTTCTGAAAATGTTTTAATTAATTTTTTAAGGAATTTTATAATAATTTTTATTAATTTTTATATTAAATTTTTATACCACATCAGCAAGCCTGGCAAAGTGCCTCAATGTTTTTGAAGAGGCCATCCGGCTGTTCAATCATTTGCGGTCCAAATAAACATTAAGGGGTGGATTTTCAGAGCCCTGCTCGCGTAAATCCGCCCAAAACCGGGCGGATTTACGCGAGCAGGGCCCTGCGCGCCGGTGAGCCTATTTTACATAGGCTCACCGGCGCGCGCAGAACCCCGGGACTCGCGTAAGTCCCGGGGTTTTCGGAGTGGGCGTGTCGGGAGGCGTGTAGGGGGGCGGGGCCGGAGCGTGCGGCGTTGCGGGGGCGTGTCGGCAGCGTTTTGGGGGCGGGTACAGGGGCGTGGCTACGGCCCGGGGGCGTGGCCGCGCCCTCCGTACCCGCCCCCAGGTCGCGGCCCGGCGCGCAGGAGGCCCGCTGGCGCGCGGGGATTTACGCCTCCCTCTGGGAGGCGTAAATCCCCCGACAAAGGTAGGATGGGGGTTTAGACAGGGCCGGGCGGGTGGGTTAGGTAGGGGAAGGGAGGGGAAGGTGAGGGGAGGGCAAAGGAAAGTTCCCTTCTAGGCCGCTCCGATTTCGGAGCGGCCTAGGAGGGAGGCCTAGGAGGGAACGGGGGTAGGCAGCGCGGCTCGGCGCGCGCAGGCTATACGAAATCGATAGCCTTGCGCGCGCTGATCCAGGATTTTAGCCGATACGCGCGACTACGCGCGTATCTACTAAAATCCAGCGTACTTTTGTTTGCGCCTGGAGCGCAAACAAAAGTAGGCTGTTCGCGCTCGTCTGAAAATCTACCCCTAAATGTTCCAACTTATATCAACGGTGATGAAATATACATTCTGTACCATACATGAGATATTTGAGTAGGCTCAAAAAAGACTCATATATTAAATCAACTCTGGCTCGACAACGGCCAGTGTTTTGCATATAGATGCTTCGTCAGGAGCTGCCAATATTCAAAGCTTTCACTGTTTTCAATATGATATCCGTATAAGTGCCTCTGTATCACCACTTCTGCTAATCTCATATTCTTGAATAAAAACAACTATATTAGATTTTTTATAACACTCAACATCATTTCACTTATCTCTTTGTTGGCAATGGTTTTACCCTTCTTCATGACTCACACTATTATGCAGCTACTCTAAAATGGTAGCTGCATCACACCACAAACTTTGCCTCCTTGATAGGACCCTGCACACTGTGATAAATGCAGCCCCAGGGCATACCTTAGGAAACTTGCTTTCCTCGTCAATGAGAGAGATGATGTTCATGGGTTTGATGGCGATCATGTCCAAGGCATCCTGGTTGTCGGTGAACTCGATGTGCTGCCAGTTAATGTTCTCCAGGTTGTACTCCTCCTGCTCCAGTTTAAACACGTGGCGCACGAAGAACTGCTGCAGGTTCTCGTTCGCAAAGTTTATGCACAGCTGCTCAAAACTGGGGGAAGAAATCGCAGGAGAGAAAGCTTGACCTTACCGAAAATGATTTTCAGTCTCGTTGTCAGCTGGCGATTCACTACCCCGCTATTTTATTTTATTTTTTTTGTAAACGGAAAGGTATCCAGCAGGAAATGATATCCACCCAGCTATCTAGAACACTTTTTACCTCTCAGGTTACTAACTCGCTCCATCTTTTTTTCCAGAACAGGCTGATCCACTCCTGGTTTTACTCCATTGCATGCAAAGATTTGAAGTCCTGCTCTTCTTAGGGAAATAAAAACTACAGGGTTCATGCATGCAAGGGGATAAAGCAGGGAATGCAATAACTGACCCTGAAAAATGGAGTCAGCTGACAACTCTATTTAATTCTAAGCTGTTATTTTTTTTAATTCTTCCCGTGCTTTCCCTTCCTCCTTGAGCACAGCCTTAAATAGAAGAGCGTTATAAATTACCCCCACATATGCACACAGGGGCGGATTTTCAGAGCCCTGCTCGCGTAAATCCGCCCAAAACCGGGCGGATTTACGCGAGCAGGGCCCTGCGCGCCGGTGAGCCTATTTTACATAGGCTCACCGGCGCGCGCAGAACCCCGGGACTCGCGTAAGTCCCGGGGTTTTCGGAGTGGGTGTGTCGGGAGGCGTGTCGGGGGCGGGGCCGGAGCGCGCGGCGTTGCGGGGGCGTGTCGGCAGCGTTTTGGGGGCGGGTACCGAGGCGTGGCTACGGCCCGGGGGCGTGGCCGCGCCCTCCGTACCCGCCCCCAGGTCGCGGCCTGGCGCGCAGGAGGCCCGCTGGCGCGCGGTGATTTACGCCTCCCTCCGGGAGGCGTAAATCCCCCGACAAAGGTAGGATGGGGGTTTAGACAGGGCCGGGCGGGTGGGTTAGGTAGGGGAAGGGAGGGGAAGGTGAGGGGAGGGCAAAGGAAAGTTCCCTTCTAGGCCGCTCCGATTTCGGAGCGGCCTAGGAGGGAACGGGGGTAGGCTGCGCGGCTCGGCGCGCGCAGGCTATACGAAATCGATAGCCTTGCGCGCGCCGATCCAGGATTTTAGCCGATACGCGCGACTACGCGCGTATCTACTAAAATCCAGCGTACTTTTGTTTGCGCCTGGAGCGCAAACAAAGGGGTAGATTTTCAGACGAGCGCGAACAGCCTACTTTTGTTTGCGCTCCAGGCGCAAACAAAAGTACGCTGGATTTTAGTAGATACGCGCGTAGTCGCGCGTATCGGCTAAAATCCTGGATCGGCGCGCGCAAGGCTATCGATTTCGTATAGCCTGCGCGCGCCGAGCCACGCAGCCTACCCCCGTTCCCTCCTAGGCCGCTCCGAAATCGGAGCGGCCTAGAAGGGAACTTTCCTTTGCCCTCCCCTCACCTTCCCCTCCCTTCCCCTACCTAACCCACCCGCCCGGCCCTGTCTAAACCCCCATCCTACCTTTGTCGGGGGATTTACGCCTCCCAGAGGGAGGCGTAAATCCCCGCGCGCCAGCGGGCCTCCTGCGCGCCGGGCCGCGACCTGGGGGCGGGTACGGAGGGCGCGGCCACGCCCCGGGCCGTAACCACGCCCCCGTACCCGCCCCCAAAACGCTGCCGACACGCCCCCGCAACGCCGCGCGCTCCGGCCCCGCCCCGACACGCCTCCCGACACGCCCACTCCGAAAACCCCGGGACTTACGCGAGTCCCGGGGTTCTGCGCGCGCCGGTGAGCCTATGTAAAATAGGCTCACCGGCGCGCAGGGCCCTGCTCGCGTAAATCCGCCCGGTTTTGGGCGGATTTACGCGAGCAGGGCTCTGAAAATCCGCCCCATAAGTAGGCTGTTCGCGCTCGTCTGAAAATCTACCCCACATCTGATTGGTCTACGGATTGTTGCGACATTATTTGTGACATCGCCATCAAAACTGACCAATTGGATTTTAAAGTGCACCATCTGTAGCATTCTTCCAAGCCTTGCTGCTTTAAGTGGTGCCAGGCAGATTAAAGAAATTCAAGGGTCGGCCCGATGACTCAGTGACTGTGTGCTGCTATGCAGGAAACTTGGGTTCCATGCCCCGTTTCTTTTTCCCTTGGGTTGTCTGGGATTTGGAATACCGAGAAAAATGATGCCCTCAAACTGACAGTAAGTGAAACAGTTTCATGCCTTTTGGGTCATATGTGCTCAGTGTCGTCATTGGGAGCACCTTTAATGTAGAGAACTGCTACGCAACAAGGCTGGAAAGTCCTGGATGGCCCTATTCCTGAGCTACCATCCTTAGACAATGTGCTCCCCACTGTCTGCTTATGTCAGCTGCCAGAAGAATGACCCCAGGGTTCCCAATTCAATTACTTTCATAATACAGTAAGGGATAGTGGAAGTGTTGGTATTTAACCGCATCCTAGCTGACTTATTCTGGTAACGTTCCTCCTTGGCATGAAAAAATATGGCGGGACACAAGCGAGTGGGAACACTGTAAGCCTGTGAAACAAGTGGTGCCCTTACTCAGCACCATGCAAAGTACAACTTGTGATATCCTCCACTCTGTGCAGTACCTGTTCACCGTGAAGTTCTCAAACCCAAAGATATCCAACAGGCCAATGGATCTCCGGGCAAGTTTGGGGCCTTGAGAGACAGGTCTATAGATGGCAGCATTGATCTTATCCACGATCCACACAAAGAGCCTCCCGTATATTCCCTAAGATATTAAGAAAAGATGTTTAAAACTGAATGCAAGGGAACGGAGTGGGAGAGAGTAAACAGTCCTGGGTCGGAAAGAGTTTGGTGGATGGACACAAGAAGAGAGTTACGAAAAGTACATGCAAAAGCAACTGAATTAATTAGTTGAAAAGCACATGCAGCAGATAAGGAGAGACTAAGGCAGCTAGGAATGGCTATCTTGGAGGGGAGGAGGTCAAGGAGTGAAATAAAATGACCATCTATAAATAACTGAAAAGTCAATATATAGATCAGTTACGCTGTCTGCTTATTCTGGGGAACATGGAATATGCTTTGGAAATGGTCTTTAGGACTTATGTTTACTGTAAGGGTGATCAGATTATGGAATCTTCTGCCTGACAAGATGGAATATATTTAGGTTTTAACTGATAAAACACCCAGGGCTCCAAAGAAAAAAAGAGACGATTACGGGATAAACACCATAATAACACCGCGTCCCCTAGCACACTCTCACCCCTCGCCTGGCCTGCCTTGGATCTTTCATTCTGTGTTTGTGCCTTTTGCTATGTAACATTAAATGATCTTCTTTATGCTATCACTCCGCTGGATCGTGTATATTTCATTTATTTCCTTATATTTCTGTTCCACTTATCCTACTAAAAAATACCCTCCGAGCGTACAATAATCACACAAAGACACTTACTGGTTACAATCATCAACCCAGAATCTATGCACAGAACACTCCGTGAGGTCAATATTCAAAATGGTTTGTCTGGCTAAGCTGGGGATTGAGCCCAGTAAAGCAGGGAGCTTAAACATGTCCCCACGCTGTCCGGATACGTTTTAACCAGAGAAGCCATTATCCGGATTACAGAGGTATCCGGATTTAACCCCTGCATGTTGAGGCAGGGGTTAAATTTAGCCAAGTGAGTCCATCCATCCCCAGAGCGGGTCTACAGTTATCCGGGTATGTATAACTGGATAACTATTACCTTAACCAGCTATATTTTCAAACATATAAGTGCCTGAAAATAAAAAAAATTGTTGCAGGATTATAGGCCCAGTCCCCCACTCCCTCAGCCAGCTAAAGGTCTAAAACTGCTATCGGGCATTATGCCCTACCTCACCCTCCACCCTTCCACCCCACCACATCCAGGCCTAGCGGTCAGGTGGTCACAGAGAGAAAAGGGAGAAATCTGTTACTTTCTCTGCCCAGCCTAAGAAAAACAGCCCTTGGCCTCTAGTGCGGGTCCACTACCACCGTCTGCTTAACCATGTTTTTGAATGCACAGAGACTGGTATCATGTTCTGAAAGCCAGCATCTTTTTTTTATTATTATCATTCTATGTACTCCAGTAGGAGGTCACAACTCTGTTTCCCAGGGATTTTTGAGTTTGTGAAATTTCATCCAGTTTGAAATCTGAGCCCAAACGTCTTGTCCATGTTCAAGGAAGCAGAGTCCCTATGGAAGGAAAAGTTGTGTATTGCTTGCGTACGTGTAAGCTTTTTACATTGGCTTCCATAAGCAATTCATAACTGCAAGATTTTCCACAGAAACCCAAACCTGTTCGAAATCCGGCCCCTGGAAACATGCTGCCGGCAGGAGCCTTAGCGGATTGTACCTTCACAAAAGCATCTCGAACATCCAGGGCTTGTTCCATGCTGAGAGGGGTGGAGACCGTCTCCCCTCTTGTGATGATCGTGCGACTGGTGAGGCAGTTCATCAGCTCCTGAGGGTCGACCTGCCAGGAGCGCAGCAAACTGGTCAGACTTTCAAAGGCAATGGGAAGTGAATCGAGAATATGAATAAACTAACTCAAAGCAATATATTGGGGAAAAACCTTTCAATTACCCACCTTATAACTGGATAAAAATAAGAGTTAGCTCACTTGGGTCGGCCATATGTCGGTAAGGTGATTTTTAGCTGACTGGAAGTACACATATAACTTTCATAACACTCAGACCTTTGACCACACAGAAAAGGGAAAATTGGTTCTTACCTACTAACTTTCATTATTGGAATTCCACAGATCAGTCCAGGCAAGTGAGGTTTGCATCCCTACCAGCAGATGGAGGCAGAGAACAAAAGAACTTTTCATGCACTGCTACATAACTGAGAGTGCCACCTGCAGTCCCTCAGTATTGACCTGTACCCAAGCCAACATAGAGGAAGGAAACTCCAACTCCAACTTTCCCTTCAAGAGTGAATTTTCCCTTCAAGGGCAAACCGAGAACCCAGGATTGGAGCCCCCTGAACTGGAACCTCACCAACCAACACAGTAACCAAGGCTCAGGTTAGCTCCAGTGGTTCAACAAATCGGTTCAACGTAATTGCACATAGAAACTCTGAAGTAGACCCTAATCGCAGTTACAATCGTCTTTTGGAACCAAGGGGATGGGCCTCTGGATTGATCTGTGGTATTCCAGGAACAAAAATTAACAGGCAAGAACCAATTTTCCTTTCTTTTTTATACCCCAGATCAGTCCAGACAAGTGGGATGTACCCAAACTAATCCTACACTGGACAGGATTCTGAAAGACCTGCTCGCAATACACCCTCACCAAACATAGCATCTTACAGGGCCAAACATTCACTCGGTAATGCCTGGAGAAACTGAGATGTGAAGACCATGTGACAGCTCTACATATCTCCTGAGGAAATACCAACTGACACACCGCCCAGGAGGCTGCTTGCACCCTAGAATAATGCACTCAAAACTCCTCTAGGACTGTTCGATCTTTACAGAGATAGGCCCAAAAAACATAGTCCACTTTAACCAAAGAGAAAAAACCCATGGCTTTAGACACCTTACATCCTTTCTGTGCTCTACTAAGAAATACAAAGAGATGATCTGCTTGTCGAAAACTGTTACTGATCATATGATACCCCAACAGGATCTGACGAATATCCAAATAAGTAAAGTTCCCTTGCATGCAATACACCTACTGACCAATTTAGGATCTCCAGAAGCTCCATTGTCTGGATGACATGAAAGGAGGAGACAACCGTTGGTAAAACTGAGGGAACTGTGCACAGCGTCATTCCGCCGTTCACAATCTGCCAAAAAGGAGCTCTACAGGACCAAACCTAAATCTGCAAAATCTGCTTGACCGAACAAATGGTCACCAGAAAAAATGCGTTCAAGGAGAGGTCCTTCATCAACGCCCTCCACAAAGGCTCAGATGGAGGTCCGTACAGTACCCGCAGAATCAAGTTAAAGTCCACTTTGGACACGACTTAAGAATCTAAGTCTGCAAGCGTTTGACACCCTTCGGAAAACGAATGACATCTGGAAGAGAGGCCAATAACCTCCCCCGCAGCTTCCCAAATGATTGAAAGACCAGGACGCTTTCGTTGTACCTGACCAACTGCCCCTCAATCTCAGAGGCTGGCATCTGAGTTCAGCGCCACCCAGTCTCCAGATCCACTCTCTTTTTCCCAAATTGTGGCATGTAAGCCACCACAAGAGCCTGGATCTGAAGTCTCCCTGCAGTGCCAATGGCAGAAAAAACTCCTCCAACAAGGGATTGCAATGGGGCAAAAACCACTCTCTGGAGGGAGCAAACTCCCATGGTACCAAAACTAGCGTGGAAGCCATGGAGCCCAGGACCTGCAAATAATCCCAGACCCTGAGCCCTGATAGGTGCAACAGACGAGTCACAGGTGCCTACAACTGCACTACTCTCTCTGAAGAAAGAAAACACCCTGCCAAAACGGGCATCGAACTGAGCTACCAGATACTCCAATGACTGGGCCAGCACCAGATGACACTTTACCAGGCTTATCCCCCAAATCAGGGATCGCCACTTCTCCATGACCCGCTAAATTGGCTGACCGCATTTCTCCTCCGACTACGCTCAGGGGAGCCAGTCGTCCAGATAAGGATGAACTGGAATCCCCTCTTTTCTCACGGCCGTCGCCTCCACCCCCATCACCTTCGTGAAAGCCCACGGTGTTGATGTTAGCCGAAAAGGGAGTGCCCCTTCATCTTTTTCTTTCTTTCTTCTTCTTCTTCTTATTATTATTTTAAACTCTTCCAAACTCCAGACTGCAGGTTTGCACCTCTACCATCTGCTGGAGACAGAGAAATTCTGAGGGACTGCAGGTGGCACTCTCGGTTGTGTAGCAATGCATGAAATGGTTTTTTGTTCTCTGCCTCCATCTGCTGGTGGAGATGCAAAACCCACTTGTCTGGACTGAACTGGGGTATGAACAGGAACAGGCATTTCATGGTAATATTTTGGAGGCGTGTTTTGAAACTGACGCACATACATTGAATTTCCAAAACGTTATGTATGGGGTAGGCATGCTGCTGACACGGGCAATTTAAGCCATTATTTTCCAAACGTGTTAAGGATACAGATGTAGTTTTAGCCCCTACACAAACTGATATTCAGATGCAATGTACGGGAATATCTTGAGTTTCAATAGCAGCTTCTTTTATGCAGGCTTAAAACTAAGCACCTACCTTTGCAGTTAGGCTCAAAGAGGTCCATGTTCAAAAGCATTTAGCCAGCTAAATTAATATTTGGGCACCTATCCAGCTAAATTCTGGACTCCTCAAAGGTTAGGCAGCTAGAATTTAGCCGGCTAACGGGCCGATTCAGTAAAAACGCGGGAGAGCGAATGAATGCCCGCTCTCCTGGCGCGCGCACCGGCCACTCGCTGGTGCGCGTGATTCAGTATGCAAATTAGGTGGTGCGGTAGAAACGGGCAAAAGGAGGCGCTAGGGACACTAGCGCGTCCCTAGCGCCTCCTTTTGACCCGGAGCGGCGGCTGTCAGCGGGTTTGACAGCCGACGCTCAATTTTGCCGGCATCGGTTCTCGAGCCCGTTGACAGCCACAGGCTCGGAAACTGGATGCCGGAAAAATTGAGCGCCCGGTTTTCAGCCCAACAGCCGCCGGCCCATTAAAAAAAAATTTTTCTTTTTTTTTTTTACTTTTTTTACTCTTCGGGACCTCCAACTTAATATCGCCATGATATTAAGTCGGAGGGTGCACAGAAAAGCATTTTTTACTGCTTTTCAGTGCACTTTCCCGGTGCCAGCAGAAACTAGCGCCTACCTTTGGGTAGGTGCTAATTTCTTAAAGTAAAATGTGCGGCTTGGCTGCACACTTTACTTACCGTATCGCGCGGGAATACCTAATTAGGTGCCACGGGTTGGACGTGCGTTTTCCGCCCCTTACTGAATAAGGGGTAAGGGAAAACGCGCGTCCAAGGGCAGGTTAACAGTGCGCTCCGTCGGAGCGCATTGTACTGTATCGGCCTGTAAGTTAGGGGTGTTCCGATGGAATAACTGGGAGGAATTGAGTTAGCCGGTTAAAGTGACTGGCTTACCTCCAATATTCAGAGTCGGGCCAATATTCAGAGTCTGGTCGGGCCCAAGAGCTGCCCTTAAGTTAGGTGGCTATAGTTAACCGGCTAATTATAAGATAGCCTGCAATATTTAATAGTGCGGTTTCACTGTTGAATATACCTCCAACGTTAGCCGGATATGTTTATCTGGCTAACTTTGCTAGCCGGACTGTATGTGAATATGGACCTCCCTATTTCCTTCCATTATTTGTTGTAAGTTGTTGTAGCTTGCCTTGGGCATGTTCCAGAAAGGTGGACAAAAATCAGAACAATAAGAAATTGAATATTTACCCATTAAAGTGTCCATACTATAGTTGAAAGGTAGGTGTGGCAGAGCATATTTTATGAGGAAACGCTGTTTGGTTTGGTTTGGCGATTTTTTTTTTGGCCTGGCAGTCTCCACTTTGGGTTTCCAGCTCAATCAGAACCAGGCCCTACTGCCAGAAGTTACTGCCGTTTGAAGAACTGTGGTGATCTTACCCAGTTTCAGGTTTGGACCTTTTTGCTTATAATCAGATTCTTCATTTTTTTTCACTTTAAGAAAGGAGGGTCAGGAGCTCGAGTGGGGCAGGTCTCTCTTTGAAACTTATTGCGCTCAAGCTGACGAACTTACTAAACCTAACTCTAAGATTTACGCCTTACTAAATCGCGATCCCCCCCAATAGAAAATGCCTTCTCAGCTTGTTTGGGAACAAGACCTGTTGGAGGACAAAGACTGGGATCATTGCTTCTTAGCAGTTAGCAGGAGTTCGGTCTCATCAATAATTAGGGAAAATGGGTGTAAAGAACTCTACAGGAGGTATTTACCTCCGCTCGCTCGAGCAAGATGTATACTGGTTCGGATGACAGGCGTCGGAAGGCAGATTTATACACCTGGGAAACCAGGGGCTGCAGTGCTTGACTTCCTTTACTGCTTGGGAGGTGTTCGGGTACCTAAGGATCCCAAAGTGTGGCCAGCAGCGGTGGCGGAGGAGTTTTTTCCAACGCTGGCTTCGGCAGGTGGTTACGGCAGCTTGGTGCAAGAACTGCTTATTGCCGGCGTAAGCCTGCTCTTCCTTCACTGGGAGATGCTTGCACCCGGCTGGTCAGGGTGTTCTGTATGGGAAAGCTAACGGCC
Source organism: Rhinatrema bivittatum (assembly GCF_901001135.1). Taxonomy (NCBI): domain Eukaryota; kingdom Metazoa; phylum Chordata; class Amphibia; order Gymnophiona; family Rhinatrematidae; genus Rhinatrema; species Rhinatrema bivittatum. The sequence goes on along the minus strand of NC_042619.1, from coordinate 28,786,495 downwards.
ATGCGCAACGATAGGGTGGCCCCCTACACAGGATGGAAATCTCAGCTGTCTGTAGGGGTGTTTGCTGTGGGTGGGACTCTCCTGGAGCCTTGCTGCACTGGTCCTCTCTGGGAAGTCTACGACTGGGCTGAAGGGAGGACGGATGGCGGAATTGTTTACTAGGGCGTTCTTCTATCACCTATTACTTCCTCTTGGGGTCTGATTGCTTTGTACTGGCCCAGTTCTTCTTGGGTAATGAACATTTATTTTACGGTCGCAAGTTAACTGTCATGTCTTAAAGAAATATTTATATGGTTTCATGGCATTTTATATTTTCATTGACTTGTAGTTCACCTGTTCTGTTTAATAAACATTAAATTACAAAAAAAAAAAAGAACTAGGCCCTACTATGACTGCGGTGCCATGAGCCTTCACTCGCAACCAACCAGGGGTTTTCTCCCTGTTTTTCTATCTCTTCCCACCTCAGCCCAGTAAGAGTCCTCAGCCAAGGACCACAAACCACAGCACCCTCTGGAACCTGGCTGAAAATCCTGAATCTGGCCACTAGGTGTCACTGTCAAGCAACGGCTGTAACTCCCTCCCTTCCCTGGTCTGGGGAGCCGAAGACGTAACCTGTGAATCAAAGCCAGGCCCTTGCCCCTTGAGCTACCAGGCCAGCCTGAAATGCAATGGTCATGTGCAGGCATCACTAAAGCATCATGTAAAGCAACACTAGATGCTCAGTCTATATTATCATATTGTAGAATTATAAAGCTCTTCAGGTCACGATAACAGACAAGTCCAAAAATTCTGATGTGTGATCGTGATTGGCAACACTACCTATAACTTGGGAATCTTGCCATAAACAAGGATTACTGCATTATCATTACACATCAGGGATTGTAAGATTCCCTGAACAAGTTTTGCTCCATTTCCAGCCATATTAGTGCAGTCATTGGTCGTGATCCAATGAACCCTACCCATGAGGAAAACTAGCAGATTATAGAATAGCATTTAGTCTCGTCATCACAAACCAGGGTCTTTCAAGCCCATCACCAGTCAAGATCTTCAGGGTCATCGGAACGCTTCTCAAGCCACTGGCAAAACTTGTGTCTCCTAATACATGACCTTAGTAGTTGAATGTGGTCATTATTTCAATACAGAGAGTAAGTTGCAGCAATTAACTAGAGTCACAGAAAATCCTCCGTGACTCGGTATCCAACAAATAAGGCGACGGCCACTGACCTCAAACAGTGAAGCGGCAATGGTTAGAGATGTGGAGTATACGACCTCACAGGCATCCAGATTATCGTACATGCGAGCTGCCAATGAAAGAAATGAGCATTAAAACAGGGAAATATGGAACCAGGTCAAAACTGAATGATTATCCAAGTAAAAGTAGAGGAAAATTGGGCAAAATTTTCCACCTGGGTCAGAAGAGCTTCACCAGTCCCTAACTTTTACCACACGTTCCCTCCGGATAAAGATGCGTTAAACAAGAAAGTCTCTGCAAGCACAAAGGATCCTTAGTGGCAGAGAAGCATAGGAAAAGGTGAAGGTCTGCAATATGGTGACTGGAAGGGAGAACGGGCCTTGCTGCGGTCTTTAGCTGCCATCACAGTCTGCCTTCCCCTCCGTCTCTATACATTTACAACAAATCCTTTTGCAGTAAACTTTGGTTGCAATGAATTGAGATGTTCTTCCATAAAAATGTGACGTCAGGTGGGAGGCAATTTCCAGACTGTCTGCACCGGGGTCCTTTCTACCTGCAGACTTTACACCAGTCTTCAAAACTAAGGTGCGTGCCTGCGGGAGCTCCTGCTTGAAATGCAGATAAAAGTACGTCCGTTGCCCGGTGATAAATATACTTTCTTCCACATTGAAGGAAGGCAGTTTTCAGACGGCCAGTTTACACGCGTAAATTACTACTTACGCACAGGAATGGCTACAAAAGTTGCCCTCATAATGACTGCGGGGCCTGTCCGGTCTGCTATTTTTCCCATCTTGCTGCAATACCGCAGATCCCACCTAATCTCTGGGGGTAACCCCAGCTAATCCTCTGGGCTTCTCCCATGCTTTTTCAATGCTCTTACAGTTTTAGCCTTCATCGCCTATACCTGGAGGCTGTTCCATGCATCGACCACCCCCCTCTCTCTCTCTCTGATGAAATGTGCTTACGTCAGAGGTTCCCCGCTGGCGTGCCGCAGGGGAACCTCAGGTGTGCCGTGTCATTTTGGCTTCCCCATGGAGAGAGGAGAGGAGTGGGTCACAGTCACCATTGCTCTTTCACCCCCCGGTCTCCTGCACCCTGGCCTCCCACCAACAGGAGTCAGCGAACAGAGCTCCTTATCTGCCACTGCCGCCTTCTGAAGTCGGAACCGCGCGGGGCCCCATCAGACTTGTAAAACCTGTTGGCCCCGCGCGGCTCCGACCTCGGAAGAAAGCTGGCAGAGGAGGCGGCAGCAGCGGCAGCAGCGGCAGCTAAGCAGTGCAGCTCACCAGATTCCTCTTGCCATCCAAAAGAGAGGAAGGGAAAGCGATATCAGGGAGGTAGAAGGGGAGGAAAAGTAGTGATGTCAGGGGGGTTCGGAAGGAAGGAAAGATGGTGCTGATGTCAGGGGACTGGGAGGAAAGGGAAGTGGTGGTGCCAGAGGGGTGGGAGGGACCGTGGTAATGCCAGCGGGTGGGAGGAGGGAATGGAGAGTCATAATGTTCAGGGATGTGGTAAGGGAGGGAAGAGAACACGATGATGCCAGATGGGGGAGGAAAAGGAGCGTGATGGCATGCCGCGGCAAAACGAACCCAGGGCTGGGTGTGCTGCAACCTTAATAAAGATTGGGAATCACTGGTTCCAGTGCACGCATGAGATTCTGCGGTGTGTGCACGCTGAGTGCTATACGGCACGCGGGCAACGGGAGCGTGAGTGGGCCCCAGTGGAGATGCATCCTCCAGCTTACGTCTTCACCTTCATATTGCAGATTCCCCATATGCAGTATAGCGGCCAGGAGCCTTGAGATCTCCCAGTTCTCAGTGTCCGTGAACATCAGGACCTTCATCGCCGAGCGGATGTTGGCGTATTCCTTGCTGTCGTCTCTACCGTCGCATGTCGTGCACTTGCCCTGAGAATGACACAGCACAAGGAGGAAGACAGGTGGGAGACACCACACACACCACAGACAGCAGAGCTGACCCTAAGAGGTCGCTTCCATTTTTAACTCTTCGATAAATAAAACATGTAATAAAGCTGTATTTATTATGCAAATATATGTTTTCAAATTATTATTAGGCATTTGCGTGTTTATAAAGAGCAGATTAGACCTCCCAACCAGGTGGGTTTTCAGGATATCCACAATGAATAGGCTTCAGATAGATTTGCATACATTAGAGGCAACGTATGCACATATATCTCATGCATAGGCATGAGAGCTATCCTAAAAACCAGAATGCTGGGTGGTCCTTGAGGACCAGGCTGAGAATCACTGAATTAGATAAAGGAACCTCATCACTTTCCTTCTATAGACTAAAATTCTGCAGGTGCTGGATTGGACAATTCAGGTTGGAATTTGGCTATAATTCCGTAATTAATTACCTTTGTTCTTAACAGAAAGTTTCTTAGGTTCTTTACTGTTCACAGTGGACATAATATTTTATGTATTTATTTATTTATTTCACTTATTACATACCATTCCCCGGCCTTTAATGGTTGTCCAAAGTGGTTTACAACAATCAATAAAAACAAGAAACAATCAAAATAAATACCAGCAAAGTATTTCTTACACAGAACAAAGCAGTATCAAAACTAAAACATAAAACCATTAAAAACAGAATCTAAAACCTAAAGACTAGTTCATCATAAAAGACAAATCAGATTAAAAATAAAATCATAAACAGAAACAAAATCAGCAGAACTCTAAAAGCCCAGGTCTGTAACAGATCAGCTAAAAGGGAATAAAAACAGTTTTCAGTTGTTTCTTAAAAGAGCCTACTGCCAAATCACACCTTAAAATCTATGAAAGACGATTCCAGAGCATAGGTCCTATCACCTAAAACATACAGAATCTAAGACGTGTCTGGCGGCCTGCACAAACCAGATCGCAAACTGCAACCAGGAGAGGATCACCTCAAGCAAGTCCCCTTCTCTTATTGATGGGCCACAAAATTAAATCGAGCATCTTAAACTGTGCCCTGCACAGGCAAGCGGTAGCCAATGGAGAGCTTTAAGCCATGGGGGATTCGGGTGTCAATGCTGGTAACACAAGCGTGCCCCTTCTCTCCAGGGGTCAAAGGTGATGCACAAAGAATACATTATGAGGTTATTGCTTCAGCACTTAGCTGCAAGGGAAGCGTTCCCCCTACCGAGACACCATCACCACTTCCTGCGGCACCCAGAGCGTCGGGGGAAAACCTCCCGTATCACCGGCTAATAAATGTCCGGCACATGGCACGGCAAATGCGAAATACGGGTTAAACAGTTAGTCTGTGGAAGATCGACACTACTCTAGCTCAGGGCTGAGGCATAATTTTTTTTTTTCATTCTTGCACAAGTGGCCACAGACACACAGGGTTATTTCATCTTACCCTAGGAAATCAGAAGACTGGACCTCTGGTCTTCTTTTAACCTAAACCAACTATATTACCCTGCAACCAAAATAACTGAAAGTACTTTGGTTTCTTATTGTGAATATCGGAGCTCTTTTCAGCCCAGGCGCTCTGCATATGTGCACTCCTGTATTTATCCGTAGAAATGTACCATATGACATCAGATAAGGCCCATAAAGGCCCTGGCTGCTCATCCCAATTTCCTTCCTTTTACATTAGTGCTAAACTTTAATTCAACAGAAAGACTGCAGGGAGAGGGGGTAGGAAAAGCAGGAGCCTGCCAGGGAGGAATGTGAAGATCAGACCCACCTGTCATCCCTGAATCATGCACACGTTCCTATCCCAGGAGGGAGAGCCCTCGTTCCCCTGCCTTCAGTGTGTTCCCCACATTCGTTTTTCTTACCGAACTGCTAAAGACTTTCCCTAACTGACATCAGGCTTCAGTAACGATATGACAGGGAAATATTTTGTCCTAAAAGCACAACCTCCTTGAAATCCAGCAGGCAGGTGGCGAGGTCTGGATGTGGTTTCCTCTCTGCAGGCGGCTCTTACCATAGTGAGGTAGTTATAGTCAGTAGCTTTCCCCAGGCCCAGCTTCTTTTTCTGCTCTGGCGTCATTCCTTTCAGCATACAGTAAAACACATGGTAATTCCTCTCGTCCTGAGCCTGCACAAACAGAGGAGAAACGAGGAGGGGGGAGGGTCAATTTTGCTGGGGGAATGAGCTATTTAAAAAAAAAAAAAATCATGGATTTCCTTTGGAGTACATGAATGGCGCTGAAGGCACTATGTGAACATGAGGCTCTTGGGTTCCCTGTCTGTGCTCTGCGACCTCACCGTGAAAGGGAAGATTGTGTTCTCAATACCTGAGGGACTTTTCCAGGTCACTGTCCTACCTTTTGGACTCCTTGGGGCCCCTGCAACATTTCAGTGCTCCAATGGAAAGGTGTTGAGATGGTTCCTGGCCCTACAGCCCTTTGTCTACAAAATACAACACAAGGCAGGAAAGGAAAACACCAATGCGGATTTCCTGTCCTGAGAGGTATCACTGGGACAGGCAGGTGTTCACCCAAATAAGGGTCAGTGGAGGGGAAAGGTATGTAGGGGATTCTAATGGAAAATCCCTCAGAACAACCTTACGGGACCAGGCACAGCTGTCTTGCCCAGTCTTCCTTAAGATCCAGACCCACAAAGAATCCTGGGTGAAGAGAAGAGCCCCCTCACCAGTGTACAAGAACGCAGGGCCTAGAAGGGTTAGAGAGGCCCCGGGGAGCAGACAGGAACCCATTCTGTGTGCCACCTGAACTTGAGGTGAGCTGCATTTTTTTGTTCAACTTTTCTTTCACTGTAAATAAATTGCACATAAAGGAAACAACCAGAGTCTGCCTCTTTATTCCTTCTGGCTGTTTTCCAAGCTGCTATTGCCACGTTACCACAGAATACTTGATTTAATATTATTTTTATGGTCGGTGAAGAAACAACTTTAAGTGTAAAAGTTCTATCTTTGGTTAAAACAAATAACTTTTTCCCCCCTCTCTACTAGTTTTTCCTGAGAAACTGGTAAGTGGTTACCAAAAGGGAAAATGAACACGATCCAGACCCTGAATGGAACTTCAAGCACACGTTGCACACGCTAAAAAGGCCATTTGTTTCTTTCCCTTCTTATTTCGTATGTCTCAGGTCATTAATTCATTTTTCACTTTGCCTTTATTTCTTATTTTGGTTTTATGCACACTATTTGCAAATAGCACCTGTAAAATGACAAAAAATGCAATTTCTTCAGTTTGGTTTTTTTTTTGCTTGATTTAGGAACCACCACTAAATGACAGGGGAAACGTAGTTGACATTTCTTACGTATTTTCAAACAACTGCACATTCCTTTTAACTTCCCCTCCCATCCTTCTAGGCTCTTTGTCCCTCCCTTTAGTATGAAGCACCAGGAGTCGGAGGGAAGCTGCAGTCATTGCAGGTAGGCAGGAGGCAGAAGCAGCCAGTGGCCCAGCTTGGCAGAAGGGATGGAGGCATCCCGGCTTCCCAGTCAGGGATGGCAGGAATAAGGGAGGCAACTGCGGGTCAGTGGGGCAGTGCGGCAGTGGGAGGGAAGTGGCGGCAGGGAGAAAGCGGCATCGGCAGGAGGTGGCAAGCAAGGAGTCGGTGCAGAGGCCGGAGCGGCATCAGTGAGCGGTGGCAACGCAAGCCCTGATTCTGTGACAAAAAAAAAAAAAATCAAATTCCGCAAGCAAATAACTGCAACTGCTGCATCGCAACAAACTGCCCGCCCTGCCTGTGATCCGACGCAGGTACGACAAGGGAGGTTCACGGCAGAGGCATCCCGAGGCGCGACGGCTGCCCTCACCTGCCTGCAGACTCTGGATTTCTCCAGCAGATACTGCTCGATCTTTGCCCCCTCGATGGCTCCTCTTTTGTTGAAATGGATATCGATGTATTTTCCAAACCGGCTGGAGTTGTCGTTGCGAATCGTCTTTGCGTTCCCAAAAGCTGCAACGAGCACAACATAAAAGGGTACAAGCTGTCCCCCAAAGCAGATGCATTCCCCGGCTCGTTTCCTTGAGGTGAGAGGGGGGGGGGGGTACCTTACCTTCTAAGATGGGGTTGGCCTCCAGCACCTGCTGCTCAATCCAGGAGTGCTGCCCGCTGATGGCGGCCAGGAACTGCAGGATCAGTTTAGTGCTTTCTGTCTTCCCAGCCCCGGACTCCCCGCTGAAAAGTGAGACGGAAAAGGGCACAGGTCAAAGCAAGAAAGATTGGCAATGGTTTCTGTGGCCTCTCTGAGTTCGTCTGGGCAGCTCCTGGTCAATAATTAAGAAATAATGACTGACAAGGAGGGCTTTTTCTTGTTAGCTATCCAATTCAAACGGTTTTTAATTCCGCTCCAAAGCAGTGTTAACACAGTATTAACACACCAACTCCTAGATATGTAGGATGCCCAGAATTATCAATAAGCACTTTTTTTTCCATGAGGATTTAAAAAAAAAAAAAAAAAAAATGGTTTTTCCATTGCAACAGTGACCACCAGACCTTGTATTCCTTGCTGGATAATGACCGGGGAAAGTTGATGGTTCAGGACTTCGTCTCTAAACCCAGAAACCCACTGCTGGAGACAGTGGATGTCACCATTCAGCTTTCCCGGGCGGTATATACCTAGTGGCCATTGCCATGCCTTACTGCCACCAATGGCCATGCCCTACCATTCCAATGCCAGGAAGTGCACACCAAGTGCTCATTGCTTAGTGCTACTCTACGTAAGAACATGGGTTTCTCAAGCTTATGTCCAAGTGCTCTCAAGCATCTACTGTGTGTCTGTGCCTCTATGGAACTTGGTACATTTTTAGAAATCCTCCCAGCGGCTGCTTTTTAATTATTCTCTCTCTTGACCCCCCTCCCCTTTCCTAGGTCAAATTTATCACAGTTTGGCTATAGTTTTTGCCCTGACGATTTTGGGCCATAAGGTTATTTTTCTCCTTGATAAATCTAGAGCAATTTATCTGCCAGAGGAAAGAATCTGATACATCTTCCCCCTACAGTACAGAAGATCTGGACAAAACATACAGGAGAATACAGAGCTGAACTTTCACAGCCCAAACTGGCCATGAATTTCTGGGGCGCTGGCAGACAGAGGCATGCCACGAAACACCCTGTTATCTGGACTTATTGTCCAGCTGTCGGCAGGGCGGTGGCCGCCGTGCCCAGCACGCTCACCTAATGATGCAGCACTGGTCCTTGTTATTGCGTTGCATGTTGAAGTAGCAGTTGTCGGCAATGGCAAAGATGTGCGGCGGCATCTCCCCTATCTTCTTGTTGGTGTAGAGCCGGATCTGGTCTGGCGTGTAGATGGGTAACAGCTGGTAGGGGTTCACCGCTACCAAGATGGAACCTGTGTATGTCTGGGAGGAACAGAGCAAAGGAGAGTGACCAGGCGGCGAGGGAGGGAGGGATGCCCGGATGCCCATATACTTTCACAGCTCGTTGAAGACACTTTCATATCTCTGGATTTTACCCGTTCACTTTATCAGTAGTACTAAAGTCCCCCCAATGGGGTTTTTTTTCCTTCTTTCTGGAGGATGCACATTCAGAGATTTCAGACTAAATTTCTGGGTACCCGGCATCTACTCTATGGCTGAAATAGCTGCCAAGTTGTTTATTATAATCATTTCTTTTGTTACATGCTCGAATCGTTAGGAGACGCGTGTTGAAACTGTATAGACCGTATATCGCGTTCCAGTGTGTTTTGTTATATCTTTACTGATTTCTCTCTTTCCTTGTTACCTTCCCTATCCTTCTGAATATGTGCCTTATTTGATTATTTTATCAGCAGAAATCATAAAATCCTGCTCTGTGTAGTCAGTGCGATTTGCTTTCACGCTTGAGAAGAGGGGTAGCTAACGGCCCAGGAAATCCCTGCATAGAAGAAATAAGAATCGCTGTGGATTTGCAAACCTGATGGGGGTTGAGACACTGTCCCCAAGCCCCCCAGTACAATGCCCTGGACACCGCATGGCGGCATGTACGCACTTCTATGGCCACGTGCAGATCTACGATGGTATTTTATAATCCGCAAACATCTGATTCGTGTGGATATTCGTGGGTACCTGCCAGGTTCTTATGGCCTGGATTGGCCACTGTTGGAGACAGGATGCTGGGCTTGATGGACCCTTGGTCTGACCCAGTATGGCATATTCTTATAAAATCCACATATCTCTACCCCGCCACATATGCGCATACACATGCTTATGCATGCAGTACATTGAAAGTGTATCAATGCTTTGAGCGTGCATACTTTTCCTGCCAGTTTTAAAAATAAACGCATGTGTACTTTACATGCAAAAATAAAGAAGGACTTACACGCTTATCATCTGATTTACACGCGAAAGTAAAACATTTTAAAACATGTGCACATAATTGAAATTACCTGTTTACTAATTACTCCAGCAGTTTGCCCTCCTGGTTCTTCTGCCTAAACTCCCACCAGTTCACCTAGACCTCCCTTCTAGCCAATAGTACACAATCAACAAGTCTGAAATCAATTACCCAAGATATTAAGTAAAATTTCACGAGTAAGTTGCCCAATGTGCATCCGTGGCTTTTAAAATAGCAACTTAGGAGTGCAACTGTTGGCCCATTCCAGAACGCCCTTAGACCGTCCCCTTTTTATGTGTACCTATGTGTACAGGTGAAACATAAAGAAGGTGCATATTTTCGATGTTTGTAAAATAGCAATGACACAAGTACAGGCTTCTTATGTGTGGATATGCTCATGTTTATGTGTGTAACTCTTTAGAAGTGACCTCTGGTGCGTGTAAAATGTACTTGTATCCACAAGGAGGGTGGGCAATTTTCAGAAAGCCAATTTCTGTGGGTAACAAAGTGTTTTATCCAGGGAAACTAGCTCTCGAGATTGCCCGCCCCATGTCTAATAGCTCCAGCAAAAATTCACATATGTGAGAATATGAAGTTTAGGGGGTAAGGAGTGTCCATCTTCTGAGGAAGGTTAAGAGAGCTTAAGGAGAAGTGCAGTCTCTAGGTAATAGGCAGCCTCACGTCTCCCGAGGCTCCTCCAGAAGCGTCTCTGAGATTTCAGACTTTGGTTACTTACAAGCCTTACTGTCCCACCACACCATGAGAAGGTTTTATCTGCCCGTGGAGGACAATACTGCAAAGTTTCTTTCATTAACATGCATTTGGTTTTTCTTTTTAAGTAGCCTTCAAAGGGACCACTGCAGAGATACAGAATTCTAGGTTACAGTCAATAAGAAACGCATTCTTGTCATTATTTGAAGCTTTATCGGTCAAAGGATGAACAGGCCAAGCTGTTAGCTATTCACTTTTTGTCCCCTCTTCCTCTTTTAGTCTTAAACTTATTACAGCAACATTTTATTTGTATTAAAGTAACTGAATCTCTTTCTGTAGAATCTCACGAAATGCTCCATGCACCCATTTGTAATTATGCATGCATTGTAAAGTGCATTAATCTGAAAGATGCAAAGCAGCTCCTCAATGAACCCTTGTTAATGCTAAGTGGCATACATCTTAAGTCAGGGGTATAAAACTGCAATACTTGAGGGTCACAAGCCAGACATGAATATGCATGGAATATTTGCATACAACTGAGGTGATGCATACAAAATATACCTCATGCATATTGATCAGAGCTAACCTGAAAACCAGACTGGTTTGTGGCCAGTGAGGATGGCAATTAGACACCCATGATTTACATAACAGGTTTCAGCCCCAGGGATATCACTTATGGATGACCCAAGCCTCATAAAACTCAGAGGCTGCACAGAGTGCCTTACTCCTACAGAAGTCCTGAACTGACCAACGTATTTGCCAAGTTGGGGAGAGGGATCAGGCCCATGTAAGAGGTGCGCTCTTGGGCTCTGCTTTCCCGTTCTGACACTTGGCGCTTTGCATCTCTTGCAGACTGCATGCTATAAAGCAATGATGCTATGCAAAAAAAACGTTCCACATGAGAACAGAAAAGGTGGCAATGATTTAATGCATTCAGGAGGTCATAGGGCAGCACCATGGAACATGGATACGGTGAAAAAGCATCTGAGAGCAACATTACAAAGAGCTCCAAAAATGGCATGACTGCATTGTGTGTGTCATACTTACCCTTCCTCCACAGTTAGTCTAAGGTGTCAAAAAAAAAAAAAAAAAGCAGGATAAAGCGAAAAATTCATACAACATTAAGAATAGCAAAGCTTTTCACAAGCTAAAAAAGGCCTGTGAGGTAGGTCCCTTGAAGCCTTTCTGCCCTGCAGATCCCTTTAATACAGGGCACGACGTGACACCATTACCTCAGCAGAGCAGACTCTGTAACACCATCCACAGCTTGCAGATCTGATGTGACTGTTAAAAACAGACTCTGGGCCTAATTTACAGAAATGTTTCTCCCGTTCTGCACTGATGAGAAAAACATTATATACATAAATATGACCCTTCTTCTCCATGACTGCCATTTCCTATATGAGGTTCTCTAACCTTCACCACAAAGTTTGGCGCTCCCCCAGAGAAAAGATGTAGGTAGAGCAGCGGCAGACGTCCCTGGTCCTTGAGTGCTACAAACAGGCCTGGGTTTTCAGGATATCCGTAATGAATATGCATGAGATACATTCGCACGCACTGCCTCCATTGTATGCAAACGTGTCTCGTGCGCATGGGTGGTGGATATCCTGGAAACCAGACCCGTTTGTGGCACTTGAGGTCCGGAGTTGCCCACCCCCTGCTGTAGGACAGGATCCGCATGCTGCTCTAGCACTCATAGGACACCTGTAAGGCACACTTAGGAAAGGATGGATCCACAATGACCAAAGAGCCCGGCGTGTAATAAATACCACATGAAGCATCCACACTGCCCTGGACCACTTTGGAAAGTAAAAGTGATGTTTTAGTTTGACTACAGCACTAAGGGACCTTGGGCCCTATGTACTAAGCCTGTTTTCCCCTAAGCGCAAAATGGGAGAAAACCTTTTGCACGTAGATCTCAAGGAGGTTGCATGTCAGAAGTAAAACAAATATATAAGAGAGGCACAATACATAAGAAGTGGAAAAACCGATATACTGTAGAGAAAAAGAATACAAAATTGCAAAAGCTAGAAAATATACTATTTATAAATCAACAAAAAAGGTCTGGCAGTGAAAAGATGTCCCGATGTGCCAGAAAACCACACAAAATAGTTTGTCTAATGATATCAATCATGGCAGAGCAGAAGGAGAGGTGCCGACTGCAAGGAGAATCAATGCACTATATTACGATCTCACTCCAGGAGCAGCTTGAATCATAGCTGAGCCTGCAGCGAGCCACAGGAAATAAGAGCCATGCATGCACACTTAGGGGGCCGAGGCAATAAAGGGCACCCAGCCTAGAGCACAGGTGAACCCATGGCTGGATGTGCGTTTGGAAGCTCTAGCATAATACCCGATGCAATAACGGGATTAGCCCGTCCAAAACCAGTGCCCGAACAAACACGTAGCTAATAGCACTCATCACATGTAAATTCTATGTAGGTGAGTAAATTAGCTCTAACCCCTCCCAATGCAGAAAATCACTGGGCCCCCAACGCACCCCTTTTAATGTGGCAGATTTAACTCCAGCCCGGAGCTGGCATGAAGTCGATCGCCGAGTGAAGGGCCCAGGAGAAATTTTAAAAAAACATAGTGTCCTGTGTGGTTTCTACCTTTTATTCTTAAACACCTGCTGCTTGCGGTGTTTAAGGATAAAGGTATAATGAAAAAAAACATTCTGGATGCATGATATACATGCACAATGGACACGCTCCGGGCCAATTTCACTCCTCGCTATTGTGGTGTGTATATTAGGCGTCCAGAAATCGACCCGAAGCAGGATAAAACGGATGCTCCTATTGAGCACCCGTAGCAATTAGTAGGCGCACAGCCATATCTCCTGGGTGCCCGCTGCTTTGGAGGGCTAAGGACCCTCGAACGCTCTCTGCTGAAGAGCTGAGGACATTTCATGGACTCTTGAGCTGCTTTGTGTTTTTGTGTTTACAAACTGCACCGGTGAGTTGAGTTGGTTTTTTTTTTTCACTTGGAATCTCTTCCTCAGAAACAGCCACAGACCTTGCGACATATTCGAATGCTGAGTTGTGGAACAGCACAATAGGCTCAGCGACAGGGTTTAGCTGCAGACTCGTCACATGCCATGGCGTGGTGGCAGATGATTATGCAACTGAACACGAGCGCTCTCTTTTTCCCAACAGGGGATACACAACTTCTATCAGAAGCTTTCCGGCATGGCCTTGCACCGCCCGCCTTCCAATACTTCTGTGGCATCAGTGGCCATTCAGATCATTTATTAAAACCAAAAAAAATCCTAAAGCAGAGGGGGGAACAAATCAGAGAACAGCACTGTAGGAGAGAAATGGCGTAAAATTCCCAGCATTGATCCCTTCCATATTTTTCGTTTTCTTCCTTGTGCTGTAGTTAGAATATCTTCCATAAAGAGCGTCAGGAAAAAAAAAAAGCCCACAACCTTGCTGTGAGAGGCAGAGCTGCTACAGGTTTTCTGGAATGGAGATGATACAAGCAGGGTAACTAAGCACAGCGAGCAACATGAAAGCACCAGTCGCCGTGGCTGGGACCACTTTGGCGCATGCCGGAAATTTGCAACGCGTTGGCGGCAATGATTGCCTCCGCCAACTGACGCTTTCTTTAAAGTCGGTGCAAAATAGAAATATTCCAATCTTATGTCGTTTTGAAGGCCTACAGAACCGACGGCTAAAAAGAGTTCCAGAACGCTACAGAAATTTACGACCGGCTCCTGATCAAAGTTTGCCCCGTGAGCTGTTGATTTAGAATTCGCTTTGCTAGGTTTTCCTTCCTGTTCATGCCAGTCCCTGTCTCTCCTACGCTAGCCAGCCTGTTCGGTCAGGTCCTCATTCGGGATCACAAACAGGATCCCCTTGGTACACTCCCTTCCTCTCTTGAGATGTCTGGATGCTCCTCAAATTTAAATAGGTTCACATTAAAACTAGTCTGACAGTACGAAATGTACATCATAGCTTTAGGAAGATCAATCAGTTATTAGTAACCGATTACTACTTCTACGGATTACTTATATACACAGCACTGTACAGACGCTTATACCTGCTTCATGGAGCTTGCATTTTAGTCAAGGCATACAGACAAAACAGGTAAGGGACTTCGGATTAAAATCAACAAGGGAATGCTTGGAAAGAACCAGAATAAGATGGGTTATTGAGTGCAATTAACCGAGTAAAACTGCAAGAATCCAGACCTCCACGTTTTCAAAGCTGATGAAAGAGAGAGCCCCACTGCAATAGGACTTGCTATATAAGGATCACTGTAGATGGGCACATTCAACTCAGGGTGGGCTTGGGCGGGTGGTGGTGTTACATACACAGGGGAATTGACTGCAAATTTGATATCACCGAAGAATTTCTATCATTTGAATCGATAAAAGGTACAACAAGAGGAGTTGATTTATACAATGCAGTCTCGGCTAGAGCAATCAGCAACGTGACAACATTTTATCGCAGGAGCTATTTCTGCTACATTTATAGCATTTTGAGGAATCTAGGGGCAAGTGCCAAAGGAACTGCACAGAAAGAGAGGGACCAAACTGTTGGACTTGTAAAATAAAACCAAATTAGCATTTCAGCGCTGAATCCTTTAATAGGAATGCAAGAGCGTCCAAGAAACAGGCAGGTGAGCATCAGCCTCTCCCCGTCACTCCAGCTAGATTCTAACTTCCTAATAACAAGAAATGTTTTAAGAGATCAGCTTTTGGGACTACGACAGGCCCGTCCACAGAGAGTGTGGCTTCCTAAAACGACACATCTACAGGACCTGAATGTAATGCAAATAGATAAATTACTAGCCCAGAAGCTTGCGTCCTTAAACGTGTGTTAGTTATCCTGATAAAAAAAAAATATATGGATGCATGTTCTTTAAACAAGTTTGATTTTCTGAGGAAATGATTTCACTGTTTTAGAAATAATACTGAACAATATATAAACACAGAGAAAGAAAAGTATCAACCACCTTTACAACGTTTGTTTTGTATGGGGTTTTTTTTAAAACAGACTGGCAATTAGTTGACTAGAACTTGTGCACTAGGGTATAATATGACCCTGTGATTGAAACCCGTTTCCCCCCCTTAAGAATGGGCAATGGTTATGTTCAATTGTGTAGGTTTTGCATGTCAGGTTCCCTTAGGCATCTGTTCAGATGACTCCTTGTTTTGAAAACAGAACACCCAACACAAGCCAAAGAGAACAGCAAACAATGCCTGTGCTTCCCCAGAAACGTTACACCAGAATAACAGGTGGCCATCCATAATTCAGCACTATATCAGGGTTTAGGCAGAGCAGGAGGACAATGCCCGGGCCTCACTTCAGATAGGCAATGAAAGGTTAATGCACGGGTCCCTAAGGTCGGCGGCAGCTAGAAAGCATGCCCCGAATCTTCCAGCTTACCTTCCTCGATTAACCAACGCTGCACAGGCAGGTACGCCTGATCTGTTCAGAAGCAACGTTACCATATCGGGAAAGCCAGAGTAGGTCAGGATCTCAGAGCTTGCGCAAGGGCAACGCTACCCGGCTGAAGTTAGCCCCATGAAGATATCCGGCTAACTTCTCCGGGCCCCCTGACCCGCCCAGCACTCAGCCGGATAGCTAGCCAGATAAATAGTTATCCAGGTAAGTGGCAGATGCCCAATGTGGCCAAATATTCAAACTGCACCTGAACTTATCTGGGTACGCGGCACTGAATATCAGCCTCACAGTGTATATACTGTGTGTGTGTGTACATTTGATTGTTTGTTTATTTATTTATTATCTGCCACAAAGAACGGGCTACATCATCTCTTTTATGATATATATATATATATATATCCTGTGCAGGAGGAAGGAGGCTTCTGTCTGTGGAGGAAGGGGAAGGGGAAGAAGGGAAGGCAAGACTGAGAAGGGATTTAAGAAAGCTGGAAGAGTGGTCGAAGACTTGGCAGCTGGGATTCAATGCCGAGGGGGCGGTAATCCAAGAGAGCTGTATGTGATGGGGGGGGGGGGGGTGAAGGGCTGATGTGCATGGAGCAAGAGAGGGATCTTGGGGTGAGAGTGTCTTGTGAGCTGAAGACAGTGAAGCAAATGTGACATGGCGATAGCTAAAGCCAGAGAGATGCTGGGCTGCATAGAGAGAGAGAGGAATAACCAGCAGGAAAAAGGAGGTGATAATTCCCTGGAGTACTGGGTTCAATTCTGGAGACCGTATCTCAAAAGGGACAGAGACAGGATGGAGGCGGTCCAGAGAAGGGCGACCAAAACGGCATGGGGTCTGTATAAGACGACCTACGAGGAGAGGCTGAAGGGTCTGAATATGTATACCTGGAAGAGAGGAGGTGCAGGGGAGATATGATACAGGCCTTCAGAGACCTGAAAGGTTTTTAATGATGCACAATTGACAAACCTTTTCCATTGGAAAGAAATCAGTAGAACTAGGGGGGGGTCACATAATGAAACTCCAGGAATGACGACTTAGAACCAACGTTAAGAAATATTTCCTCACGGAGAGGGTGGTGGATGCCTGGAATGCTCCTCCTCCGGAGGAGGTGGTGAAGACAAAAACAGTGAAAGAATTCAAAGTGGCATGGGATAAACACTGTGTGATGGTCGTAAGACTCCTTAATAGGAGCTCTTCTTTTTCATAGCTGAATTCAATATTTTGTGATTGTTTCATACTTTTCAGCTATTTCCTTTGGGGTTTTTCATTGCGCTGGTTTACAAAATTAATATAGACATTGCAGAGAGAAGGCAAACACACTGGACACCCCAAATAAAATAATAATGAAAATATGTTATCCGGGAGGATGAAGGTCTTACAGGGACAGAGAAATGTTAGTAATTAAGATGGTTCACTGCCCTTCTGCAATTACTATTACATGGACATGGGGTTGTCCACCTATGTCCTGCTGTGATATAATGTATGCTATCCTTACTCTTGGATTGGGTTGTATATGTATCTAATTGCCCCATGTTATGAATCTTAATCTAGAAAGTATGCAGTCTAACTGAATCACCGTCAGGGAAATCCAATATATTGGCCTACAGAAGACCATGGACAAAGTTTATCCATTAATGTAGAACACTGCAACAGCCCCTGTGGAAAGAAACAGTAGGGTATGAAGATTCCTAGAAATATTCCAAGATAGAAGAGCTACTAGGGGTTGTTTAACTAAATTGTTTTTGTTTTTTTTTAAATGGAGATTATATTTTAATGTTATATGATCTACCATTTAACTATGATTTTATTTCTGTTTCATTTTATAGTAAAATGCTAAAGGCCTGATTGTTCGCTCAGATGGTTTATGAGTAGGGTTTATGTCTTTATTAGGGGATATTGTATTTTATTGTATTGTAATACAATGCAGGAATGCTTTGATTTGTATTTTATTTTTGTATTGCATTATTAGCTGTGTTTTGATGAATTATTGTTTCATTGCTTTAGAAAATCAGTTCGTTGAACAAACCTGCCATTGTTATTACGGCAGCCGTGTAACGTACATAGATAAGGTGTTCACGGTAGCGAATGAGCAGGTTGCGCAGAATTCCAGCCTCGTTCAGGTCTCCCAGTCGGATCATGTCCTCCACGCCATGGATGGAAGTTGGGTGCATGGGTTTGATGTGAGTGGCATTCTGAGGGGAAATCCAGTGTTCCTGAACAAAAAACAAACACAAGGAGGTGACGCTGGAGACAGAACTATGTGCTCGCCTCCACAGAGCTGAAATACCTCACAGTGAAAACCCCAGGGAGTTGTTATCCTCTCACATCATGGCTGTTTGTGCTGCATAACAAATGCTGTTATCCTCATCTTTAACTTCTTGCTACCAGCGAAACCGAGGATTAAAGCCGTAACTCGGACCTCTTCTGGTTTATGTCACTCTTCGTCTTCAAAGTGACACCAAAATTTTCAAAAAACTACTCAAAACATGGCTTTTCAAACAAACATACAAAGAGGGGATAGGATAACCGTCCAAAGGCCAACACCAACATCCACCAGCCCAACTCCACCCATCTCCTCCCCACTCCCAGCACCCTAGCCCTCCCTCTTCCCTCCCCAACCCCTCCATCTCTCCATTGACTAATCCGATATCTTCTTATACCCAACCAGATACCCACCATCTATCCTTCATCCAATTTTTATCTATCCACTTCCAGTGTCACTCGTTATTAACCAATTTTTCCACTGTTATCCGAAATTACAATGTTAATCACCGTTATTGCTGCTCCTCTGATTTAACTGTAGATCGTTGCTGCAAAAGTTATCTTGAAGTTACCAATGCTAATCATTGTTATTATTGTTCATCTGATTCAAATGTAGTACGCTGTTGTAAATGTAAACCGGAGTGAAGGCCAACTCCAATACTTCGGTATATAAAAAAACGTACAAATAAATAAATAAATAAAATGTCATATTTAAGCATAAACTTGCTATATCTGCTAATGGCTCAGGGGAGACGGAGCGTGGGAAAATGGATCAAGGCTACAGATTAGGCAACGATATGATACAAAAAAAAAAATAGACCACTAAAATCTGAGGTACTATATATCAGTGTCACAAATGTAAAAGACCACCTTGTGAAGGTGGTAATATAACTGTGACCTGGCACATGTCAAAAAGCATAAAACTCTCACTCAGTTGTTACGGTGAATCTGTAACAACTGAGTTTCAGCTCCATGCAGTTATATGCTTGTTACATTACATGATATCTGAAACCCTTCTATAAACCTGACTTGTTTCATTGAAGAAATACACATTAGATACAACATACAACGTAAATACCTCCACTGTCAGATGGTGGAATATATATGCAGTGAAATAATACTAGCAGTATCCTACTTATTTCATTTTGCAACCTTGAATTCATCTTTGACTCTTCTCTCTCGTTCTCTGCACACATCCGAAAGGCGTCATTTATTTCTTTTTAACATCACCAAAGTCTGTCCCTCCTTTTCTGATTATGCCACCAAAAACCTTATCCATTCTCTGATCATCCCCCGCTTAGACCTTACAAACCTTCCGAAAGGGTCGCGGAAGGCATTTATCTTAGCGGGAGGTTAAATGAAGCATTGAGTCTCATGCAAGGACAACAACTGAAACAGGTCAGGGGGAAGAACCAGGAAGGAGAACCCCTGCAGCCCTTAAAAACTGGCCTGACAAGCCCACAGCCAAGGAAGGGGAGGGAGAAGCTGTGCATAGGGGACGGGGAGGAAATGGTGGCTTATGGTAACAGAACCGAGTGCTGGGCCCTGCAACTTGTTAAAGATTAATGTTAAAATAAGAGAAACTCTAACTGGAGTTAGGAGGGGCTGGGTGGGTTTCTCCTTTTCTGTTGGCGCTCTGTTAAATAGTAGGAACAGGGCTGCGCTGTTTGAGCACTTGCAACTGTGATCGAAGAGTTTCTTGGCCACCTCAGACTGCCTCCAATAAGCCAACAGCTGGGAGATGCAGAGGTCAGGAATGAGCCTCAAGGCACCATATTGGCTCCTCATCCACTTCTGCAAACAGTTCGAGCCCCTCCTGCGCATTAACTCTGCAGCTCCTCCTTACCTCTATCCTGTCTTACCTCCCCCTTCTCCCCCCCATAAATTTATTGATCATTAGTTTTATTAGTCGGAGTATTTCGAGTGGCAAAACTCAGTGAGTAACCAGTTTAGAAATATATCTCATGACCAAACAAATCATTTTCTATGTCATTAACAATCAAGAAGACAATAACGTCAAAGAAGAACAGAGAACCAAGGAACCAAGCGAGGATGGTCACATGAAGAAATAATTTGTTTCTCTTGTATTTTTAGGGGATGAAAGGGGTACACCTTTTATCATGGACCTATCTTCCTTGGGTCTGTTCTTCTGTTGCTTAGGGCCGTATTCATGCTTCACGATACATCTACCAATTTAAGAACTTCCTGCAATTCTGATACTGATCAATACAACAGTCCCCCAAATTATTTAGATCTGATGGACATAGCTAGGTAGGAGAGTCTCTCACAACCCGGAGACATCAATATCTCCTCAGGAATTAAATGAAAATCAAAACAAAAAGGGGCTATCAATTGAGTTGCCCATTATTTTTCTTCTTTTAGTGATCTAAATAATTTTGCTAGTTCTACTGATTAAAAAATGGCACAGTTGTCTAACCCCCTTTCTGTCTTAATTTTCGGTCTGCTAATTCATCTTTTACGCTCAGGTTAGGTTTTCCTTGCATACATTGCCTTCGTCATCCACCACTTGGATCTGTCCGGAGTCACAGAGCTTAACCACCGCCCCGACAGGAACATCAAACTCCCGACCGGTTTTGAGATCCAGCCAGACATAATCCCCCTGAAATGAAACAAAGAAACAACGTTTTTAGTGCTCTTGAAATTGAAGAAACACCAGAGGACAGCGAGTGACGATAGCGCTCCCATCCCTAGCAGGGACAGAGTTTCTCTGTACAAGTCTCCTTCTGCACTGAACTCATGTGCTAGGCTCCCCGTGCCAGCTGTACCCATGCTGTCTGAGCAGCCCCATTTCTATTCTTGAAGTCCTGGGTTTCGGGTCAATATTTTATTGGATGTTGATGAACCTGCCCCATTTTTGACAATGGATTCATTCATCTTCTCCTATATGGCCACTGGCAAATGTCAAACAAGATTTAGAAGACCAGAATGATAACGCAGTAGACTTCCCGAAGTTCAGTCTGGTCCAGTAAGCTTTGTCAACAGTCACTGAATAATGGCAGAGAAACATTTCAAAGATATTACTACTACTGTTTCTATATTTATCATTTCTAAAGCATTTCTAGACATACACAGCACTGTACAGGTACACATAAGAGACAGTCCTTGCTCAAGGGAGCTTGCAACCTAGTCAAGACAAACAACTATGACAAACAAATGCTAGTAAGAAGTTTTATTGGAATGTAGCTCCCTTACCTACCTTAAAATCGCAGATGGCTATACTGTTATAGGTTCTAAGATTTGCCTCCATGAATATGCAAAACAGATTGTGGGTATTCCTTTGATGGGTTATTAAAGAAGCAAAGCTTCCTTGCAGTAATATTCACCTGGTTTCATGAGAAGTTTTCTGATTAATTTTCTATTGCAAAAAAATATTTATTTATTTATTTGGTTGGTTGTTTATTTATTTATTTGATTGATTGATTGATTGATTGATTGATATTCAGCCTTCCAGGCACTTCAAAACAATTACTTTCAGGTACTGTAGGTATTTTCATGGAAGGATACATTGCAGGGGCTCTGCAAAGCAGAAAAGCTTCACTTTTGCTGGGAACCCTTTCACATACCCCTTACCCCGGGGCAGCTCACTACACCTGGGAAACAACCATGGAGGCAGGTAGCGTCATCAGCTGAGCCAAGGGCATGGAAAGCAAGACGTTATCAGGATTTCTATTATTTATGCATTCAGTTGACAGAGAGGTCATTTTTTTTAAAAGGACACTCAGTACTCGTCCAAAAAATATTTTTTTTTTGGGTGGGGCCAAACTTAAGACTTAAGGCTAATTTTCTTGATACATTTATCACACCCCATGGAGGGAGGGAGTCACAATTAAGTTAACTTTTTATACCACTGTAAGAGGGGGCACTAGTAACTTGGAGGTGAGGTTTGTAGGGTCTGTTGGGTTTTAGGGGCAATTTTACAAGCACAGACATACGTACGAACAGCACAGTTGCCATCAGTGAAGATTTTATGTGATTTGGGGGGATGAAAGGTCAAAGAAAAGTAGATTAGTACAATTTATACTGTACCTAGCTTGATTGCAGCTAGGTAGAGAGTGTATCAAGCTAGGTAGAGAGAACATTGCACAAATCAACTCTTCTTTGACCTTTCATGACTCCAAATGACAGAAAATTTTCACTGATGTCAACTGTGCTGTTTGTATCTCTGACTGTGCACATCAAACCGTGCCCAGAACCTACCCCACCCCTCAAACCTCACCCCGACTTACTAGTGCCCCCTCTTACAGTGGTATAAATAGTTAACTTATAGGTAACTCCCTAGAGAGCTTATCTCTCTCTCTCACTCTGTACTTTTTTGACCTGCTAAACTTGGCCATCAAGTGAATCCATTTTGTTGGGGAGAACTTTTCATCTTGCAAGATCAAGTCGTCTAAGATTTTACCTAGCCAGCTAGATGTCACAGAAAATCAGCCCTTCATAATCTCTGTATATGGTTCTGATGAAAAAAATAAAAAAACATGAAAGCAGATGCCTCAGGCTTCTTTTATAGGTCAAATGAGCTGAGATGGTTCTGCTGTTTTGTGGAACATAGAAATGATCTATTCCAAGAAGGGTTTTTTTGTTCAGGTGTATCTTTAGATAAGTAGATAGGATAAGCCCAATATTCCAGATTACAGGGAAATTAAAGAAACATCTCCTTAGTGGCCCAATCAAGAAGAAAATAACATCAAAGAAGATCAGAGAACCAAGGAACCAAGCCAGGACTCTCGCAGTGGAACAGATGCGTAAGGGTTGGTCAAGCACAGAACTGTGAACCCATGACAAGTCTCACAGCTCGCAATAGGTGATCTTTAGCGGATCACTTGTCTTTGCTGCTCTCCATTTCACTCCCTGCTATCCTTAATTCACATCTCTTTTCGATTTGGGCTCCTTTTCTTTTCAAACGACAAAGGGGAAGGTGGGGGTCACAAGTAGGGGCTGCCACTTAACTCCAGGTTATAATAAGGAGCAAGCTGAGCCAATCCGGTTCCAATGCGTTTCCTTATGAATTTCCAGCTTTGCTCTTTTCAAGTAAATCCTACAGGCAGAGGAGGGCTGCGGAGAGAAGGGCGCAAGACTCGCTCAGCCTGCAGTCATCTGATAGTCCAAGGGCCCAAGAATGCCATAAATCTCCCATGGTTAGCTTCAACAGCTGTGAAAGAGAGGAAACTATTTGCACTACAAAGCAATCTTCCCCAGGGTTTCTCGCAGCAGTCACTCAGTAACCTGAGAGCTCTTCCCTGTGAATGTGTTCGCAGGAGGCAGGGTATAAATAATAAATTAATGCAGAGGAATTACATTTCACTCCTTACGCTGTAATAAATGTGTACCTTTGCATAAGTACAGTTTGCATGTTTAAGGTTAAGCATGACCAAAGCACGACAGAATTCCAGAGACGGGCTGTCAACGGCTGCACATTTCGCAATCAATACGCCTCACTTCAGAGCCGGTGCAAGGGGTGTTAGGCGCCCTTAG
Source organism: Rhinatrema bivittatum (assembly GCF_901001135.1). Classification (NCBI taxonomy): domain Eukaryota; kingdom Metazoa; phylum Chordata; class Amphibia; order Gymnophiona; family Rhinatrematidae; genus Rhinatrema; species Rhinatrema bivittatum. The sequence continues at coordinate 28,763,159 of NC_042619.1, read as the reverse complement.
CGAACCATACAGCTTAGTGCCCCCCCCTGCACTGCATGTATCCCTCCCCCCAACCGGTCGCACCCTACACACACACACACAATTTATAAAAAAAGTATGTGTTTATAATAACAGATTTTACATGAAAAAGGACAGAATACAGTCTTTTGAGGTAAAAATATTACTTATTAGATTGTATATTAGATTGCCAACCAGAAAACCCTGTATGGAAGAAATTGGAACCTATATTGTAGTAGGCCTATGGTAAATGCATGTTAGTGTGGGCTTGGCCCTCATAAAGCCATGAGTGAAAGGAATTATAATCACAATGTAGTAAACTTCCATATGAAAACAGCACTAAATGCCAGCACTCAAAGAGTAACAATCCTACCTATGACACTGCAAATATTAAACCAGGCCCTAAAACACCAATACTCCTCCTATTATGAAAACGGAACAAGTCAGGCTGCTACAGACTCCTGCACAGAAACAACACGCTAGCAGAATACCTCACCTCAATCACATATGCAGAACACAGATAGACCCTCACCCTACACAGAATAATGAGACCATAAAGTATAAATAGAAATATGCAGATAAAAAAGTGAACTGGAAACTGTAAGAAACCAGAATCTGTATGCAGTGCAACAATGAAAAAAAAAAAAAAAAAACCAAACGTCACCACTCCTTATGAGTCGAGGAGTAGCCTAATGGTTACAGCAGTGGGCTATAACTGGAGCAACCAGGGTTCACATCCCACTGTTGCTCCTTGTGATCTTTGCAAGTTACTTTACCCTCCATTACCTCACGTACAAACTTAGATTATAAACCCTCCAGGGTAGGGAAATACCTACAGGACCTGGGTATAATCTGCTTTGAAGTGCCAAAAAAAGTGGAAAATAAAAATCTAAAAAAAACCCCACCCCAAAATCAAGAAATATAAATTAATCATAACGGCAAAATAATCCTAATAAAAAGAATGAATATTTCAAAACAGCTGACAATCAGGATAATGTCTGAAAAATGTAAAAAACTCATACAAATTTTCTAAATACCAATAAATACTTCAATACAGCAGACACATCAAATAACACCCAATAATTAAAACTAATTACCATCTCCTCAAACCTGGGAACTTTTGTTTTCAAGATGTGTGAGATTGTCATGGATTAGTGGTGGCTGGGGAGGGGGTTGTTGCATACAAACCTTTTCCTCTCTCTCTTTCTTACCCACAGGCACCTGCATTTATTTTCCACACCCATACTCTCAATCACAGTCACACAGACACACACACTCTCAATCATGTACATACACCTATGCTCTTTCCGCACATGCTTTCATTCACACACACACACACACAGTCACACACACACGCTCTCAATCACGTACATACACCTATGCTCTTTCCGCACATGCTTTCATTCACACACACACACACAGTCTCACACACACACACACACTCTCAATCACGTACATATACATATGCTCTTTCTGCACATGCTTTCATTCACACACACACGCTCTCAATCACGTACATATATATATGCTCTTTCCACACATGCTTTCATTCACACACACGCTCTCAATCACTTACATATACCTATGCTCTTTCCGCACATGCTTTCATTCACACACACACACACACACACACACACACGCTCTCAGTCACGTACATATACATATGCTCTTTCCACACATGATTTCATTCACACACACACACATGCTCTCAATCACGTACATATACATATGCTCTTTCCACACATGCTTTCATTCACACACACACACACGCTCTCAATCACGTACATATACATATGCTCTTTCCGCACATGCTTTCATTCACACACACACACACACGCTCTCAATCACGTACATATATATATGCTCTTTCCGCACATGCTTTCATTCACACACACACAGTCACACACACACCCACACGCTCTCAATCACGTACATATACATATGCTCTTTCCGCACATGGTTTCATTCACACACACACACACACGCTCTCAATCACGAACATATATATATATGCTCTTTCCGCACATGCTTTCATTCACACACAATCACACACACACACACATGCTCTCAATCACGTACATATACATATGCTATTTCCGCACATGGTTTCATTCACACACACACACACACACACACACACACATGCTCTCAATCACGTACATATATATATGCTCTTTCCGCACATGGTTTCATTCACACACATACACACAGTCACACACACACACTCTCAATCACGTACATATACCTATGCTCTTTCCGTACATGCTTTCATTCACACACACACACACAGTTACACACACACACGCGCTCTCACTCACGAACATATACCTATGCTCTTTCCGCATTTGCTTTTATTCACACACACACACACACACACAGTCACACACACACACACGCTCTCAATCACGTACATATATATATGCTCTTTCCGCACATGGTTTCATTCACACACATACACACAGTCACACACACACACTCTCAATCACGTACATATACCTATGCTCTTTCCGTACATGCTTTCATTCACACACACACACGTAGTCACACACACACACACACACACACACATGCTCTCAATCACGTACATATATATATGCTCTTTCCGCACATGGTTTCATTCACACACATACACACAGTCACACACACACACTCTCAATCACGTACATATACCTATGCTCTTTCCGTACATGCTTTCATTCACACACACACACACAGTTACACACACACACGCGCTCTCACTCACGAACATATACCTATGCTCTTTCCGCATTTGCTTTTATTCACACACACACACACACACACAGTCACACACACACACACGCTCTCAATCACGTACATATATATATGCTCTTTCCGCACATGGTTTCATTTACACACATACACACAGTCACACACACACACTCTCAATCACGTACTTATACCTATGCTCTTTCCGTACATGCTTTCATTCACACACACACACGCAGTCACACACACACACGCGCGCTCTCAATCACATACATATACCTATGCTCTTTCCGCACATGGTTTCATTCACACACACACACACACACACGCTCTCAATCACGTACATATACCTATGCTCTTTCCGTACATGCTTTCATTCACACATACACACGCAGTCACACACACACACACACACACGCGCTCTCAATCACATACATATACCTATGCTCTTTCCGCACATGGTTTCATTCACACACACACACACACGCGCTCTCACTCACGTACATATACCTATGCTCTTTCCGTACATGCTTTCATTCACACACACACACACAGTCTCACACACACACACACGCGCTCTCAATCACATACATATACCTATGCTCTTTCCGCACATGGTTTCATTCACACACACACGCTCTCAATCATGTACATATACCTAATTACCTATGCTCTTTCTGCACATGCTTTCATTATCACACACACACACACACACACACACACACACTCTCTCTTTCACTCATTCCCCATCCCCTGTAAGCACATGCAGCAGTGGCAGCAGCAGTCTCTGTTGGTCTCTGACTCCAGATCTCTCCCCATCATCTTCCGCTGTGGGTGGAATGGACCCCATCCATAGCCCTCCCAGGCCTCTCTCCTTCTATTTGCTTGCAGGCAGGATGGGCTTAGCCTGGGCCTTTCTTCAGCTGCCCCTCCCGGGCTTCTCTCTTGCTTGTCTTACGCAGCAGGTGGGATGGGCTCCACCTGCAGCCTTCCGAGTCCTTTTTTCCTCAGGCTCAGCTGCAGGCGGGGTGGGCTCTGCCTGCAGCCTCTCTCTGTCTTTGGCTGGCACGGGAGCTCGTGCTGGTGCTTCCGGCACCCCCCCCTACGGGTTGGCGCTCAAGACAACTGCTTAGTTCGCCTAATGGAAGCGCTGGCCCTGCCTCATCTTGCCCCACCTCACTTTTTTTCTCCCTTTTCCCCCTCGTTTGTCCGAGATGGCATGCCTGGGAAGCAGCTGGAGTAATGCCTCCTCAGGTAACAGCCCCTCGGCACCACTCTGCGTCCCAGCTGGCAGCCATCCTTCCTGCTTCCTCGGGATCGAGCACCTCGCTTTGCAGAGCATGCCCCATCTCAGATGGCCCCCCTCAGATAAGTGACTCACCTCTGTCCCACTGTCGCACGCACTGCTGCGGCCCGAGCCATGCAGATGGCCCCAGCTCCCCTGCACTTAACTCTAGAAGAGTCGATGATGCTGCTGAATTCCTTTCTAAGAACTGTGTGAGTGTGGCGAGGTACAAGAAGAGAGACGTATTGTTCATTCTGTCCAGTATTTATGTGTATGAAATATTTATATATATTCCTTATGTTTTACCACGTCTGGCACTCATACAGCATCATTTCCTATTCAAGGGAAGGTTATACGTGTGTAGGGGGACAGTATGCAAAACAGAATGAGGCAAGCTTAGGCTTTTGTCCTTTAGCGCAATTAATAGTAGCCTAACTCCAGCAACACTAGCCTAGGGCAGCCTCAAGCTCTTAGATCCTGGACGCTGAACAGGGTCAGGGGCTGGGTTAGGACCTGGATAAGGTCGGCGAGGACCACAGAAAGCAATGGATTTATTCTGCCAGGGGGAAAAAGTCAACGAGCACCCGTTGGGCGGTCCATGATGACCTAATCCTCTGCACCCAGAGATGAGCAGGAAAAGGCAAGGACATTAAAACAAACTCTTTCCTGGCATTTATTCGCGGTGAGGATGTGCTTTCATTTGCATATGACATGGAAACATCAAACAATATTCTCATGTCATTTCGTATTCGAAACGGCAAACCGTATAACGACATTTTGTTATAAGGTTTGTGCTGCTTCAGATGGCTGCCATTTACAAAAGAATCTGGTCTGGTTCGGGGGGGGGGGGGGGGGCCCATCTCTCAATCCCTTTCCTGCTTGCCCGCCTGCCCCCATCCACCCGATCTTTATTAAAGTAGGTGGCTCAGGCACTCTCCCGCCTCCCCTCCGATCCCCCAGAACCCTTCATGCTGGGATGAAAGCAAGACGGGTGGCTACCGCTTAAAAAATAATTTAGTCTTCTCCCGGGGCCCCCCCCCCCCCCACCTTCTAATCCCCCTCCTACCCGTCCGCCCTCCTGCCGGCCCACCCACCCAATCCTTAGGAACTCTCCCACTTCTCCCCTCCTTGAGGCCCTCCCACAGAGCCCTTCAGGCTGGGCTGGAAACAAGAGTTCCCCTCGCCGACGTTTGCGCGCGCACGCACACAGAGATCCCGAACACCTCGCGCACACGGCGAAACGTAGCGCGCAGGAAAAAAAAAATATCCCGGTATAATTTGCATTATACTGGCTCACAGTGCACAAATTTGACCTTAGTTTATAGAAAGCTGCACAAAAAGAAAATGTTTGCATTCGGTATCTTTCAAAACTTGAGGGAGCGTTGTGTTGGTCTGACAATGCTTAGGCTGGCATAGCGTTGCTCCCAGAAAACAGGCCCATGCAGTAAACTGCGCGGGAGAGCCGGCGCTCCGAGGCGCGCCCAGGCACCTCTCCTGGGCGCGCGATTCAGTATTTAAATTAGGGCCCGCGCTAATAAGGAGGCGCCAGGGACACTAGCGCGCCCCTGGCGTCTCCTTATTGGCGGAAGCGTCGGCTGTCGGCAGGTGTGACAGCCGACGCTTAATTTTACCGACGTCGGTTGTCGAACCCGCTGACAGCCTGGGGTGCGGAACACTGACGCCGTCAAAACTGAGCGTCCGTTTTCCAACCCACGGGCAGATTTTTTTTTTTTGGGGGGGGGACCTCCGACTTAATATTGCTATGATATTAAGTCGGAGGGTGGACAGAAAAGCAGTTTTTTCTGCTTTTCTGTACACTTGCCTGATGCCGGCTGAAATTAACTCCTGCCTTTCTGTATTGCAGGTGAATACCTAATAGGTTCAAAGGCATGCATTTGCATGTGATAAGCGCTATTATTTATTTATTTATTTATTTATTTAGTGATTTTTTTTTTTATATACCGCGGCACGTTAATAACATCACCTCGGTTTACAATAAACAATAATTAGCAACAAGCTTTACAGACAATATTAACTATTGTGAACATATCATATATCATAACACATCATAGATAAATTAAAAACAAGTTAAGACACATCATATATAGTTTCGGGGGGGTTGGCCATGTGTTTTCCACACACTATTACCACTTACTATATAAGGGGTAATAATAGCGCGTCAAAAACGCGTGTCCAAACGGGGGCTAACGGTGCGCTCGGCTGAGCGCACCGTTCTATATTGGCCTGATACTATCCAAAGGGAGAGTAGAAGTTCACGCATCTTTTTGGAAACCCCATGTACACCATCCCCCTCCAACCCGGCTAAAGTGCCTAAAAGGTTAAATTATGTATTTTGGGAGCGTTCCCGAATTTCCAATTTTTTTTAAATCTAAGCAGACGAAGGAGTCCCATTCTATAAGCGAATCCAGGTTCTTATGGGCTGGATTGGCCACTGTTGGAAACAGGATGCTGGGCTTGATGGACCCTTGGTCTGACCCAGTATGGCATGTTCTTGTGTTCTTATATTCTGGTACATCTGCGGGTTAGGCTGCAGTTTCTGCTTTTTGGAGGTCATTTTCTTTGGCTTGTAAGAAATTATCACTGCTTTACCCTTTTTCTTTCTGCCTTTTGAAATAACCATTGTTTCTTCAGCTGCCTCCCTCCTGTTTATGGAATTTCAGCTGAAATGATTGCTTTTTAATTTGGCGTTATTAATAAGCATATATTTCTTGCTTTTTCTCAATTATTATTTTGTGATTATCATTTCTTGTACATGTTTGTAAAAATAAAATTTTTTGTAAAAAACTCTAATAAATATAAACCCTTTTTAGAAAAAAATGCTCTCTTGTCTATTTTCCCTTGCAGACAACCTCCCTGGAGAATGCTTCAGTTAAATCTGCTGACAATCTACTCCAGAGTTTGATAATAGAGGATAGAATTTATCTGTGCCAAACAGAAGATTAGGTGCTGTAAATACAGAATGATACGCACGCGATAATTCACGCCATGCTGAACGGAAGCAACAGAACTTGGGCCAGAAGGACAAACCTTTTTCTCCCACAGACACCAAACGGTCAAACCCTTTTTAGTGTATCAACGCGTTATTACAATAGTTGGGCTGCTTCAGCGTGCAAGGTAGTAGATTTTGCGCAGAACCAACATAGACAAATTATCAAAACGCACTGAAAGGCACTGAGAAAAAAAAAAAAAAAGCCACTTTTTCATGTATGGATTAAAATGAAAGAGAAAAAAAAAGTCAATCTAAATTGCAATGTCTGTGAATGAGCTCTCTTCAGGAAGAGGTTAATTTTAATTATTATGTATTTAATTACATTTATAACCTGCAGAGTCCCAACCGAACAGCCCTCTGGGCAGGTAACAGCAAAATAAGAACATCATAGAAGAAACATAATAAACAAATATAAAACCCAGTAATAAAAATGAAACAAACTATTACACTAGACACAAAGCAATATCAGCCTAATTACTCAAGTAAAACCTACAATAAAAAGACACAGAATGCAAAGAATTCAAAGTACAGTCCATGGTAAATACAGTTTGAAATATCCAAGAGTTTACAAGTTTATGGACCTGTAAATAGTCTGCTTATCACTGCAGTTCACTCTCAGGGTCTGACATGCTTGGCATTTTCTCACACACAAAATGAGGAAAACCCTTTGACACATCTGGCTGACCCTTAATGTAACTTTGAGCCTTTTAGCCCTGTTTCCTCTGGCAAAACATCCCCTATGCTGAATGAAAATCCACATGAAAGCCAAAGAAAGCAAAACCAGTTGTGTTTCGATAACATACATACAACATCGGAACACAAGAAGTGCCATGGCTGCGTCAGATCAAGGTCCATCGAGCCCAGCATTCTGACTCTGACAGTGACCAGCCTGGCACAGATACCCGTCAGATCCCCAATAGTTCATCTATTGCCTGTATCTCACTCCCAGGGAATAAGCGCTGGTTTTCCTGTTTATTGTCCAGCCCTCTTTTAAACCCCACTGTCAGGCCAAGCGCACAGTTAGCCCCCGTTTGGCCGTGCGTTTTTGACGCGCTATTATTACCCCTTATACAGTAAGAGGTAATAGTGCGGGGAAAACACGCAGCCAAACACCCCCGCCCCACCCCCGAACCTAATAGCACTCATCACATGCAAATGCATGAGATATTGAGTCGGAGGCCCCCAAAAATAAAAAATAAAAAAAAATCTTCTTAAAAAAATTAAAAATCTGCCCGCGGGTTGGAAAACAGACGCTCAATTTTGCCGGCGTCCGTGTTCCGAACCCAAGGCTGTCAGCGGGTTCAACAACCGGCACCGGTAAAATTAAGCGTCGTCTGTCAAACCCGCTGACAGCCACCGCTTCTGTCAATAAGGAGGCGCTAGGGACGCGCTAGTGTCCCTGGCGCCTCCTTATTAGCGCGGGCGCTAATTTAAATACTGAATCGCGCGCCCAGGGGAGGTGCCTGGCCGCACGTAGGGAGAGCAGGCGCTCGCCTCGAAGCGCTGGCTCTCCCGCGGAGTTTACTGTATGGGCCTGTATGTTAGTTGCCTTAACCACATCCTCTGGCGACAGATTCCATAGCTTGATTGTGAGCTGAGAGAAAAAAAAATACTTGCTACGATTTGTTTTAAATCATACTGGTTGCTAAATTTATGGCATGTCCCCTGGTCCTGACGTTGTCTGAAAGGGTAATAGCCGTTCCCTATTTACCCTTTCCACCTCACACATGATTTTATAAATTCCAATCACTTCTCCTCTCAGTCATCTCTTTTCCATGCTAAAGAGCCCTAATCTGTTTAGCCTTTCTCCACAAAGGAGCTTTTCCACTCCTCTATCCTTTGTGTTACCTTTCTCTGTGCCTTTTCTATGTCTACTCTTTCTTTTTTTGAGATGCAGCGACCAGAACGATACCATTGATGCATACAAGGGCATTCTCAGTTTTGTTCTCCGTTCCTTTCCAAATAATTCCTAACATCCTATTTGCCTTTCTGACCACCGCCGCACACTGAGCCAACGATTTCAAGGTATTGTTCACAAGGCCTCCGAGGTCCTTTTCCTGGGTGATGACTCCGAATGCAGAACCCAGCATCGGGTACCTGTACCTGTGATTTATTTTTCCCTACAAGCATTACTTCTTTAAATTAAATTGCCTCTGCCATTTAGATGCCCAGTCTCCTTGACTCACAAGGTCCTTCTGCGGTTCTTCACAATCTGCGGCCGTTTAAACAGCCGGAATACAATTTTGTGACTGCTGCCGATCCCGGTCACCTCACCTGCTGTTCCTTTCTCCAGATCATGTATGAATATGCTAAATAGCCCGTCCCAATACAGACCCCCTCGGGCACTCCACTAACAACCTTTCTCTCTGGTTGTAAAGCTGACCATTTAGTCTTACCCTCTGTTTCCTGTCTTATCTCCACCATAGCACACTGTCTCCAATGCCATGACCTGCCAATTTCCTGAGAAGTCTCTGATGGGGAACTTTGTCAAATGCATTCTGAAAGTCCAAACACACCACATCAACTGGGCCACCTTTGTCTGGGTGTTTTTTTTTGCTATGTACCACTATTTGATTTTTCCCTTCCATTGTTTCCACTGTTACCCCTCCTCCCCCCCCCGGTTAAATAAGTTTATTGTAAAGCACTGTTGCATATTTTCGTTAACAAGTTTATTGTAATGTTTATCGATTATTGTAAATGTTTATTGTAAAGCATATTTTCGTTAACAAGTTTATTGTAAAGTTTATTGATAATTGTAAATGTTTATTGTAAAGCACTGTTGCATATGTTTGTTCTAGTTCGCACAGCTGCAATGTTTCTGTTATCTGTGAACCGATGTGAGGTTACTAAACAAATGTCGGTATATAAAAACTGCAAATATATAATAAATAAATAAATAAATAATTTACACCTTCTAAAAACTCTATTCATTGGTAAGGCGAGGCTTCCTTTCCCAAATCCTATGCTGACTCTCTCCCATGCCTATCTATGTGGTCAGTAATTTTGTTTTTAATAGCTTCGACCATTTAGACCGGCACTGACATCAGGCTCCCCAGCCTACAGTTTCCTGGATGGGAGCCCCCTTTCAAAAATTGGCAGCACATTGGCCACCCTCCAGCTTTCTGGTACCACGGCTGTCTTAATTGATCAGGGTCAGATGGAAAAGGCTGGCGGCCATTTTGACCAGCTCGTGGTGTTGCAAGCTCTTTCGTACGCGTGCACTTTTATAGACGTCTACCCAGGCACCACCCTCTGAAAATCGCCTACAGGGTACATCCATATACTAAGAGCTCGACTTTCAAAACTGTCTGCGGCATGCACGCGCAGATATTTATACAAGTATTTTATGAACCGAGTGGCAGGTTCCGTACAGTTTGTCGAATACTACGTATTTCTGCCCTGCATGTAGAAAGACAAGTCCGCTTCCAGCTGTGTGAGTAAAGTATGTTTGGACAATTTGGGTCAACTGTATACGCGCGTATCGCTAACAAAATAGCAATTTGCTTGCATATGTCTGAACCCTACCCCCCGCAGAATGCCCCTAGACCACCACCGGTAAAATATACGCGCCACACTGCAAATACGTATGTACTGTTGAGCTTTATAAAGAGCATGTAGGCAAGTACATATTACTTATGCATATATGTTGTTTCTTCATGCAGAACCCCTTTGACAATTCACTCCTTAATGTGCATTTGCTGTTTGTGCAGGCAGTGGATCGGGGCAAAGCAGTGCACTTGCCTTTGAAAATACAAATATGCACGCACTAAACCCGCCCCCCCCCCCAGGAACACCCTTTTTTAACTCAGTTAAAACTGTGCATGCTAGGAAAGCCACACTGAGAAGGGTCAATTTTCACCCAGGGCAATCTGCCAGGGCAGATATCCTACTTGCTTAGATAAATCACTCTGAAATTGGTTCCCCTCAATATTCAGAGAAAATGCAACTTTACCAGCATCCTTTGGATTTCCAACTAATTGCTTTGGTCCTTAAGTAATAAGCCTATTTGCATGAAAGCACAGCTGGATTTTATCAGCACAGACTTCTTCACCTCTTGCCTGAGGTACATTCCACCGCCTATGACATCATCACCAGTTGTCCCGCAACTTCCTGTGATGTCATCGCAGAGAGAAAACTGTTTTCAGGTGGGGGGGGGGGGGAGTGCGGCATGTGATTTCTAAAGACTAACTTGCCCACCATGGAGACAGAATACAGACTTTAGAGTTGATGGTCACAGAATAATGATTATTACCATTCTCCTTACTGCGCACATCAGAGTAAGGGCAATGTTTTGTCAAGGCTGAGGATCAGAAAGTGAATCAATAAATTGAGGCAATGAGGCATTATTACTAGCTCTAAGACTGGGGGTACTGAAATTGTGCAGAAGGCAGAAAATTTGGGTAATATTCACAATGAAGAAATTAATAACAGCACTGAAAAGTAGAGAGGTTACATTGGAAAAGTAGTGGATTGCTTCTTTTTTTTTTTTTTTGTAATTATTATAGAAAGAAAAGATAATAATCCTTTATAGATTTGAATATGGATAGTTTGTGGATCTAAGACTACATTTCAGGATTTCTGTTTATCCACATTACCATATTTGGAGAATTTTTTCTTCATTTTTTTTTTTTAGCATTCTTAACTGATTATCAGGGTTACTTACACAGAGAGGAAATCAAACACGTGGGGAGTCAGTTTGTTGGGCTGCCATGATGGGGATCATTAAGATTTGGAAATGGGAAGTTATATTTTATTGTGTCTCTGCAAAAATATCTATTGCTCTATATAAACTAGAAAACAATAAACCGATAAAAAGCAAAGTCTTATCCAGGATTCTTTATATTTCTAAACTCACTCTAGGTTGATAAATATCACTTTGGAAAAACGTAATTAATTAGAATTGTATATTCATCCCTGTTTTTAGGCTTTCATGTCATATTGGCTTGGCTTATTAGTTAAAAAAAATCACAGTTATAAGACTCATTCGGTTACTGCAGAAACTAAACTGAGTTGTAATCAGCTTGTTGTCTGTCTGCTTGTGACATGCGCAAATAATCTGTTGGGGTTTTTTTTCCTGGTTTGACGAGGGCAGGGAATACATTTTCAGAGCAGTAATCTAAGGGTTCAAAATGGTGTTCAATCAATTAAACAAAACAGATATTAACCAGAAGTTAAAGAGCAGCGGCACACATATGCCAGCCCAAAGGTCTGGAGTTAATAACACTGCACAGAAGAGCTTAGACATGCTTTGGGAAAGAAAGAAAATAGAACTGCTGGGGCCTTTTACTCTACTGAAGGTACTGTGTCTCACCGGTAAAAGGGTGTGAGGTTTCAAGACCTGGTTGACGTTTCGGAGCAATGCCCACTTGCCCTGATCCTTCTCCAATTCGTCTTCTACACCACGCCGTTGGTACATGATGAAATTATCTGTTTTCAGTGTTCCCAAAATGTATCCAGCTAGCAGAACTTTTCAGATAGGTCTTGACCATGCTCTTTAAGATGGCAGGAATCACAAGGAAAGCATGTCCAAGTATCTATTTTTGTGCCGCCGTGTTGTCCTGTGACCGGGATTCCTGTAATCACTTTTGTCATAGGAAAAAAAACCATTAGCTCACGGTAAGGCTTCCACTTGAAGAGCAACTTTTGTCATTGGAGCCTGAGCAATTAACCATCTCCTACTGTTCACGTGCTTCACATGAAGCCATCCTGTGACTTCAGATGTCGAAATTCATACCACGAGCAAAGAAAGATGCCAATCGTATTCCCTTCAAATACCTTCCACCCCCCAGAGACCTTCAACCCTTTACAGCAAACTACCCCCTGTCAACAACAGCAAAAGCTCTTCAGTATAGGCCATTGAAAATGGTTGGAAAATCCCACAGACGTTCCTCTCAAGCTATAGAAACACGTCTCCCTTTTTACTTTGCTCAGTAAAGGGTAACAGATTGCCAACAGCTTGATCTCGCTTTGTCTTCAGGAGCTGGAGCCCCTCTCAGGTACTTATTAATCCACAGATGGAGTCAGTCCTATGCAGCACATGGCTTCTGATTAACTTAATACCTTGACTTCCAAGACAGCCTACAGCACACTAGGAACTCAAAACCAAACACTCTCTGCATTTTTTAAACCAAGATAGACAACAGATAACCCAGTTTCTTGGCAACTGAATTTTAAATAATTGATTGATTCCTCACCTTTCTTGAGTGAAACGCTTTTCAAGACAGTGTTATTTATTCGGTTTTCAGGTTTATGGAGACCAGCAGTATAGCATATACGTTGGCTATATAGCGGGGTTGGCTGGACCGGCTGCCTTCCAGCCGGCATGATCTTACCACAGTTCAGATTTTTGTCTGGATTTCGGAGTCTGCTTAACCTGGTGTGAAATGAAGACTTGAGTTTTTACGGTGGTCTTGAATTTGCCAGGCTCAGTTTGGTTCATTAGTAAAAATACATAAATAAATACATTGACCTTCCGGTTTATACTCGCGAGCAGAGGTGAACAACTGCAGTCCTCAAGAACCACAAAACAGCTCTGTTTTTCAGGACATCCACAATGAATATGCACAGGTTATGTCTCATACAATGGAAGCAGTTCATGCGTTGTCCCTGGCCAGGGTTATACCTGCTGGGTCTCAGGACTCTCTAATCTATTGGGGTTACAACTGATGAAGCAGGCTCAGGTGCTATCCTCTCTCTGACAAGGAAACCTGTCCTTCAATAACCAGTACTGATGCTCTCAGTAAGGTCCACACCATCTTGCTTTATTTTACAGACCGAAACACATATCACCACAGTCCACAGAGTAGCAGATGGAGGCTTGTTAATTGTTGATATCTTTAACAGACGATAACTTCTAAACTGATTGATTGCACTTGGTGGATATCACTTATCCCCGGCACTCGACCGCCATGCAACTTAATTCCACTGCTCTCGCCACTGAAGGTGGAATAGGAAATCCAGCAGTACTCGCATCTCCCAAACACTGGGGCCGATGAAATATCACGCGCGCAAAATTGTGCGTCCAACCTGGATGTACGTTTTCTTGAACGCGCGCACATCCTCGCTCGTGGACACTCGATGTAATACTAAAATGAGCCGGCGCACTAAAAGGGACGCGCAATGGATACATTTCACGTCCCTGGTGCATCCATGGCGTCAAGTGCCCAGAAAAGTGGGTGTCCATTTTCCTAACCCGGGTACAGCCACAGGTTAGGAAAATGGTCGCTCGTAAGTTGAGCTTCCCTTTTCCTAACCTGACTGCTGTTGAGAATTTTTTTTTTTTCATATTGCAGCTTTCTGTGGTTCCTCCTGCTTGGTATTGGAATGATATTGATTAGGAGGAACCACAGAAAAGCCCTATTTTTTGCTTTTCTGAGCATGGCTTGGGGTGCCTCAAAACTTAACATTAGCTCTAGGCTGGCATTCATTTTTGAGGGTTAAAATGTGCGTGTCAGGCCCACATTTTCTTTTTTACATCAGGGGTACTAATAGCCTCATCAACATGGCATTTGCATGTGATGAGCGCCATTAGCTACACGCCGGTATAGACGCGTATTTTGGACGCGCTAATCCTGATATTACATTGGTGTATGTCTAGTGCATCAACCATGCGTTTAGCTTCACGCTTAGCTCAGCACCCGATATTGCATTGGCCCCACTGTGTGCAAGCCTCCAGGATGGAGGATCCAACCAGGATTATCATCATTACTCCCCTGAATCTTTACCTTGCTGCGCAGGGAGCTGGATTCTCTGGGCCAGCATCACTTGAAGAGAATTGCTGTCCACAGATCCAGCTCTTCCAAATCAAAGCAGAGATTTTCCTTGAGGGCTAAACTGCCACTTCCTGGGGCATGCTTAGTACCTGGCTAGGCTATCCTTGCTTTCTGAACAGGATGACTGGAACAGACCAGTGTAAGGGATACCCCACTCCCTTAGCATTAGGTGTGCCCTTGGCTCGTTGGAGGGGCCAGGATTTTTCAGACCATTCCTCAAGTTTCCATCGCCTTGATGTAGGAATGGTCAGCTCTGCCCTATAAAACCTGAAGCACCCTGGTGGTGTGGTTGGGTTTTGCTTTTGAAGGAGAAGGAGATAGTATGGGTGGAACCTATTTAGACTTCACGGCCTAAGCAGTGGGTTCAGGCTTTGCCTTTGCCAGTGCCCTCCGGGATTTTTGGAGGCGCTGTGATTGTTTGCTATTTTTGAGACCTGCTCCTGGTCAAGAGGGAAGTCGTCCCTCCTTGAGAAAGCTGTTTATTTCCCTACTGCTAGAGGACGGTAGGTGCTTTGTACCAGGATAGAGATTTTTTTTCTTTGTTGGAGTACATTTTTCTCCAGTTTTTTGGGAGGAGATCTTTATGAGCACCAAACTTCTACCCACTGAAGGAGAGGGCTTGACCTTTCTACCACCAGAAAAGGACACTGTCTCAGTGAACAGTCACTGCAAAGAATAAGGCACTTGGAATCTGTTTTTCTGTATCAAGACATGTTTAAGCTTCTTTTTTGTAACTTTGAAAGAATTTTCTCAGTTGCGGTAAACCTTTATTATTTGAACACCACTCCAAGTGTCCGGCCTATTTCGTTCTAATCTGAAAAAGCAGAAGTCAAAGCATCGAAGAGTGAGTACCATTGCAAGAACATGTGGGGAAAGAGCGAGAGACTGTTCGAGGGGTCCCCAACCCACTGAGCCTAGGACCCCGGAGGCTTGTCCTCCTCCCCGCCAGAAGATCCCGGCACTTAAAACACTGCCAATATCTGGAAAAGAAGAACTGAGAATAAGAGTGGCCCCAGGGAGTGTTGTGTACCCCTGCATTCCGGGAAGTCCCTGTAAAGGGGGCTCCACCTGTTTAACCAGTAAAAGTGAGTTACACATTTAAATGTATCTCATTCTTATTCACTGGGGATATTCTGAAAATCAGAGCTGTTTGTGGCAGTTGAGGACTGGAACTGGTCACCCCTGCTCAAGAGTTTCCTCCACTCCAGTCTTTGTGGACTTAATCAGGACATTTCTTAATGCTATACAGCAGCCTGACTTCAGTGCTGGGAAAAATAGTGGAAACTATTCTAAAGATCAAAATTACAAAGCATATAGAAAGACATGGTTTAATGGAACACAGTCAACATGGATTTACCCAAGGGAAGTCTTGCCTAACAAATCTGCTTCATTTTTTTTGAACCGGTAGATGTAGTGTATTTAGATTTTCAGAAGGCGTTTGATGAAGTTCCTCATGAGAGGCTTCTATCAAAAATAAAAAGTCATGGGATAGGAAATGATGTCCTTTCAGGGATTACAAACTGGTTAAAAGACCGGAAACAGAGAATAGGATTAAATGGTCAATTTTCTCAGTGAAAAAGAGTAAACAGTGGAGTGCCTCAGGGATCTGTACTTGGACCAATGCTTTTCAATATATTTATAAATGATCTGGAAAAGAATACGAGTGAGGTAATCAAATTTGCAGACAATACAAAATTATTCAGAGTAGTTAAATCACAAGCAGATTGTGATAAATTGCAGGAAGACCTTGTGAGACTGGAAAATTGGACATCAAAATGGCAGATGAGATTTAATGTGGATAAGTGCAAGGTGATGCATATATGGAAACAAAATCCATGCTATAGTTACACAATGTTAGGTTCCATATTAGGAGCTATCACCCAGGAAACGATCTAGGTGTCTATTAATCAAGTTGACTTAGGGGCAGATTTTATAAATCTGTGCACGCGCGAACAAGAGTACGCGGGATTTCAATAGATACGCACGTAGCCACGCGTATCCATTAAAATCCGGGGTCGGCGCTCGCAAGGCAGCCCAAAATCGGCAGCCTTGCGCGCGCCGAGCCGCACAGCCTGCCTCCATTCCCTCCGAGGCCACTCCGAAATCGGAGTGGCCTCAGAGGGAACTTTCCTTCGCCCTCCCCCCACCTTCCCTTCCCCTACCTAACCCACCCCCCCGGCCTTATCTAAACCTCCCCCCTACCTCTATCACGAAAGTTATGCCTGCTCGAAGCAGGCGTAACTTTGCGCGCGCCGGGCCAGCTGCTGCGCTCCATGTTCTGGTCCGGGGGCTGGTCCGGAGGCCGCGGCCACGCCCCCGGAATGCCCCCGGATCGAAACCACGCCCGCAGCGCCGCCCCCGGATGACGCGCCGACCGCGTCACGCCCCCCCGACACGCCCCCCCAGGAAAGCCCCGGGGCTTTGCGCGCGCCGGAAGCCTATGCAATATAGGCTCGGCACGCGCAGGGGGTGTTTGGGCCAGGTTTTCGGGGGGTACGCACGTATCTTACGCGCGTACCCCTTTGAAAATCTGGCCCTTAGGGAATAGCCACTGCTATTACTGACATCAGTAGCATAAGAACATAAGAAATTGCCATGCTGGATCAGACCAAGGGTCCATCAAGCCCAGCACCGTGTTTCCAACAGAGGCCAAACCAGGCCACAAGAACCTGGCAATTACCCAAACACTAAGAAGATCCCATGTTACTGATGCAATTAATAGCAGTGGCTATTCCCTAAGTAAACTTGATTAATAGCCTTTAATGGACTTCTCCTCCAAGAACTTATCCAAATCTTTTTTGAACCCAGCTACACTAACTGCACTAACCACATCCTCTGGCAACAAATTCCAGAGCTTTATTGTGCGTTGAGTGAAAAAGAATTTTCTCCGATTAGTCTTAAATGTGCTACTTGCTAACTTCATGGAATGCCCCCTAGTCCTTCTATTATTCGAAAGTGTAAATAACCGAGTCACATCTACTCGTTCAAGACCTCCCATGATCTTAAAGACCTCTATCATATCCCCCCTCAGCCTTCTTTTCTCCAAGCTGAAAAGTCCTAACCTCTTTAGTCTTTCCTCATAGGGGAGCTGTTCCATTCCCTTTATCATTTAGGTTGCCCTTCTCTGTACCTTCTCCATCGCAATTATATCTTTTTTGAGATGCGGCGACCAGAACTGTACACAGTATTCAAGGTGCGGTCTCACCGTGGAGCGATACAGAGGCATTATGACATTTTCTGTTTTATTCACCATTCCCTTTCTAATAATTCCCAACATTCTGTTTGCTTTTTTGATTGCTGCAGCACACTGAGCCGATGATTTTAAAATATTATCCACTATGATACCTAGATCTTTTTCCTGGGTGGTAGCTCCTAATATGGAACCCAACATTGTGTAACTACAGCAAAGGTTATTTTTCCCTATATGCATCACCTTGCACTTGATCACATTAAATTTAATCTGCATAGGATCTTCTTAGTGTTTGGGTACTTGCCAAGTACTTGTAGCCTGGATTGGCCACTGTTAGAAACAGGAAGCTAGCAATTTCTTATGTTCTTATGGAAACAATTAAGACAAAGTTACTAATGGACATTATTGTTATGATTGGCAGTCCTTATGGCAAGGCCATGGACTGCCGCTCTCACTTGCCTCCCAGATGCTGGCCTGACTCCTTCTCTGCTCTACATGGCCATCTGCCGTGCTCCCCCACTCTCTTCTGCCTGGGCCCCGCTCCTCTACATGGCTGGCTGCCGTGCCGCTGCAGTCCGATGAGGCCCGCGGCAGGATGCCAGGCATAACCTGCTTCTGCAACACCCTCTCACTAGCCCCTCTTAAACATGCACTCGCAGCTCTAGAGCTCTCATGATTCTAAAGACCTCTATCAAATCCCCCCACATTTAAAAGGCCAGTGGCAAGTACAGCCAGGTAGCATTCTTTGATGACATCACAGCTTGGCTCCTATATAAGGCTGCTCCAGACGCCCTTCCTGTGCCTCGGCAACAGGTCAACTCTTGCCATGTTGTTCCTAGTTCCTGTCTTCTGCTCCTTGTCCCTTGCTTTTTCCGATTGGACTTCTGGCTTGACTCTTGGACTGGACCTTGTCTCTGCTGGTACCCTGCCTACCTCGCCTACTGCCAGGAATATGACTCCACCAGTACACTGCCCGCCTTGACCACTGCCTGGAATCACGATTCCACAAATACGCTACCTACCTCAGACCTCAGCTTGACCCTGCTCTTGTCAACGGCCATCTGCCCTGATCTCGGCTCGGCCTGACCGCCTTCTCCTCCAGCTGACCTGCACACTTTCTTCACTATGGATCTCCACCATCACAGAGGCCTGCACCTAAGACCAGCCGGCCTTGGAAACTGAGGACTCAACCTAAGGGGAATGTGGGCTGGTATAGGCGAAGCTTCAGTTGGGCCTCTGCTCCAGCTAGTTCCGCCTGCCGACAGCCGGGACCTTCAGGGCTCCTTCCTGCAGGTTGACCAACTCTGCATTGGCCCAAGGGTCCGCTCCCGTAACAATTATGTTTGACACCTAGAATTTGTCTTCCCTTATTATCCAGTCCACCACCCTTCTGGCCATGAGTCCTTAGCTCAAGCCTCCTCCTCCAAAAGCATCAAAGCTGGAGACTTCTTTCAGGAATCCTCAACTTGAGCTATAGGAAGTCACCATCCAAGCACCATAGCCAGGTTTTCTACCAATAGCCTCTGCAGTGGTCCCAGGCTCAAGTAACACAAAAGCAGGCTTGAGTCTGAAACCCAGGCCTCCCATGAGCCACTGGGCATGCTCTTGGTCCAGATCATGTTCTCTATTCCTTTTGAAAATAAAATGTTCTCATGATTCTAATCATTTCTGTGCTCTAGCCACGGTCTCTTGGTTACAATCTTGTAGCTGTTACATAATAAACGATTGTCCTAAGATCCACCCGTAAGATGGCTTGATTAATCAGGACAAAAGTCACATGCGGGTTAGCCATGATATGTCAGAATCAGCTGTGGCTCTAACAATTCAAGCCAAACTGAACCATCCCTGTAGCTTCAAGGGAAGTTCCAGTCTAACCCAAATCGGGTTGCCCAAGCCTATTACCAAAAGATCAGGGAAAACAGTGCCGTATCAGAAAATTCTCTTTCACTATCAGCTATAGGATATACTCCTAGCAGCAAGAAAAGACGCAGGTAAGAAGTTGGCCACTGAGAGCCAGATGGGCTCAACATTTTTCGCATGGACAATAAATGGGAAAAGCTCCTTTAGTTAAGTGCATCTGGCCCTCCATGTTCTGAACGGTTAAGTGATTTAAAACTGCACTACGGAACGTGTTCATTTTGGAACAATTTTATTCTGTAGTAACTGGTAAGCCTCTGGGAAGATCTCGATAACCACGTACAGAAATGCTTCTGCCCAACAGCTTCATTGGAACATTTGTGACGGCTGTGCCAGAGGTCGGTGGACCCAGTGGGACACGAAATCCTACCAGTGACTTTTATGTAGGCGTGACGGGATATTTTAAGTTAACAGCAGCTGCTCCACCACACGAGCCTTCGGCGTGCAATCAAAAATGATATTGTGGATGCACTGATCTCATTTTTATTTGAAAATATTAAGTCTGCTACACTTGTTTGGCAGATCAATTTGAGGAGAGTGAATGGGGATTCGTAAGTTTTCAGACCCCTGTGGGCCTTCCTTTGAACTCTCCCCCTGCTGTGTCCCTGTGGTAGGGCAGCAGAGGGCTTTTAATTAAAGTGGTCAGGGTGCTGCGGGGTAGGAGGGCAGGAATATCCGTATGGAGAGGTGAAGGGAAGGAGGAGATTGGGTCTGCCTGGGCCAGCACTATTTCATTTATGCTGTAGACCACCCCGAGTCTGTGTTTTGGAACAGGGGCAGTACAGAAATGTGAAAAAGAAATAAAATATATGTTTCCTCACTGCAGATCTCTGCTAGTAATGCGGAGGAGACTCGGCACATCCAAATCAGTAAAGTAGGGACACCGAGCCCAAGGAACACAAATCTACATAAGCTTTGGAAGAGCCGGCGGAAATATTTACTCCCAATCCAAGCGATGCTGTCAACACGGCTGAAGGGTTTCGTCTCCTCCTCTGCCTCAAGCTGATCCCCACACGTTTGCCTGCACTGGGCAGAGGATGATGCGTGGCGTACAACACAGCGCACACGGTTTTTTTGATAGCAGGCAGGGACAATAGCCTTCTGGAAAAAGGAGAGTTTTCAGAACCACCCTGATGAGCACTAAGGTAACGCTCTGCAAAGTCACTAGCTGGATACAGGTTTAACAGAAAAGGCAAGAGGGGAATACTCATCACCTATAAACGCACCGTCAAAAGGACAGCGCAGCACTGCTAAGGCAAAAAAAGTGCCTTAGCCAGTCTTGGACTGGGCTCTGCGGGATTGGGGGAAGGATCGGAGGCCACGAGACAGTGTGGGATCCCAGTGGAAGACACATGAGCTCTTTGTGCTGTGTATACTGATGCTACATGATGTGAAGGTACTGAAGCTTTGAGGAAGCCTTGCCTCAAGGCTTCCACGTCTGTCCGTGGAAGGAAATTATTGTGGAAAATTTCCTGGGCTGGATTTAAACCTTGCTCCAGCTTTGAGTGTTTGCCATCTCGTTGGAAGTTGCCTGTTTCTTTAGTCCAGGGAATGTTTAAGTTATTCCCTTATCTTTTAATAAACCAGCATTGAGACTTCATTTGAGGCCCTGGGCTGAATCTGGTCCTCTATGTGCATGTGTGTGACATGGCTTCAGCCCATTAGCCTCACAGAAATACAGGGATGCAATCCATGCACAGAATACACTCGGGCCCATACAGTAAAGTCCGCGGGAGAGTGGGCGAACGCCCGCTCTCCTGTGCGCGCAATTCACTATTCAAATTAGGGCCAGCAGTAAAAAGAGGCGCTAGGGACACTAGCGCGTCCCTAGTGCCTCTTTTTGGACAGGAGTGGCGGCTGTCAGCGGGTTTGACAGCCAACGCTCAATATTGCTGGTGTCGGTTCTCAAACCCGTTGACAGCCACGGGTTCGGAAACCGGACACCGGCAAAATTGAGCATCCGGTTTTCAACCCGCGAGCCGACTTCAAATTTTTTATTTTTTTTTTAACTTTTTGTAACTTTCGGGACCTCCAACTTAATATCGCCATGATATTAAGTCAGAAAGTGCACAGAAAAGCAGTCTTTACTGCTTTTCTGTGCACTTTCCCGGTGCCCGGAGAAATTTGCGCCTACCTTTGGGTCGGCGCTAATTTCTTAGAGTAAAATGTGCGGCTTGGCTGCACATTTTCCTTTCTGAATCGCGCAGGAATACCTAATATGGCCATCAACATGCATTTGCATGTTGCGGGCGCTATTAGGTTCGGGGGGGGGGGGGGGGGTTAGACGTGCGTTTTCGACCCTTTACTGAATGAGGGGTAACACTAGTGCATCGAAAACGCGTGTCCAATCGCAGGTTAACAATGTGCTCCGCTGGAGCGCACTGTACTGTATTGGCCTGACTGTGAGGAATAATGCACTTTTACAATAGCATTTCTTTCCACAAGGACTAAGGCTGCCCTCTAGCGTTTAACATGTGATCGGCTTACAAGCCTGCAGAACTCATGGAAATGTTCACTGCTGATTTAAAAGATTTTTTTGATTTTCCCCAAAGAATTTGCATAGATAAATTCTACAAAACATTAACAAAGAAGCATGTTTAAATGTATCCCACCCTTCAGAGTCAAAGGCTAACGCAGTCTGTGCTATAAGCCTTCCGAGGTGCGACTTGAAGACCTACCCAGATGGAGAACAGGACTATGCAAGACACAAGCATTTCTTTCGGTGTAAAGGGATTTTCAGAATAAAAGGCTTCATACTATGAGACTGGAAGGGAGGAGACTGCAGAATAAGGATGCATTTGTTCATGGAAATCAAGGTGCACGCCTGGAGCAGCCTCCCAGTGGAGGTGGGAGGAGCAAAAATGGTAAATGAATTTAGAAACGTGTTGGATTGGAAAAGTGGATCGTTAGCCATGCTAGAGCTGACATTGACTAAGGTCTGCAGTACTGCAGTTGCATAGTAACAATATTCTGGACGATAGCAGACGTGGACCAGCTGGCTCACCCAGTCTGGCCAGTTGTTCCCGTCTACACTGTTCTCTAACTAAGGTTTTAACTCCCAGCAATCGCCTGTACAACTTGATCGCCTGCAGGATATCAGTCCAAGTCTTGAGGTTATGATCTTTCCTAACTGTCCATTTCTATGTATCCTCAGACAGTGTACAGGGCGTGTTTGTTGTTGTACGTGCATGTTACTTATTTCTGCTGGGTAAAGGTTTCAGTACAGTTCACAGCAAACTTTATAGAGTTGAATTGCAGCTTGTGAAATCATAGAATGCATTACGTTATCTATTTAAACACAGTTTGGACAAAAATGGAAGCAATAAGCTGAACTCCCCAAAGTTTTATAGTCAAGTTGTAAATTCCATTGATTCCATTCGTGCGGTTTGCACTTTTGAATTACAGTAGAATTAAAGGTAGGAAGAAGACATGTGTGTAAACAGCCGGTCAGGGAGTATACGCTGTTCTGGTTATAGGATCCTTGAGTGGTCAGTGGTCGCTCAGATGGTATAGCAGACCTGGGGGTGAAACTCCACTGCTGGAGAATGGGATACGGTTTGTCTTCCCTGAACGCTGTCAGAAACCCCTCCAGAATCTGTGACCATTGCAGAACCTTCCCTACAGTGCAGAGAGCATTCACAAAATTCACCCTGAACTGTGGTGGATGTCTGCTGTCACCCCACATAACAGAAAACGTGGGGGTGACAGCAGACATCCACCACTTCACAAATAGACAGGATTCTAGTTGACATCTAGACCCTCAGCTATAATCAAGAGGGCCGAATTCCTTTCCCCAAGAGCTTGGAATCCTTCCAGAAAAAAATGTAAGCAATCTCCAATCCTTTACTCCAACATCCATTGGTCATGTGGTAACTCGTAATTTTAATGTTGAATTCCCTTGGGCAGAAGGAGATCCAGTTGGGCTCTAACGTCTTCTATTACATGAGGAAGTGGAGGGGGTTGCCTAGTGGTTAGAGCAGCAGGCGGAGAACCAGCTAAGCCAGAGTTCAAATCCCCCCCCCCAACACTCCCTGAGACCCGAGGCAAGTCATTTCGCCCACCATTGCTTCCAGTATAAACTTAGATTACGAGCCCTCTGGGGAGAGGGGAATACCTACAGTACCCGAATGGAGTCTGCTTTGAAGTGGCCGACCAGTCACAAATGGTGGAATTAAAAAATTAAATAGTGCAGTGTCTGTACTTGGGGCGTGGATGAGCTCCAATTAGCAGACTGTTATGACCGTCGGTCGCAGACGGCTGCAACCGCTATTACTCACTTCGTGCGTCGCTGCCCTCTCTCCTCTGGGAAGACTCGAGGCTGTGGCCAGCCACTTCCGACCCTCATGGCTCTGTCCCAGGACTCCCCAGGGCAGCAAGGACGCCGCCGACTGCCATGTCTCTCCCGGGCCTTCCTAGGCGCGCGCACGTGCGTGCTCCATGATCCTCCTTTAAGGACGCTAGGGAGGGAACCTCAGGGGCGTCTCCCCTTGATGACATCACTAGCCCTGGACTCCTAAGCACCATCGGGGCCTGGCTCTAAGCGACCTGGCAACGAGTTCTCTCCTTGCTGAATCCTGCTCGTCCTGTTCTTGCTACGGATGCTGGTTCCTGCTTCACCTGGCGTGAGGCACTCTCGGGTACCCGCTCCTCGGGGGCCCTGTTCCTGTCTCTGGCTATCAGCTCCTCGGAGGACCTGGCACCTCGGACGCTGTCTGCCATCTCCCCTATTCCTCGGGGCTACTCCAGGAACTACTCTACCCGTGAGACTCTACTTCAGTGTACCCCCGTTCTGTGGACCATTGCCGCTCTACTCTACCCGCTCTACTCTACTTCGGTGTACCCCGCTCTGCGGACCATTGCCATTCTACTCTACCCGTGAGACTACTTCGGTGTACCCAGTTCTGCGGACCATTGCCACTCTACTCTACCCGTGAGACTACTTCGGTGTACCCAGTTCTGCGGACCATTGCCATTCTACTTTACCTGTGAGACTCTACTTCGGTGTATCCCGCTCTGCGGACCATTGCCACTCTACTCTACCCGTGAGACTCCACTTCGGTGTATCCCGCTCTGCGGACCATTGCCGCTCTACTCTACCTGTGAGACACTACTTCGGTGTACCCCGCTCTGCGGGCCATTGCCATCGCTTGTGACTAACCGCACCCCCGCTCCTCGGGGTAGTGCTTGTGAACTTGAGACTGAGCCACGCTCCCCACCACTCCTCGGGGCAGCACCTTGTATACTTCTGTTACTACATTCTGCTCCCCGCTCCTCAGGGTAGCGACCTGCCTATCTCTGAGACTGTACTGTACTCCCGGGCTCCTCGGGGTAGAGTTCTCTTGCACTGCCAGAGACCCCTAGGCTTCCCCATGTCCCGGGTAAGCCTACGTCATTCTTCCTGTGCTGACTCTCTCTGTGGCTCTACCGCCTGGTGTCGCCCTCGCAAGCACTCCTCCATACCCTGCCTGCATTCCCCGCTCCTCGGGGCCTGTTCAGCACTCCACCACTAGGGGGACCTATTCTGGCTCACCTCACCCACACCCCAGTCTCCTGCTCTTCCTGTACTCGCTGGGCTGTGTCACCTATAGCTCAGACCTCGCCTTCCGATGGTGAAGCTCAGTGGGGCTCCTCCCCGTGGGCGGGACCATCTCTCACCTCGGGCCAAGGCCCCCCTAACCTACGAATGCTAACACCGACAGATGAATCTCAGCAACCCCCTCCATGCTGCAGCTGGAATTCCCTAGGCTGAGTTCTGGATGGTCATATGACCGGTGCTGACTCACGGTAGGCGATGTCAGACCTGTATAGATTTCTTCATCCTACTCTAGGGACATTAAGACCACATCACACGTAACTAGAACAAAACATAGGCCGCTGAATAAACAAAACCTTCTGCGCCAGCAAGTGACATTAAGAAATGAGGGGGGGGGAGAAACGATTGTCAAAATGTATAGAAACTGTATGAGGGAAGACAAAGAAGGGGAACCAAGCTTCTAGTGCTTGGTCAGAAGGATTCCTTCCTTTCAATTTACGGCACAGAGAATGTGTGAATCTGCGATGCCCCATTAGGATCCCTACGAAGGTGCGGCCCTGTAGAAGGGCTATGAATCTGGAGTAGGAATAAGGAATGTGTCATCTCTGCCACTGCACCCCCATGCGGGGCATCTGCCTTGATTACTTCCTGCACACAAGGCAGAGACCTGTAGAGCAGATTTTTGAATTGAAAGTTTAAGGGAGAGGAGTGGGGGGGTTTTAAGATTCAGTTCCCTCTTTCCTATCAAAATCCTAGGCCCAGTTCAGTGGGGACATGGCTTGGTGGGGATTTAAGAGACTTTCTGATTGATTTCATCTTTATTCTGTATTGTCCTCTGAAAGGAATTTTCTCTTTTAGTTAGGGAACTTGTATATTTCCCATCTGATTTGCTCGGCCCAAGAGAGTCTGGTGGCCCCACACGGTAAAAGTTCTTGAAGAAGGTGATGATGGCAATTTCAGTATGCGGAGGAAACAGGGGAGAGGAGAAGAAATGACGCCCACCGGGTGCTTGCTCACAGCTTATTTTGCACCAGAGAGTCAAGCAGGGACCTCTCTCTGGTACAAAGGGAAAAAGAAGAGTGGAAGTGAAGGAAAAGATCCCACCAGAGCTACAGCATTAATCAGATACTATTTATCAGGCACTCTAAAATGGAGGGAACGTCCATGGTACAGAGTCCTGATAGTCCCCAAATTCCAGTGGGAATACCTGGGGTCCTCCTCATTCCTTTCCTTTCAGAAAGGAATGAGGAGGACCCCAGGAACAGACAAGGAAGGCCCACACGTGCTGATTCAAGTATTTATTTCTGGATTGTGGATTTACCAAAAGAAATGAGAAATTACTATTTACCTGATAATCTCCTTTTCTTTAGGACAGTCAGATGAATTCAGAACAAGTAGGTTATGCACCTCTACCAGCAAATGGAGACGGAGCAAACTGAAGTCACAGTATATATACGCCTGCGGTGACATCAGCCTGCCAGTATTCTCTTCAAAAGCAACTGTGGGCAGACCAGCAAAATGTAATTAAACAGATAACCATTTCAGTACTCAGAAAGCAGGCAACATTGAGCTCAGACAAGAATGTATTAACACTAGTCTAGGGACTGGAAGAGCACTTACCAGTAATCCCTGTAACATGTAGCCATGGAGGAAGACTATAATACAACCATTTGGCAGCCAATGGGAGGGAAGCTGAATTCATCTGACTGTCCTAAAGAAAAGGAAATTATCAGGTAAGCAGTAATTTCTCATTTCTTAGCATCCAATCAGATGAATCTAGAACAAGTGGGATGTACCCAAGCTACTCCTTAAAAGGGTGGGAGGCTGCCCACAGTCCAGTCAAAACCGCATGTGCCAAAGCTGCGGCCTCCTGAGCTTGTGCATCCAGACGATAATACCTGGAAAAAGTGTGTAACAAGGACCAAGTTGCAGCTCGGCAACAAGGATCCACCATTCACCTGACCTCTGAAACAGGCGAGAGCTGCTAAGTGTACCTTTAAGGAATTAAGTGCCAAGCCTTTATTCAAGCCATCCTGCACAATTCCAAAATGAGCAGAATCTTGACCAAACAAGGAAGAGTACCTTGATCTTCACACCAGGCCTCAAACACTCGCCAAACCTGCACATAGGCAAGGAAGTGGAGAACTTTCTAGCTCTTAGCAAGTTGGAAATCACTGCCGCAGAGCATCCACATTTCAGCAAGTGAGCTCTTTCAAGGGCCATACCATGAAGAATGGGACCCTGCCGCAACAGATCCCTGTGCACTGGAAGCCAAAGGGGCGATTCTGCCAGGAGCCGCAGCAGATCTGCATATCACAATCTCCTGGACCAATCTGGAGCAACCAAGAACACCATCCCTCTGTGGCGCTCAATTCTTCGGTCTAATCTTCCCAACATGGGCCATGGAGGAAAAGCATACAGCAACTTGTCTTCTGGTCACTCCTGCACCACGGCATCGATCCCCAGCGACTTTGGATCTCTTCTGCCACTGAAAAATTGCAGAACTTTTGCATTGCGAGAAGTTGCCAGGTCTAGAAACGGGAGACCCCAATGATCCAGAATAATCTGAAACGTCTTATTTGATAGTCCCCATTCTTCAGGGTCCAGACTTTCCCTACTGAGAAAGTCTGCTCTTACATTGTCTTTTCCTGCTATATACAAGGCTGAGATCATCTGGAGATGTAGTTTGGCCCATTCCATAAGTTGTTCTTTCTCCTGCGACACTTGTTGGCTCTTGGTTTTTCCCTGCCAATTTAAGTAAGCCACAGTCGTTGTGCTATCTGACATTATCCGGACCACTCAACCCTGCAGCCTATTGCCGAACCGCAAACATGCCAGCCAGACTGCTCTGGCTTTCAAACAATTGATATTCCAGAGAGACTATTCTGCATCCCAGCACCCTTGTACGGTCAGCTCCTGACAATGAGCTCCCCAACCATGAAGGCTCACATCTATCATCAGTACTAGCCATTACGGTGGTACTAGGAAAATTCCCTTCCTTAGATGATCTGGCTGTAGCCACCACTGCAGTCGGGAGGAGACCTCTATTGGCAGGTGGAGCCAAATTGAATAGTCCAGAGACTGCGGGTTCCACCGAGACAACAGGGTATGCTGAAGAGGACGCATGTGTGCTCTGAAAAAGCAGCTACAGGACCAAGGCACTCATCTGAGGGACCACGGAAATCACCTCAGGAATTCTCAACTGAGGAAGGGACCATCTGGTATCACCGCATGAGAGTGGGGCAAATTTATTTTCCTTATTTCTCCTTTTTCAAATCGAAGCAATCCCCAGTAGGGAGATGCACGTCCATCATCTGCTGGAGACGGAGAATACTGGCAGGCTGATGTCACTGCAGGGGTGTATATACTGTGACATCAATTTGCTCCATATCTATCTGCTGTTAGAGGTGCATAACCCACTTGTTCTGGATTCATCTGACTGGAGGCTAAGAAAAAGTATATTTTGTGTCAGATTCATTTTATTGCACAAGTGCTTCAGTAAAGACTTAATGTTGGAAAACCAATCAATCGTCCTTCTGGTTCTTTTAAATGCACATGGTGATTGATGCATTTAACACCTTGGGTCCTGGAGGATAATCTCCTTTCTTGCCACCCACCCTTGCTGATGAAGAATGGGGCTTGAAGAGAGTAATTTGTGACTGTGTATGTGACTTAGCCCCTGTGGGGTTCATATTCAAAGGTGTTTAGCCAGATAGCTTGTGAGTTATTCAACCGAATGCTGACTTTCAAATATTTTGGGCACTTATCTGGCCAGATAACTTAGAAGCGTTCCAGGGGCATTCTGGGGTGGAGTTATGTTATCCAGCTAACTTAGCTGATTTTCAGCTATATCTGGCTATGTTAACCGAATAAATTTAGCTCTGCCTCAGAATATAACCGGTTAAGTGGCACAGAGTTATAAAAAAGTGAAGTGCAGGTCCCATTCTCCTACCCGATATTTTACCAAGGGTCCTGCTGGGCCAGACACCCTACTCTTCCCAAACCCCACCAAAAGTCCTTTGTAGAAATGTTGTGGGATCCACTGAACAGAACCCTCCCCTCCAGAGTTTGGCAGCCATTTGTCAGTAATGGGACCTCCTCTTCTCAACACCCACACACCTGGTACCT
Organism: Rhinatrema bivittatum; assembly: GCF_901001135.1. Lineage (NCBI taxonomy): Eukaryota > Metazoa > Chordata > Amphibia > Gymnophiona > Rhinatrematidae > Rhinatrema > Rhinatrema bivittatum. Next base: position 28,733,600 of record NC_042619.1, on the reverse strand, counting down.
TCATATATCTTGATTTAAGACCTTCAAAGACTCTGCCTGTACACCCCTTATATATTTATTTGAAATTATTTATATACCGTTCAGCAATAAAATATTTGACAAAATGGTTTACAATAAATTACAAGACAAAAACAAATGAAAAACAAGAGAAGAAAAATTACATACATAAAATTATATAAAATAAAATAGAAAACATTATAAGATAATATTAAAAACTAATTAAAATCAAGAAAGGGAAAATAAAAGAAACAAGAGTAATAAAATAAAATAGTGGTAACGACTGTGTATAATGGAATTAAGTGAGGTTTGTGTCGGAGATGGCAAAAGCTTTTGAGAATAGGTATGCTTTTAGTGGTTTCTTGAATTCTTTGGAGTTTGAGATTTGACGAAGAGGAGTTGGTAAAGAGTTCCATAATAATGGACCTGCTACTGAAAAAGCTCTTTTCCTGGTGATATCTAAGCGAGCTAGACATATTGAAGGGATATCTAGTAAATTTTTGTTTAGAGATCTTAAATGCCTAGATGGTTTGTAGATCCGGAGAATGGAACTGAGCCAAATCGAGGATGGATTATGTAATAGTGAGTGCACAATAGACAATATTTTATTAAGGATTCTAAATTTGATGGATAACCAATGTAGAGAGCATAGCGTTGGGGTGATATGACTTTTGACAGGAGAACCTAGTAAGATACGGGCAGCAGAATTTTGTATAAAATGTAAAGGTTGGATTGCAGAGTCAGGAAACCCCAAGTAAAGACCATTACAGTAGTCCAATCCTGAGAAGGTTAAGGATTGGAGGACAGAACGGAAGTCACGAAAAATAAAAGCGGGCGTAGGCGTTTGAGTAGATGCAATTTAAAGAAAGAGTTTTTGACAGTTAAAGAACTGAGTTGTGACATAGACAAAGCTGAGGTTAGTAAGACTCCCAGAATCCGAGCTTTAGTGAGAATTGGTATGGAAGTGCCGTTTAAGAGAAGGTGTGCAGGGGGACCATTTGAAGGGTTAGCGATCGAACTTAGAAAGGGTATTTCAGTTTTGTTGGGGTTTAGTTTTAGACGGCTTTTAGAAGGTTGCCGGAGAGAGGTTTCTTCATGCTATGCTACAGATTGGGTATAAAATGCATGTGGTGCCCCCTTGGGTCAGCCACTAGATAGCCCTAGGGCCCTGCTTAGACAGTCAACATCCCTGTGAGCCTTCCATCCTTTTTAACCCCTCCCAACCTGGAGGGTTGCCTCAGCCATTTTAGTGCAGCTAGTTCAGTGCAGTTAGCCTCAGAGCAGTGAGGATGCATTTGTTCTGCTCCCTGTAAGGACTCCCAGCCTCATCATTTACTCTAATTGTGAAGAGGTCTCTCACTGTCCACTCCCTGCTGGAGGATACCTCTCCCATTAGTTGCAGTGAGATAGATGTTTGGGCCATATTCCCTCCTGGGAGTCTCATCCAAAGGGCTGAAGACATTGTGAGCTCCACTCTACTCCCTTTGTGGGCAAGACCAGTGCCAGTACCTTCTGCACGAGATTTTTGATGGCCAATATGTATCCAGCCCTGACAGAAGGGACGGCTTCTTAAACCTTGCACCCTTTGGGGAAGGCTTCCCTGCACCCAATGGACCCGGCTGAAGACCTGTGAACCCTAATCTACTCCCTAGATGGGGCAAGCACCAATGACAGGGAAGCAGCAGTCAATGAATGTTTCTTGCATCAAACAAGTATTCCTATATTGTTTTGTGGGGAAGTTTTTTGATTCACCCTGCCCCATGAGGATCCAGGGCTGGGACAGCCTGGTTCACGCATTCTAAAGACTTTTCCCATAAGAGAAGTCACAGGCACCAAGACCGAGAAGTGTGGACCAAGATCTCTGGAGATTCCCAACCGGATCTCCACCTTATGAGACCAGGAAAGGCTGGATGACCGTGAATAAACTGGACTCGGGTAGGACTTTTCATGTTTGAGGGGACCCCACCAATAGGATTCCCATTTCGCTCGCTGAGAAAGCTTTGTGCATTTTAAAATCACCACAGGAAGCTTTACCCAGATACCTGAGATAAAGGACACCTACCTGGAAGAAGAAACTTACCTCTGTACATCAATCAGCTGTAGATTCACCTTCATTGATAAATGGACTTTAATTTAATTGTTAAAATATTAGTACCCTGCCTGGTTTATTCCAACACCTCACCCCTTGGGATGCAGCACGCACACAGGTCGATTCTGTAAAGTGCACTCGGCCAAGCGCACTGTTTAACACCGGGGTTGGCCGCGGGTTTTCGGGGTTTAGCGCGTCGAAAACACATGCCCAAGCCCCCCTGGAAACTAATAGAGCTCATCACATGCAAATGCATGTTGATGAGGCTATTAGTTATTCACCCGGGATACTGAAAGTAAAATGTGCGGCCAATCCACACATTTTACGCTCAGACATTAACGCCTGCCCAAGGATCGCGCGCCCAGGAGAGATGACTGGACGTGCACTGGGGGAGCGGGCGACTCAACACAGATCGCCCGTTCTCCCGCGCTTCTCGCTGAATCGGCCTGACAGAAAGGAGCACACCACTGCCTGGGCCATAAACGAGAGTTCCCCCCCCCACCCCCAAAAGATTCCACCCTTGGGAGAGAGAGTAAAGTTAAGGGAGAAGTGCTAGCCGGCGCAGCCCCGAAGGAATACATTAGTTTGTGTGCCCCTGGGACTTAAACCTCTCCAATCAAGGGTTACATGCACCTGTAAACTTGGACGGACACTCTGCTTCTTTAGTGCTAGCTGCGTTGTATTTTCTTTGCCACACTGCCAGGCCTCCCTTCTCTCTCTCTCATCACGCGTCACATCCTGTTCAAGCCCGCATAAAACTCCAGTTCCCCCCACATCACGGGCCGAGCCAGGCTCTCACAAACAAGACCCGAAGCAGAGCCCTGCGGGCACCCTGATGGCAATCACCGGCAGTCTTTGCCCTAGGTTTTCTCTCACCCTCTTCCTTTCGACAGCTGGGTACTGCAGTGACCTCCTGCGGCAGAGAGTGACCTATGTAGCCTTTGCCATAGTAAAAAATAAATAAATAAATAAAGTAGCAGAGCCCAAAAAAACAAAAGTCAACAAATAAAAAACCGATCCAAGTCAGAAAAAAATGTTGTTAGAAAATAAACAGCTTTAAGGCATGGAAAAAAAAAAGCTTTGTGCATGTAGCCTATTTTTTCCTGATATTTTTGGGTCTGATTTTTTTTTTTGGAAAAATCTTTTGCCTCTTCAGTTTTTTGCGCTCCTTGTCACTGTCACATTCTAACCCGGTCCCGAGCCGAGCCCGGTCCCGAGCCGACTTAGCTGATTTTTGTACGAAGGAATTGCTCGTGTAACCCTCCCCCACTCTCCGATCTCTGGATAAAGCAGTGTGTGGTTGACCCATTGGTCCACTTGAATGCAGAAAAATAAAGGTTAAAAAATTAAAAAAAAACCCCACAACAGCAACCACAAAATATAGGCTGATGCCTTTTTATACATCAGTGACAGCTTTCCAGAGCTAACACTCTCTTCCTCTGGTTAGAATGGGTCAGATCTCTCGGTGAGCAAAACGTTTCCTTACTAATAGTGCCACTTAAAGAACTGTAGAGAGAACGCCGGGTTTATCGCACGTTCAGGCACCGAAAACAGACTCCATCAATTCTACACCTGGCAGACAGCAGCCGCGATGTCTAATATGCAACTAATTTCTGTCTCTCGGCTATAAGCTCCCTGACATGGCACCAGCATTTTCTTTTTTTCTAGCTGGACACTTCATCTTTATACAGCTGCTGCATTGGTTTAATTGCCCCATAAATTTAAGTGGAAGCATCTGGATGCCTGGTGCTATTAGGCACTGTTAAAATGTCAGCTGCCCGAAGCACAGGGGCCGATGGATGCCTCAACCTATTCACTGGTGGTTCCTTTCAATCTAAATGCTAATGTGCCCTTGGGATGGCTCCTGGTACCACAGTCCATTTCCTAACGTTGCATTACTGTCCGGATCCCCGTTAATGCATGGATCACCCTGGATGAAGATATCAATTATTCAAGCTTTTGTGAGAGGCAGGCACGTTTCACAAGGCCCCCGCCCCCCCGCAATTATCCACAGGGGATCCTTCTCGTGCTCCTCCTCTAATGTACTGTACTCAATTTGGAAAATGTGACGGGGGCTACAGAGGTAAAACAGGAGAGAACGAGAACAAAGCCAACATAGACACGAGATAACATACAATAAAGAAGAACAGGGCAACAACTCCAGTGGCGGAGGTGGGGAGACCACTGCATCAATGACCCTGGAAAGGGAAATTCAGAACTATCCAAGAATGCAAGCCATTGCAACATAAGAGCTGCCATACTGGGTCAGACCAAAATCCCCCAGTATCCTGTTTCCAACAGAGGCCCATCCAGATCACAAGTTCCTGGCAGGATCCCAAGGGGCAGATCGATTCCAAGCTGCTTATCCCAGGGATAAGAAGTGGATTTCCTCAGGTCCACCTTAATAATGGTTTATGGACTTTTCCTTCAGGAACTTATCCAAACCTTTTTTAAAGCCAGTTACACTAACAGCTTTATCACATCCTCCAGCAATGAATTCCAGAGTTTAATTATGCGTCGAGTAAAAAAAAATATTTTCTCCTATTTGTTTTAAATGCATCACCTAGTAACTTCATCGTGTGTCTTTGTACTTTTTGAAAGAGTAAACAACCAATTTGTATTTACCCATTCCACTCCACTCATTATCTTATAAACCTCTGTCATATCTCTCGTCAGCCTTCTCTTCTCCAAGCTGAAGAGTCCTAACCTTTTTAGGCTTTCCTTATAAGGGATCGCAAGGGGCAGATAGATTCCAAGAGTCCTAACCTTTTTAGGGAACCCCATTAATAAAGGTTCCATCACCTTTATTAATTTGGTCGCCCTTCTCTGTACCTTTTCTAATTCTGCTATATATTTTTTGAGATGTAGTAACCAGAACTGCACACAGTTCTCAAGATGAGGTTGCACCATGGCGTGATACAGAGACATTACAATATTCTCTGTTTTATTCTTTGTTCCTTTCCTAAAAATCCCTAGCATTCTATTTGCTTTCTTGGCTGCCGCCAGACACAGAGCAGAAGATTTCAACGTATTATCCTTGATGACACCAAGATCCTTTTTCTGGATGGTGACTCCTAACTTGGAACCTTGCGTTGTGTAGCTACAATTTAGGTTCCTCTTCCTTACGTGCATCACTTTGCACTTGTCCACATTAAATGTCATTTCTCTTTTGCGTGCCCAGACTCCCAGTACTGCAAGGTCCACCTGCAATTTCTCACAATCCTCTTGTGATTTAACCACTTTGAAAACTTTGGTATCATCAGCAAATTTGGTCCCTCCTCACTTGTTCCCATTTCTAGGTCATAAGAACATAAGAATTTGCCATACTGGGTCAGTTTCCAACAGTGGCCAATCCAGGTGACAAATACCTTTGTTCAACGAAATTGCCTAATTCGGAATGGTTCGGGAGAACCGAAAAATGATTTAAATTTTTCTGAAATTTCGGAAAAAATTCATTTTCGGGTTAGTGCATTCTAACTCCAGATAGTGCACACTAACTCTACCACGTTAGTGCGCACTATCGGGAGTTAGCGCGCACTAACCCGAAAATCGGGGCCCCTGGGAAAAAAAAACCCAAACCGCGGGAGAAACGAAATTCCCGTGGGGGGGCCCTGAAACGAAGCCCAACACGAAATTAAAAACTGAAGCACATCTCTAGTAATTAGATCCTATTCTCCTATTGCGCAGTGATAAATTGTGGCTATTGCTTAAGTCTACTTTGTTAATAACAGTTTATTGACTTCTCCTTCAGGAATTTGTCCAAACCTTTTTTAAACCCAGCTACGCCAACCACCTTAACCATATCCCCTGGCAATGAATTCCAGAGCGTAATTGTGCGTTGGATGAATAGATTTGTTTTGAATGTGCTACTTACTAAAATTGTTAGATTTTACACAATGACGTTAAAGCATGACAAAAATCTGCAAAAAGTGGATCACAAGCAAAAAACAAGGGGATAAAATCGTGGTATCCTTTGATGTGCTTGTACTGTACACAAGTGTCTAAATAACAGAGCAACCTGTGAAAGAAAACAAAGAACAGCCATGCTTCTGGTGGACCAATTCTGTTCATGGTGTGGAGCAGCAGCGTAGTGGTTAGAGCAGTGGGCTGCAAGGCCAGGGTTCAAAACCTGCTGATGCTCTTTATGACCTTTGGTCAGCCTCTTTACCCTTCATTACCTCAGTGTACTTCATATACACTGTAAGCCCTCTTGGCCATGGCCCCACCAACTATTTCTGGATTTGCAACTGGCTTTGAGTTCGGCCTTTGGAAAGGTAAAGAAACTAAATCTGAATTCCAAATGGATAACACATGTACCATGGAGACCCAGTTTATGTAAATGTGCCTCATGCATATTCATTGTGGATATCCTGAAAAGCCGACTGGCTGTGGGGTCCCCGGGACAGGTTTGGGAAGCCCTGCCCTAGTGGAAGCATCAGCCCTAGTTGAATGCCTACAAGCAGAAATTGGTCAGCCTTACTCTCTCGCTATAACTGGGGGTGAAGTAGTTTATAGGTACATGTGTTATCCATTTGGAATTAGGATTTAATTTCTTTACCTTTCCAAAGGCCGAACTCAAAGCCAGTTGCAAATCCAGAAACAGTTGGTGGGGCCATGGCCAAGAGGGCTTACAGTGTATATGAGGTGCACCGAGGTAATGAAGGGTAAAGAGGCTGATCAAAGGTCATAAGGAGCATCAGCAGGTTTTGAACCCTGGCCTCGCAGCCCACTGCTCTAACCACTACACTATTGCTCCACACCATGAACAGAATTGGTCCACCAGAAGCATGGCTGTTCTTTGTTTTCTTTCACACGTTGCTCTGCTATTCCCCAGGACAGGTTTGGGAAGCCCTGCATTAGGCCAATGATGGTGAACACCAGTCCTCGAGTACCGCAAGCAGACCAGGTTTTCAGGATATCCACAATTGATATGCATGAGATAGATTTGCATACAATTGAGGCAGTGCATGCAAATCTCGTGCATATTCATTGTGGACATCCTGAAAACCTGGCCTGTGTGTGTGGCACTCGAGGACTGGAGTTCGCCATCACTGCATCAAAACAGTCGCTGGACTTTTTTACGTGCAGATATTTAAACAAATGGTCAAAAAAATACATAAAAAGTGGATCTCACTGACAATCAGCCTATAAGAAAGTGATTAGCTGGCGTAGTGTCGGTCCTACAAACATTGCTAGTTTGTATACATAGTATAGCGACCACTACTTTTTTTGAATTAAATGACCAGAAACCATAATTGTTTCTTTTTATCAATCACTCTTGTAAAGAGCCAGTGCTTGAAGCGGGACGCTACATGTGGATGTTCTGACCCATTTCATCTGCCTGCTGCCCAGAAAAAGGAGAGGACCCAGCTGTAGTCAGTCAGCATGGGGACACAGTGGGGCCAATGTAACGAGACATGCGCTGAAATCAAGCCCAGCATCCTGTTTCCAACAGTGGCCAATCCAGGCCATAAGAACCTGGCAAGTACCCAAAAACTAAGTCTATTCCATGTTACCATTGCTAATGGCAGTGGCTATTCTCTAAGTGAACTTAATAGCAGGTAATGGACTTCTCCTCCAAGAACTTATCCAATCCTTTTTTAAACACAGCTACACTAACTGCACTAACCACATCCTCTGGCAACAAATTCCAGAGTTTAATTGTGCGTTGAGTAAAAAAGAACTTTCTCCGATTAGTTTTAAATGTGCCCCATGCTAACTTCATGGAGTGCCCCCTAGTCTTTCTACTATCCGAAAGAGTAAATAACCGATTCACATCTACCCATTCTAGACCTCTCATGATTTTAAACATCTCTATCATATCCCCCCTCAGTCGTCTCTTCTCCAAGCTGAAAAGTCCTAACCTCTTTAGTCTTTCCTCATAGGGGAGCTGTTCTATTCCCCTTATCATTTTGGGAACCCTTCTCTGTACCTTCTCCATCGCAATTATATCTTTTTTGAGATGCGGCGACCAGAATTGTACCCAGTATTCAAGGTGCTGTCTCACCATGGAGCGATACGGAGGCATTATGACATTTTCCGTTTTATTCACCATTCCCTTTCTAATAATTCCCAACATTCTGTTTGCTTTTTTGACTGCTGCAGCACACTGAACTGACGATTTCAATGTGTTATCCACTATGACACCTAGATCTCTTTCTTGGGTTGTAGCACCTAATATGGAACCCAAAATTGTGTAATTATAGCATGGGTTATTTTTCCCTATATGCATCACCTTGCACTTATCCACATCAAATTTCATCTGCCATTTGGATGCCCAATTTTCCAGTCTCACAAGGTCTTCCTGCAATTTATCACAATCTGCTTGTGATTTAACTACTCTGAACAATTTTGTGTCATCTGCAAATTTGATTATCTCACTTGTCGTATTTCTTTCCAGAACATTTATAAATATATTGAAAAGTAAGGGTCCCAATACAGATCCCTTAGGCAGTCCACTGTCCACTCCCTTCCACTGAGAAAATTGCCCATTTAATCCTACTCTCTGTTTCCTGTCTTTTAGCCAGTTTGTAATCCACGAAAGGACATCGCCACCTATCCCATGACTTTTTACTTTTCCTAGAAGCCTCTCATGAGGAACTTTGTTAAACGCCTTCTGAAAATCCAAGTATACTATATCTACCGGTTCACCTTTATCCACATGTTTATTAACTCCTTCAAAAAAGTGAAGCAGATTTGTGAGGCAAGACTTGCCCTGGTAAAAACATGCTGACTTTGTTCCATTAAACCATGTCTTTCTATATGTTCTGTGATTTTGATGTTTAGAACACTTTCCACTATTTTTCCTGGCACTGAAGTCAGGCTAACCAATCTGTAGTTTCCCGGTTCGCCCCGGAGCCCTTTTTAAATATTGGGGTTACATTTGCTATCCTCCAGTCTTCAGGTACAATGGATGATTTTAATGATAAGTTACAAATTTTTACTAATAGGTCTGAAATTTCATTTTTTAGTTCCTTCAGAACTCTGGGGTGTATACCATCCGGTCCAGGTGATTTACTACTCTTCAGTTTGTCAATCAGGCCTACCACATCTTCTAGGTTCACCGTGATTTGATTCAGTCCATCTGAATCAATGGAAAAATGTTGCAGACTTATTTCTAATGATTCTAAGTTACTACTATTCAAAAGTAAATTGTTTCAGCTCCTATCGGCCCTTTTCCTCTATTGCTAGCATTAGTGTGGTTGAGTGTCCATGCAGCCTTTTCCTCGCTGGGCGCCCAAGGGCCACGCGGTGTGGATCAGCCCCACCCAAGGAGAGCAGGAGCATGGATGGGTGCACCAGCGATCTCTGGGAGCTACAGACAAAAGCGCGGATGCCGCCTGGATCCACAGCGTCGCCGGGGGACCAGGATTGGGACCAAAAGCCACCACAGAGGTAGGGAGCGATCGCGATCAGAAGCCCCGGGCATCCGGCGAGGGAAAAGACTTTACGGACGCGCAACCTGGCGTCCGAAAACCGTTTCGGGAAATGAAGGAAGGTTAAAGCAGCTCAACAAAGCCTAATGAGAACTAATGCCAGCAATGGGGTAAAGAGGCCTGCAGACAGGCGCTTCCACGTCACTCCTGCCCTGACCCAGGCGCTATAAAACCCGCACTAACCGATCTCCCTGCATTGCCCGTTAATAGACAGCTGCCTCCTTTCCATGCCATTTGCGAGCACTCGCGCGAAAACCTGCCGCGAGCGTGTGTGGTGTTTTTTTTTCCCGCGCTAAACGCGTTGCTACATACGCGTGTGAGGTTGGCACGGAAAACCAGGCGCCAGTACCCGCGCAAAAAAAAACAACCCGCGGCAGGTTCTGCGCAGCTTATGACATCGGCCCCCAGTGAGCACACGTTCAAGGTCCCGTGGCTGGCTCCTCCCTGGCGGGGCGAGATTGATGGCCACGGTGCCTTAAGAACGCACTCGTTGTCTTAGTTCCGCAAACCGCTGGCCCTGCCGCCGCTCCGCATGGGAGAGGGTGAAGAGAGGGACACGTGGCAGACTTGGGGAGGGAGGAATGCAAAGGAGTGGGAAGAGTAATGGTGGTAGGGGGGTGAGCAGTGGGGGGTGGTAAGGTGGGAGTGAGTAATGTGACAGGGAGATGTGCCGGGGAAGCCGGTGAGAGAGATTTGGGAGGATAGTGAGAGAGACTGGCAGACTGAAAGGAGGCCACCCCCCCCCCCCCCGCATTGAACCCCATAAAGAGCCCTCTTCAAATGTTTTCTACCTAAAACTGCTGTCAGCGAAGGTTGCATTTTCACCCGATTTTGAATTCTGAACACCGAGTTCCTCCAAAGGACTTTTTTTTTTTTGGCCTGCGTTTGAGGCAGACGCCGCCTTCCTTTCCCAGCTTCAGAGCTGGTTCCACCCTGACCGCTGTCTGCGTTTTGTTTTGGGGTTTTTTGCCTCGGCGGTGACAAAAGACGCGCAGCTCCTGCCTGCTTCTAAGGCAGAGCAAGAAAAGTTGCCTTTCCCGGGTTTTTAATTTTCCTTCACTGAGTGCTAGGGCCTTAAAGCTGCTTTTTTATATCAAAACAACTTTAAAAAAAACAAAAAACCCCAAGGTTTCCAAAGTTATGCAGAGCTAAAGGAAAGCATTAAAAGAGAGATAAGGCCTGCAGAACACTTCTCTTTGTTTACCAAACAGGAGGTGCCAAGACCAATTTGCTTCTCCATAAGGCTGATAAGTTGGGTTTAGGCCTAGGCTTTTTGTTTGCTTTCCTTTGAATTCTGTGAGTGGAAGGGGCAGATTTATAAAATTAATTTTTCTTTTTACATTCTCTGCACATAGCATCGATACGGAGAGCAAACGCCAGTGGAGAAGGAAGGAAGAGGTGTCCCCAGGACAGGTTTGAAAGCCGATGGCTTAAGACGCCACGGTAACGGTACAAGAGACAGGTCGCACGACTTCGGCTTGAATAGGCCTTGAAAGAGTTCCCTGCTGCTGCTGCTGCTGCTGCTGCTGCGAGATCCGGGCCCCCCCCACCCCTGCAGCACGCACTGCTGTCGGCGACGGACATCCTGGCGTCCCCTTCCAGCAATGGCAGCGAAACCCTTTCACGACAAATTAGCTTTGGGCCTACTTTGCTGTTCAGGGCCCCCGAAGCGTCGGCCTACGCTTTGGCGCCTCGTCCATCCATTTATTTCGCCGCTACTGGAGTTCAAATTCTTGACCTGCCGTCCAAGCAGCGTGGCAAACCTCACAAGTTTCTTAAAAAGGAGCTCCACAGCGAGGGAATCCCTAAAGAGAGAGGCCATTGGAGGACAGAAAGCTCCCAACCTGTGGTACCACAGTGCAAACGAGCTCTATGCTTAGCCTTAAGGCAGCAGCAGGCCAATCTTTTTGGAATGTTTCTTCACTCGGTGCCGCTGACATTTCCTTTTCATAAGCCGAGTTTCAACCCCGAGTGTTCCAGATGGATCCCTAGTGACATCTACCGGGCTGTACATCTGGCTCCCATCATTGGCAGCATTTTAGCAATGAGTTGCCACCGGCCCTGCTAAATCGCGGTGACCCGGGAAACAGCAGAGTGGTGTCCCCTCTCGCACCAACCTCAAAACCAAGCCCAGTGGCTTTGCAAAACCATTTTACAGCAGCACGCATTTCTAATAAATTGTCTCTCCTTTAGCTAGGTGGATACAGAAACGGAAAGAAAAATGTTAAGTGAGGGGAGATCCAAGATGGCGCCGTAAGGAGAGGTAGGCGTTCGGCAGGCTCCTCGGTTTAACTTACCTTTCCTCCTTTTTTCTGAAACTGTGCCGCATACGAAGAGGAAGGGCAGAGTTCAGCTGGAATCCTCTGCACCAGCCTTCGCTACCCCTTCTCAGCCTACGATAGAGGGGGTTTTTTTTCGCGCCGGCTACCGTCTCAACACCGGGAGAGGGGTCCGCAGAGGGGCCAGGTAGAGAACATACCCTGGGGCCCTCATGGATGAACAAGCGTCACTAAGCCCGGGTGCACCTGAAACTCCCTCCCCTCCGTTCCTAAGTAAACCCCGGGACCTGGTTCGAGAGCCACGGCAGAATTCGGCCGAAGGGAAATCGGTGGCGGAGGCGGGAACCGGAGTTACAATGGTGAACTCTTCAGCTGGGGCCCCGGAGAGCAGCACTGAGGCAGCGAGTGCCGGACTGGTAGAGAAGATCACGCCGGGCCCGAGCGGAATGTTCAACAAGCAGGAGAGGGGAGAGGACTCGCCAAGTGAATCCAAACGGGTAGAGGACGTTTGCCGCGAGAGTGGGGTAAGCCATAGCCCCACTATAGAGAAATTATCCAAGCCTAACGTGATTGCCTTGGAATCTATATGGAGTGCTTTGGTCATGTTAGGAAAATCAATTTCTTCATTAACTGCGGCTATAAATAGGCTCTCAGAATTCGATTCAAATAATGGAACCAATGTTAAAATCTCATGATGCTAAAATTAAAGATATGACTAAGCAAATAACATCTTTACAGGAAGTACAAACTAAATTGATTCAAGGAGACGCTAGTTCCACGAAAAGAACTGAAAATATGGAGAAGAATCTGAGGTATCTGAACCTTAGAATACTAAATTTTCCATCTATTAAGTTAATGCCTCCAAGGGCTCAATTCAAAAAGTACCTCTTGGATATCCCTTTGATGCCTTCAGAAGCAGTACCACCAGTTTCTAAGATTTATTTTGCTACCACTCCCAGGAACTTGAATGATTTAGCTTTGTCAGTGCCAACCCAGAATATTGGTTCTGACCTCACTGCTTTCCTGGAAACAGGTGGAGTTTCGTGGAACGTTACTTGTATCTTTTGTGTTTCCTGCCGGCAGAGATACAATCCTGAGACTGTTCCTTCGTAATAGGAAGAAGTTGTCTTATGGACAAAAAGTATGGATATATCCTGATACAACAAGAGCAGCACAGACTCGTAGGAAACTTCTCGGGAATGTGTCAGGAGGTTAGACAACTGGGGAGCCAAATAAACATCAGATATCCCTGTAAATGTATGATGAGATTGGATAATAAGAGATATATTATGTTATTTGTTGGATAATCGTATGGTTGAGGCTAGTATTACCTAACTATTCAGGTGATTTATAAAGGAGATAGGTAGTACCTCCTTATTATTTTCCACATAATGAATTATTCTAGTAAACGCTTGCATCTCCCTATTACCTTATGCCTTTACTAACAGTAAAAGTATGTTTATTATAAAGTTAAGAGATGTATGAAAAATTTGTTTTTCTTATAACATTTATCTGAACTCAAAAGGATGTAAGAGAATATGGTTGATGGAAAACTTTTCTGTTTGAAATTATAAAAAATTGATAAATAAGGAATTTAAAAAAAAAAATGTTAGTGAGGTTTTGGCCCTTTTAGTCAGTCTTCATTTTTACATACATCGTGCCTGTGCCAAAAAGTTTTTAAAAATCCAGCAACATCCACATTTTATATATCTGCATCAGATTTTAATAACATTTTTCAAAACGCAGATGATCCTAGCAAAACTACTGTCCAAGTGGATCGGAACAGACCTGCACAACCCCAGCAAATTCATAGCGCCACCTTTTTAATGGCTAACATACAATGTCAGCGAGAATGTACCATACCCTCAGCTGGAAATCTGTCCAACAGAACAAAAATATTTTGAGGCCCCCTTTTCTTAATTATCCAGCTGTGCCCGGGCGGCCAACCCTGGAACTCAAGATCCATAACCTTTATGCATGCGGTACAGCTACGTAGAAAGGAGACAACGCCCGCTGAGGCATTGGGGATACCAGGCCTGCGTGTGGTTCTCGAGGCCTGGAGTTCGCCATCCCTCATCTACCGTGGGGGGCTTCGAACAGCAGGTGAGACAGCGTTGGGATTGTGATGGTAAACCTTACCTGTCGAAGAATGACCATTGTCCCCGTTCAAACACTGACATCAGCGGCTGCTGCTGCTTGGGACACCTAAAACAAACAAACAAATGGCAGATAAAGCAAAGTGCTTGCTAGAGAGATAGTCACTAAGGAGTTTAAAGAGCCTTGCTGGGAAAGGGGGGGCCTAGTGGCAGCCAGCTCCGCCGATACATTTTGTCAGAATCCAAGAAGGGGAGGATGGAGATCTAGCTTGATGGCGCGGATGCAGACAGCTTGGCATCGAGGCCTTCCTCATTACCATCAAAAAGATGTCCACACAGCAAAAGAAAAAAAAAATTACTTTTTTAGAATAATATTCTAAAAGAAAGGCTATTATAGCTTTGGTAGAATAATGAAAAAGGAACAAACGTTAAATAACATGAAAACAGTAAAGATGACTTCTCAGTTGAAGTGGCATGGAAGAGAAGGCAGAGCTACATAGGGCTGGCCCAATGGTATTAGGCACCCCCACATGAGCTTTCAGCCTTGCACCCCTCCCCGCACGCACACATGCTCCTACTCCTTCCCTCTTTCAGCTGCACCATAGGCCCAAGGCAGCTTCTCGTGCAGACAAGGATGGTTCTATCATGAGGCAGGGGGAGGCGGCGGCCTCAGGCGGCAGAATTTTGGAGCGGCAAAAAGTGGCCCTCTAAAACACCTCTACCGCAGCCGCCGCCTCACCCTGCCTGCAAAGTCAAACATCGGATCAGACAGAGAGAAACCAAACCCATGCCCGACCCACTCAGTAGCAACCCCGAGCAACAGGAGTCGCGTTTTTCCTGACGTCATCTCCTGCTGCCGCGAGACTCGCAGCAGCAGGAGATGACGTCAGGAGAAACACGACGCGTCGTCTTCTGCTGCCACAAAACTGGCCCCACAGCAGCAGATGACGTCAGGAGAAACACAACACGTCATCTTCTGCTGCCACGAAACTGGCCCTACAGTAGCAGGAGATGATGTCGGGAGAAACGTGATTTGTTATCTCCTGCTGCCGCGAGAATGGTGACCTAAGAGAGGAGGATGCGGTGGCTGAAAAAAAGGTCTAGGCACGTGTAGGTGACTGCCATCTACCCAGGCAGGCAGTCACCCACGTACACCTTATGTGTGTGTACGTGGGTGACTGCCTGCCTGGGTAGATGGATGACTACTTGTGTGTGTGTCGGTGGGAGGGCGAGAGTCTATGTGTGTCGGTGGGGAGGGTGAGAGCCTCTGTGTGGGTGCGTATGTGTTTCTACTTGGGTGTGGGTGGGTGAAGGAATGGGTGCCTTCCTGGGGTCTGTCTGTGTGAGAATGGGTGCCTGCCTGGTTGTGTGTGTGTGTGTGTGTGTGTGTGTGAGAATGAATTGGTGCCTGCCTGGGAACTATGTGTGTGTGTGTGAGTGTGAGAGAGAGAATGAATGTGTTTATGCCTGGGGGGGGGGGGGAGAGCAGTGTGAGAATGAATGTGATCTTGCCTGTGTATGTGAGGGAGCCAGTGAGAGTGTGTGTGTGTGTATGAGAGAATCTGAAGGAGTAAGAGCTTGTGTGTGGGAGGAGAGAGAGGGTCTTAGAGCCTGGGAGTGTGTCACTGTCTATGAGAGAGGTTGTGGGTGTGTGTATGTGACAGTGTATGTATGGGGGGGGGGAGGGTGAGGGTGCCATCTCATCCCGCGTCTCGGGCAGCAGATTGCCTTGAGCCACCCCTGGCTGCAGACCTCCTGCAGGTGTGCCACATGCAACCGCCGCGCTCTGCTGTTGTTGGCAGCGCTTCTGCACCCGCATCCAGAGGAGGAGAAATAGCAGGTGCATCAGGCCTACGACGTGACCCTCCCTTCCCTCCCAAGGCAGGTGCCCCATTCGCCCACAGAGGAGCCGAAGCATGTGTGCCACTGCCAATGGCCAAACCCCCTCCTCAAATTTTGCCACTCTCGGCAACCGCCTTGTTTTCCTAATGGTTACACTGGGGGAAGGGAAAGGGAGAAATGAATGTGCTTCCCTTTAGTGAGCAATAGTTCTGACTCTTAATTAATAACATTCAACTAACTGTTAGGGATATTACTGTTTTCCTGAAAAAAGGATTTTTAATTGTTATTTTTATTTACTTTCTTACGTATCATTAAATTGTTTTTTTTCTACCAGGGGAGAAAAGGGGTAGAGATCAATGTGAATGTCATCTTGAAGAATTTGTTTATAGTGGGGGACATTGTTTTAGATATAATTTATTGGAGTCAGGGCCGGTACAAGGGTATCAGGTGCCCTAGGCGAACCTTCTGCCCCCCCCGACCTCCCCGGCCTAAACACACAAGTAAAAATGATGCATCAATAAAACTATAATAGTAAAACTGTACTCGTAAAAGGAATATTTCAAAATAGCAGACAAATAGAGTGATATACAATAATTAAAAACTCAAAAAAATATTCCAGCTCCGAAACATAAATTGAAAAACAGCGCACACTTCAAATATTAACACCCAGTAATTATAACTAACAAAACTACCTGGGAACGTTTGATTTCCAGATGCCCTGAGATTATCGTAGATTAGAAGATGGGGTGGGGAGCAGGGGTTGTTGTGCACAAACTTTCTCCTTTCTTTCATATACACACACATAATTATACATGTTTGTTCTTTCTCGCACACAAACTCACATAGACTCTCCCACACATGCACACTCTAGTAGACACAGACTCACACATACACACATATGCTCTCACTTTCACACCCTCTCTCCCTCACATACACATGCCCTTATTCACTCAGACAGGCCCCTTCTCTCATACATACACTTAGGTTCCTTGTCTCATTCACACATGTACCCTTACACAGGCTCCCTCACTCTCACTAACATCATTTCTCTCTCCTACACATATAATCCCTCTCACCTACACACACAACTTCATACAAGCTTCTTCTCTCTTTCTCATACACCCCCTCATACAGACATTCTCTGTCTCTTGCACCCATACCCCCTTCACACAAGTTCCCTCTCTCTCTGGCACACTTACACAGGTTCCCTTTCTCACACACACACAAATGCACTCTCACTGCCTTACACAGGCTCCCTCTCTCTATCTCATACACACGCACACAGAGGCACTGCTCGCGGTTGCTGAATCTTCTCTCGGCCACGAACAGGATGGGCTCTGCTCGTGGCCCACTGAGTCTCTACTCCTCTCGGCCGCGAGCGAGATGGGCTCCACGAGTGACCCCACATGGCTGCTCTTTGCCGCCCCCTTAGGTGACCGCCTAGTTTCGCTTAGTGGACGTGCCGGCCCTGATTGGAGTATTATAAATGTAATGTAATGTATTGTTTACATCAGTTTTGAACAAACTATTTAATAATATGTAAAAAAGTAAAAAATTTAAATTCAAAACATTTTCATGAAAAAGTTAATATCCCTCACAGTTAGTTGTGTGTTATACTGTATGTAATATATAGGGATTTCTTGTATAGGTATATATATTTTTTTTCCTGTGGGTATATATATATTTTTTTCCTGTATAGTTCTTAATTAATGACACCAGTTAGCACCCGACTGTGAGTGATTATCCATGAATGTGAGTAAGCTATTGCTTAAATGTTCCTTGATAAATCAGATTAGACGGATTTCTCCCTGGAGGTCATTGATTGTTTGCTGAGGACCTTTTTGCCAAAGGTTAGTGGCAGAAGCATGGGATAAATAAAGCTCTGCAGTGCCCACTGGAAAGGTCAAGAATGACACCTAGCACATTTTACATGCAGAGGGGCCCACTGCCTAAATTATAGTGCAGCTCCCACACCGAAGACAGAAAGCAGATGAGATGCTTGGTCCACAACATAAAGGTGTCGTCCAGAGATGACGAAGCATACAAAATATGCTGCAGGAACTGGTAATCAATTCATGTCGTTAACGAAGACACATTCTTAATACAGCATCCTGATTAGATGATTTCCGCTGCGGAACTGTCCTCTTTAACTGGGTCTGGTTATTATCAAGGGTTCACCTCATTCCGTTTGGTCTTATTGAAGGCTTTCGCATCATAACGCTATCTGTTAAGTTAACCCTGGCTGACAGTGGAGTCCACAGCAACAGAGTCTGAAACCCACTCTCTACTACTACTACTATCAGTCACATTTACTCAGTGCTATAAGCCATATGCAGCACTGTACCAACATAGAAGGGTCAGTCCTTGCTCTGAGCAGCTTTCAATCTGGTCAACACACGCAGACAGGACAAGAGATTTCAGGAACTGGAGAAGCTAAAACAACAAGACCATGATCAAGGAGTGTTGCATATAGGGAAAAATAACCCTTGCTGTAGTTACACGATGTTAGGTTCCATATTAGGAGCTACCACCCAGGAAAAAGATCTAGGCATCATAGTGGATAATACTTTAAAATTGTCAGCTCAGTGTGCTGCAGCAGTCAAAAAAGCAAACAGAATGTTAGGAATTATTAGGAAGGTAATGGTGAATAAAACGGAAAATGTCATAATGCCTCTTATATCGCTCCATGGTGAGACCGCACCTGGAATACTGTGTACAATTCTGGTCACCGCATCTCAAAAAAGATATAGTTGCGATGGAGAAGATACGGAGAAGGGCAACCAAAATGATAAAGGGGATGGAACAGCTCCCCTATGAGGAAAGGCTGAAGAGGTTAGGGCTGTTCAGCTTAGAGAAGAGACGACTGAGGTGGGATATGATAGAGGTCTTTAAGATCATGAGAGGTCTTGAACGAGTAGATGTGAATCGGTTATTTACACTTTCAAATAATAGAAGGACTAGGGGGCTTTCCATGAAGTTAGCAAGTAGCACATTTAAGACTAATCAGAGAAAATTCTTTTTCACTCAATGCATAATAAAGCTCTGGAATTTGTTGCCAGAGGATGTGGTTAGTGCAGTTAGTGTAGCTGGGTTCAAAAAAGGTTTGGATAAGTTCTTGGATGAGAAATCTATTAACGGCTATTAATCAAGTTTACTTAGGGAATAGCCACTGTTATTAATTGCATCAGTGGCATGGGATCTTCTTAGTGTTTGGGTAATTGCCAGGTTCTTGTGGCCTGGTTTGGCCTCTGTTGGAAACAGGATGCTGGGCTTGATGGACCCTTGGTCTGACCCAGCATGGCAATTTCTTATGTTCTTATGAGAAACAGTTTTAGGCTTTTAAAGGTGAGATTTTAGGCAGGATATGAGTGGGCCACTTTGACAGTGCAAAAGGTCTCTCTGCCTTCTAAAAGTCTTTGGGGGCAATATGTAATAAGCCGAGCGTTAAAGCTGTGCACCGAAAGTCAGTGTACAGTTTATTAATGTACACGCTTAAAACATTTTTTACTTTTGATGCAGTAAGCTAATGCCTCGTGAATTAAAAGTGCACTGACTGGAAAACCTGCACACAAATGCAAGGTAAAATGTGCATACATCCTTTTGCCTATGATAAGCACACATTTTAACATGGGAGAGTGATTTATGCGCAGACATTATGCACTGTGCACAAATGCTGTCTGCATATAAATCATGTTTCATGCACAGAAAACAGGATTTATGTGCAGGCATTCTGCTTTGTTTTCTGAGCATAAACCCCCAAGTAACCCCAATCCACAAACTCCAGGGTCAGTCCAATAGACTAGCACTGGCCACAAGAACCTTATTCCACCTGTTCTGCCTCCGCAGAATATGCATACGTTTCTTTGTTATACTTCCACCCTGTGTTATCTTACGATATTGCTTAGCTTAGAGTCTCTGCAGGGTATAACGTTCCTTCTCCTGATTGGTTATTGTTTGAATGATTCTGATCTATTCTTGTTTTGCTCTCTTTATCTCTCTGTGTTCTCTTGCCTCTTCCTATTGGTCCCTTGACCAAAAGCAGCCTGGGACTGACTCACTTCCTGTGGGTTTTTAATTGGAAAAAGGGTCTTAACAAACTAGCAGCTCTCCTGTGTCCTCTACAAGCTCCTGGAAGCATCATGCTTCATATCTATCTCTTTTCCACCTGCTACTATTCCCCACTATTCACTAGTAGCCACAGCTTGTCTTCGTCAGATTACTGAGCTCGCAGAGACTCATAACAGCTGATCCAGGCTGCTGTCTGTATGGTTATTCTTCGTCGCCTTGCAAGTTATAGTGGGTGCTGAACTGTTTCTTCATACTTATAAATGTTGTTTGGTATTCAAGAACTGAGTTCTCTGATATTTGAAAGTTAGGAAAAAGAAGGTTTAATTGACTGTTTAGCAGCTCAAGCAAAGGCAAGCTATTTATGAGAACAGAACACCACCTCTAAGCAGGAGTTAAATTTTGAGCATTAACAAAACATGGGTTAAGGCAGAGCACCTTTCTGTACCGAGGGATGGGTAATCGCTAATGCCTTCATTGGCATCAGATTTCCATGCTAGGGTGCTAACTCATATGCACAGTTTTACATGCACATTTTTTATGGAGAAAACTCCTTGCTGCGTGGTGAGTAAAGTATGCACACAGCGGTGGGTCAAACTGTGCGCTGTACCAAGCCCTCTCAGGCAATGAGATATGCTTGGTGCAGGGACAGGGCGGGGAGATGACTAAGCAGGACAGATTAGCATTTCAAAGATTGCTTTAATTACCAATTCAGCAAAGAAGCTAAAAATCTGTAAAACTGGCATGGATGATTATAAATGCAGTTACTATTTTTCTTATCTTAAAACAGGTAGTTAGGTTAGTGCTGATTCTTCAGTAGAACCAGAGTAAAGATTTAAAGCAGTCTCAAAAGGTGGGCTTCCAGATCACTTATCTAATTGGATAAAGCTGCAAGAATCAGGCCTCCGCCCCACCAACAATCTCTCTCTCTCTCTCTAATTTGCTGCGTTTGCGCATTGGTCGCTGTACGTTGTGCTCCAAAAACCATATTTGCACTGCCTGTGAGGGAGATCATTCTCGGGAGCAATCTTCAAGCTGCCTGCCTGGGTGCAAAGTGCACCCACGGGCCTGGCACCAATCTTCCAAGGGCCTTTCACTTTGCTACCTGCTGTGGGTATGAAATGTGCATGGTCACGTGCCCCTGGGTTTTTTTTTTTATGCGGTTAGAAATGTGCACAGATTTTGTGTACAGATTTGAAATCGTCGCCCACGTGTGTACTTTTCCTCTCCTCTCCTCCCCCTCCGCCCCCCCAGATCACCTCCTCCTGCTCTCAGTGTGAATAAGACGCACCCGTAGTCAGTCGTGTGGGCGATTTTCAGACAGCCGATTTATGCGGGCAAAACACGTGTGGGCGTGAGTTTGCCTGGACGCGTGCCTTGGGGGGGGGGGGGTGGAACAGGGGAGGCGGTTTGCAGTTGTGTGCAGAGCTCTGAAAACTCAGAGATATGCGTGTTGAAATTTTCACCCCAAAAACCAGTGGGGTAACCAGAACTGATTTTTAAGGGGGTGACCAAGGTTAAAATGGGTGGGCAGTTGACATACAGGTCTAGGCCCTAATCATTGTAACTCTTATCGATAAATAATGCCTTAGAGCGCACCTGACAATGGATTTCTGGGTAATCTGCAACAACCATCATGCCTCATGAGTGATGCTTTAAAATATTTTAAGTCTATTATTTCAAGCACTTGCCAACATTAAAAATACCTTCTGTATTAATTTATCTTATATTATTACAGTTTATAAGTACACAAGAAGAAAATTATGTAAAAAGTAACTAAAGAATACCATCAGATCCAATCACATAATAAAACAAATATCAGTGTCCTTTTATGAATTCTCTTTCCAAAAAGACAAAAACATTCATAACTACAATAAAACAGCAATAATCATAAGACCTTAAGATGGGCAACAGATATAGAACAGAAGATGGACAGTTCATATTACAACCGAACATGCAAAACAAAATATATTCAAATTCTGGTCTCACCTCAATAACAGCAAAACAAACTCCCTACACTGCCAAACATTTAGTGAAGTAACACAAACCCCTACAAAAATATAATTTAAAAAAAATCTAGAACCTTACCATACCATACCATACCATAACAGCACTAGCTCTCAGGACTCAAACAGCAGCAACCTTATCTATGAAAAGGCAGCAATACAAATATTACACCAGGCCCTAGAACACTAATACACCACCTACAGGGCAAACAACAAGTTGGACTGCTACAAATCCTTACAGAGGAAGAACATGCTAACAGAAATACTGTACTTCTGTCACACATGTGCAACACAGACTGACCCTTACCTAATACAGAATAGGGGACTACAAATTAGAAACAGAAACATGCAGATAAGACTGAAATGGAAAGCCCACAAAACCAGTCTCTGTGAACAGTGAATACTGAAGAAAAAGCAAAATACAAATATATAATATATAATGCACATTCCCAAAGATGGAATATTTCAATCGCTGAAAGGCTTTATATATTATTTTTCTTTTACCTTTGTTGTCTGATCTTTTTTCCCCTCTTTGTTTTATGAGTTTTTTTCCCCTTATCTTTCTTTTCTTAATTCTTTTTTCAGGGTCTTTTTTTTTTTTTTAATATTTCTTCTCTCTCCATCTTCTTTCCTTCCTCCCTCAAACACACACACGAGGTTCTCTCTTTACATGCGCTCTCTCTCACATACATGGCTGTCACTTTCACAGGCTCCCATTCTCACATGTTCTCCCTTACACACAGGTTCCCACTCTAACACATATACAAGCTCTCACTCACAAACAATCTCTCTCACATGCAGGCTCCCACTCCCACACAAACACACAGGTTCTCACACTCATATGCTCTCACACTCAGGCTTCCATTCTCAGAAAAGCACACACACAGACTCTCACGCTCTGTCTCACATGCTCTCTCTCCCATGCAGGCTCCCATTCACACACACACACACACACATCTGCTCCCTCTCACATGCAGGCTCCTATTCCCACCCCCCAAACACACACACAGCCTTTTACTAGTCCATGCTCTTTCACAAACAGGTTCTCATCCCCCCCCCCACACACACACACACACAGGCTTTCACATGCAGGTACTCATACACATGTACATACACTCACATGCAGACTACCAAATCCCACATACTCTCCCTCACATACACAAACACATAGGCTCTCTACTCCTATATTCTCTTTCTCATACACATATACACTAGCTTCTCACTCCCCTGCTCGCTGTTTCTCTCTCACACACACACACAGACTCAACTCCTGCATGCTCTCTTTCTCACATGTTGAGGCTCTCAACTCCCATATACTCTCTCTCACATACACAAACACAAGCTTCTCACTCCCCTCTCTCTCTCACACACACTACACATAAACAAGCTTCTCACTCCCATACTCACTCTCTCACACACACAGACTTCTCATTCCCATGCTCTCTCTCACATTCACACAAACACACAGAGGCTTCTCACTCCTGTTCTCTGGCTCTCTCACATATACACAGGCTTCTCACTCCCATTCTCTTGCTCTCACATACAAACACATGCACACAAACTTCTCAATCCCATGCTCCCTCACACATACACACATACACAGGCTTTCTACTCCTATGCTCTCTCATACACATGCGCACACACACACATAAACAGACTTCTCACTCCCATGCTCTTTCTCTCATACACACACACACACTTCTCATTCCTATGCTCTCTCTCCATGTCTCACACATACACACAAGCTTTTCTCTCCCATGCTCTCTCTCTCTCACTTGGGCTTCTCATTCCCATTCTCTCTTTCTCTCTCACACACACACACACACACACACACACACAAGACTTCTTACTGCCATTCTCGCTCGCTCTCTCTCACACACACATACACAGGTTTCTCACTCCCATGTTCTCTCTCACACACATATACACAGGCTTTCCATTCCCATATTCTCTCCTCTCATACATGCATACACACATACACACACTTCTCATTCCTATGCCATCTCTCTCTCTCTCACACCACACACACACACAAGCTTCTCTCTCCCATGCTCTCTCTCAATAAGACACAAAGGCTTCTCACTCCCATTCTCTTTCTCTCTCATACAAACACACACACACACACACACACACATGCTTCTTACTGCCATTCTCGCTTCCTCTCTCACACAAACTGAGGCTTCTTATTCTCATGCGCTCTCTCTCTCTCTCATACACACATAGGCTTCTCATTCTCATGTCTCTTTCTCACATACATATACACACACACATACACACACTTCTAATTACCGTGCTCTCTCTCTCTCTCTGACACACACACCCCAAGCTTCTCACTCCCACATATACAGGCTTCTACTTCCACGCTGTCTCTCTCTCTCTCACACAGGCTTCTCACTCCCATGATCTCTCTCTCACACACAGGCTTCTCATTCCCATGCTGTCTCACACATACACACACACATTTTTCATACCCATGCTCACTCTCTCACACAAACACATACTTCTCATTCCCATGCTTTCTCTCTCACACACACATTCACACACAGGCTTTTCACTCCCATGCTCTCTTTCTCATACACACACACACGCTTCTCACTCCCATGCTCTCACTTTCTCACACACATACAGGCTTCTCATGCCTATGCACGCTCTATCAGGGCTTCCCCTTCTTTCAGGCCTCTTTGCTGCAAGGCCTCCTCCTATTGGGCCTCTGTGGGATGAGCGCCATGGCAGTCCTGCGGCAGGATTAACTCTTCTTGGACCTCCACGGGATGAGCTCCTTGGCGGTCCTGCATCATGGCCGTCTCTTCTCAGGTCACTGTGGGATGAGCTCCATGGCAGGGCCTCTCTTCTCAGTCCATCAGGAGTGCTGATTTTGTGGGTCTGAATTAAATATGGGAGGGCCACAATCCACCCAGGACCACCCATGGCTATGCCATTGGTGAAAACTATGAGCATCAAAAAACAGTAGGTTTAATTGTGTGCACTCTCCACCGCTGAGAAAAGAGTGTTCCTGGGGGGGGGAGGAAGTCAGGGCAGGGACCTTTCTCATCCCTCCATCATATCTGACAGTCATTTACACTAATCTACATTAAAAAATAAGCAAGCATGAAGCAGGGTGGGTGGCCTACCTCCTTCCTTCAAACCAGGCAATTTTCAGACAGGGTGCACAAGGGCAAAGAACATAGTTGTGGGTACTTTCTACCTGCAGCCTTTACACCAATTTTCAAAGGGAAACCCTTTCGTTTGAAAATTGCCTATGAAAAAAGTGCGCAGACAGATTTGTATCTTGTATAAGTGCAGGCACATTTACACACACATCAGTGCAAAGTCCTCCCCAGTGCAGGAACTAAGGAATGGGGCCCAGGCAACGCCAGGCACCTACTGGCAGGAGTTTGGCCCTCTTTTGAGATTATTTTTATTTATCCAAAGTGTTCCATCACCCAGCTTTCTAAAAACTCTGAGCAACTTATAGGTCAAAATTCTCACATACAATAATCAGAATGATAAAAATCAAACACAATCACCACAGACATAACCAGACAAACCGTACAGTCAGTAAAACAACAGACTGGAGAAAAGGCCTGGCTATTCTGTGCCCTGATCAAGCTTAACCAACAGTAGCTTGCAGCCACAAATTAATCCAGTAAAATCCTTAAATTGTAGTCGTAATTGCCTGTATTGTAGCGTTACCTTATGGTAACAAGGCCCCACTCCCCCCTGTCCCAAACCAACCTCAGAGCTCTAGCTCCGCTGCTCGACCTACTGTTAATTAACTTGTGTGCTTCAATGAGAGAAATCTAAAATCCGGGAGGTACCCTTTCCTTTTCTTAAGCAAGGCATTTAGCTGTCAACCCGTACACCGCTCCTTACCACCTCACAAAGGCTATTAAAAGAGATTTACATCAAGATGGACTAATTCGAACTGGCATCCGAGACAGACCACGTCCTTAGGATTTACTGTGCAGGTTGGATCATTTCCCGGGCAGCCACCAACAGTTTATGGAATCATTTTGGCCAAACAAAACAAGCTATTCTGCGTTAAGCGATGAGTCGTACGGTAAGACACAAGATTGATGGGAAAACATTTCAAAATGGAGAAGGAGCAATTTCAAACATATATATATATATGGATTATTGCTAAGGCTGCAGGCCCTTCGGCCTTTCCCCTCTCTCAGACTTTACAACAGTTCTCAAAGGGAAAGTTTCCTTGTACCGTTCCCCTGAAACTGGCCTAGGGATGACGAACCCACAGAGATCTGCACATTGGTTTTGGGGGTGGGGGGAAATATGCACGCAGTTTGAAAGCTCAAAACAATGTACAACGTTGCCTCCCCCGACCTGACCCTGCCTCTGTTCTCATCTACCTTTGCCCTGGATAAAAGCCCACGCGTTTTTCATTCCCCCGCACACGTGTACAGGGTGAGCAATTTTCAGACCAAGCCCTTTAACCTGTTTAAACAGCTTTTGAAAATTGCCCCCATTTTCACACTGGCGAGGGGATCAGCGGACAGCGAGGGGAATTTTCAAAAGGCGTTTCCGCACGTTCAAGGAGCTTTTGAAAACGCTTACGTTCTCTCTCTCTCATGGGAAATGCCAGTGCACGCATGCTTTTACTTCCTGGGGGGCGGAGCAGGGAAGGGGTTGGCGCTTACCCCCATAATTCTACCAGTGCAGGTCAGCGCATTTACGTTTCCCAAAGGAATGTTTGCCTTTTCATAGCTGGATGTAAAGTCTGCAGGTAAAAAGCGCAGTTTGAAAGCTGCCCCCAAGAACAGTAACGGAGGTGCGCGGACAGAAGTTTGAAGCTGCTGGCAATCTGTGCCTTCCTTTAGCAGCGAGAGCAGGTTGCCACGGTTGACGCCATTGAGTTCTGTGAAGCCCCAGTTGATTGCCGTGGTACTTCTGTCGGAGAACCACAAACTTACCGTCAATATTAAGCTGCTGTTACTGTTGGCTTAGCATTGGCACTACATGCTACCAAGAAGGAGCTCCTCTCCTTAGCTCAAATTCTCTACTGGAGAGAAATGTAGGCATCAACTCCTCATTGAGAATTCTGGAGGCAGCGGCCCTCAAGGACGAGAGCTGCCAGCCCTTGAGCTGGGCCAATCTCATCGTGACTGGGCCCTGGAATTTATCTGAACCTTGCTTCCTCCTTCACAGGGGCTATGGCCCAAAAATAGATGCGTGCCATCAGCCTAACTGTATCCTGCAGCTGCAGAGCCCTGTTTCACATTTATATGGTTGGTCGAGTTCAAAGAAGGCAACTAAAACAGGAATTGTGCAAACACTCAACAAAAAAATTAAAGAGTGACATACGGAGATTGTTCACATGGGGTTGATGCAGAGGCATTGCTGTGACGGAAGTGGGACCCTTGGACTGAGGCGAGGTGAGCGCTACCCACAGGGAGGAGCCCTGCAGATCCTCACCATCGGCAGGTGGAGCTGGCTGGAGCAGATACCCAACAGGGACTTCACTACTGCTAGACCACGTTCCCCGTAGGTTGAGCCATTGGGTGCCGGGGCCGGCTGGACTTAGGCAGGGGCCTCTGAGCTGAGATGAATCCATGGGTGAAGAGACAGTTAGCTAGCGAGCAGAGAAACGATTCAGTCCAAGCAGAGGTCGGGGATGGCAACAGACAGCAGAAGGAGAAGGAGGCCGAGGTCAGGGCAGGCAGCGTTCCGGAAGACGAGAAGCAAGCAAAGGTCATGAGACAGGCAGAGGTCCACAATGGTCAAGAAGAGGTACGAAGTCAAGCCAGGAAGCCAATCAGAAAACGAAGCCAAGGGTACAATCCAAAGTCAAGCCAAGGAGTCAATCCAAAGGAAGAAGGGCCAGAAGAAACAGCAGGGAAGGCACAGAAAACAAACACAGGGACTCTGAAGGCACAGGAACACGTAGGCAAGGCACAGGAGCAGAGGCAGGATCATGAACCAGGAACGTCATGGCAAACAGCAACTCAGAAGAGTCCGAGCTATTGTCAAGGCAAGGCTGGAATATTTGAGGAGCCCTTTTATCGGGCAGAGCTGCTGATGTCATCAGGAAGGGCCGCGGGGCTTTTCCGCTGCGGGCCTTTTAAATATCCAATTGAGGCGCGTGCGCGCCTAGCAACGTCAGCAGCATGCGGGCCGCAGAAGACAGGCAGTATCAGCATCCGGCCGTTCACAGCAAGCCGGCGGAAGACTCAGTGCTGCGAGGGAGCAGCAGGAAGACTTGGCAGAGTCGACGTCGGGAGCGCGGCACACCCGGTCGACTGGTCGGGAGGTGAGCGCAGTGGCCGCAGGAATAGCCCGTGCTCCGCCGAGCGTAACAATTGCTAGGTACCTAAAGGAGCCAGGTAAGCTCTCTCCTCCCTCCTTTCCTTCCTTCCTTCCTCCCTCCGTCCCCTCAAGATATTGATAATTAAACAAATCAATCTCAATCAGCAGGTTAAGAACATAAGAATATGCCATACTGGGAGGAGGTTCCCCTCCTCCTGTAAAAACACATAATTGGACATCACACTTTTAAATATTAAAGGATCTTTATTTTATGTTCTCATGCAGCTGTCACCAGGGAGTCATCTTACATGACAAGACAGGACACCCCCACTCATAAAGCAGGAGGCACTGCTACAAATATTTTGCACCACTGTCACAAAGTGCAGGGCATGCATGCATGTCAGTGGCATTTCTAGACAGAAGGACCTTCCATGCAACCAATAAACCCCTGGCCAGTTTAAGCCATCTAATAAAACTACCACGAAAATGATTCAAGAGCATCGATCCATAACATTTTTCTCTATGGGATTGAAGTCTGGAGGGTCTATGCAGGACAGGACAGAATCCCAATATAAACCCTGCACCTCAAATTCTCCAGTACCCTGCATTCACAGAAACTCCCCTAACCAAGGGTCCAGAGCAGAACTAGGCTATCTCTTCTTACCACTCCCCACAGAAAAATAATATTCAAATTCTGGTGTCACTTCAGCAAGTAGCAACCCAAACTCCCTCCATCACCAGGAACATTGTGTAATAATTCAAACCCCTGCAATAAATGTAAAATCAGAACGTATAACAAACCTGCCAAGCTCAAACAGTAACAACCCTATCTATGAAAAGGCAAGACCGGACATAAGAGAACCAGGCTTTAAAGACTAATATACCTCCTATTAGGAAAACAGAACGAGCCAGGCTGCTATAAATCCCTAAAAGGAGACTACATGCTAGCAGAATACTCTATCTTGATCACATATGCAGAACTCAGATTGACTCTCTCCAAAGAAAGAGACTATAAAATATAAATAGAAACATACAGACAAAAACTGAATTGGAAACCACAAGTCTGAGTCTATGCAGTGCGACAATTGAAAAACAGAAACAATCATACTAATAAAAAGAATAAATATTTCAAAACAGCTGACAAATAGAATAACATTCATTCATAAGTAAAAACTCATATTAAAATTTTAAAAAATTTACAAGACACCAATAAAATATTTCAAAAGAGCTGACTCATCAAATAACATCCAATAATTAAAACTAATAGGGATAAAAAAAAAATCTTCTGCTCTCTATACCTGGGAATTTTTGCTTTCAAGTCACCCTGAGATTGTCATGGATTAGTGGGGGAGGGGGGTGCAAAACGTAATCCTCACTCTCTCATATGTACACACTATACACATATATTCATTCTCTCTCTTACTCATACACTCTCACGTGAACTCCCCTCTCTCACACGCACACTGGTTTTTATTCACTCTCTGGCTCTCTTATCCTCACATATACATACCCAGGTTCTCTCTCACTCAGACACTTGCACTCAAATACACAGGCTCTCCTACACTCATTGGCTCTCCCTCCCTCTCACATACACACACACAGTCACTGGCTCTCTCTCCCTAGCACACACACACACACACACAACACGCACACATTGGCTGTCTCTACCTCAGAAATGCGTTCAGGTTCTATCTCTTTTTCGGCTGCGGGTGGGAGGGGATGTGCCAACAGCCTGCTAGATTCTCTTGTTCAGCCGCCAGTAGGAGGGGAGGTGCAGGGGCCCCTCTGGGCCTCTTGTTCAGCCGCCAGTAGGAGGGGAGGTGCAGGGGCCCCTCTGGACCTCTTGTTCAGCCACCAGTAGGAGGGGAGGTGCAGGGGCCCCTCTGGGCCTCTTGTTCGGCCGCCAGTAGGAGGGGAGGTGCAGGGGCCCCTCTGGGCCTCTTGTTCGGCCACCAGTAGGAGGGGAGGTGCAGGGGCCCCTCTGGGCCTCTTGTTCGGCCGCCAGTAGGAGGGGAGGTGCAGGGGCCCCTCTGGGCCTCTTGTTCGGCCGCCAGTAGGAGGGGAGGTGCAGGGGCCCCTCTGGGCCTCTTGTTCGGCCACCAGTAGGAGGGGAGGTGCAGGGGCCCCTCTGGGCCTCTTGTTCGGCCGCCAGTGGGTGGGGGTGGTGGGCAGCCCCGCTGAGCCTCTTTTTGGCTTCGGGCAGGAGGGGAGGTGCTGGGGCCTTTTTTTTTTGGCTGCCAGCAGGAGGGGATTTGGGCAGCCCCGCTGAGCAACTTTTTTTTTGGCTACAGATGGGAAGGGATCTGCCGGGGCCCCGCTGGGCCTCTTCTTCAGCCGCTAACAGGAGGGGGATCCACCAGCGGCCGAAGAAGCAGAGACTTGCGACACTGAAGAAGAGACTCGGGACCCGGGCCCTGTGCACCCGTAGCTAACGACCCCCTTGGGTTAATGAGCACCCCGGCGTTACCCAAGTTACTGATTACCCCATCTCTCTACCTGATAACAGGGAGGGTCACTTTCAAAGGGTCTGATGTGGCTAAAGTGGTGCTTCACCTGCAGAAATGACCCTTTACAAAACCGCGTGACCAATTCATGTCCACAACTGCGCACATACATACTATGTACACATATATATATATATATAAGAGGGAGAGGAATTCCAGAGGGCGGAGCCTGGAAAGAGCTGGGACTTTACACTCATACGTTTCACTTTAAAAAGGATGCACAAGAATTTTCTTGCCCAAACCATGTACGCCCAAATAGCAGGGGAAAACCGAACGTGCCAGAATAATTTTTAAACACAAACGTGCGCACGCAGGCTCGCTTTGAAAAAATGAGGTAACCTGAGCACGTAAGAGCCAGCAAACGTATGCGGCCTGCTGTAAAATGACCCCGGATCACCCGCCACCCCCAAGCTGCTGCTCTTTTATGTTTTAAGCTCATTTTTTATCATTTCAGTTCATTGTTACTTGCTTATTTCGCTTCAGTTCATGATTTAACTTATGTTACTAGTGAGAAATAAAAACACGTATTTTGTTGTTATGATGTAACTGTTCATTTCGTACACTGCCTTGAGCTTTCGTTGGGCGATTTAATTAAGTTTTGTCTATTAGGTTCTGTTCTGCTTTTTTGGCAGTTTAAATTCAGGCACTAAAGGTCCTGTCCTATCTATGGGGAACGTGCTTAGTAAATGACCCCTTAAGTTTTGTATCTGAGGCAATGGAGGGGAAAGTGATTTGCGCGAGGTCACACGGAGCAGCGGTGGGATTAGAACCCTTGGCTTCCATGGTGGGATTAGAACCCTGGCTTCCCTGGTTCCCAGCTGGCAGTGCTACCCACCAGGCTGCTTTTGGTCTTCCTGATGTATTTTGCCACCCAGTGAAAGAAAAGTTCCCCAAAGGGCTTTAGGACGTCATTGCTTTCTTTCCTCCTTCACCTAGCTTGCACTCTCTATCATCTTTTCCTAACTGGATAAATATGTTTGGACCAGCATGCACAAACACATCCTAGCACACAAAATCGGAGCATCCTTTTCATAAAACATTATTGAATACTGTCTCTACTGATTAAACGTTTTCAAGTCAGCTTTAGCCATTTTCCATTAATACTCCAAAACTGGCACCTCTGCTTCGGTTGAAAAATGAAGAATCAAGAGCCCGCAATTAGAATCAAGCTGTTAAAAAGTTGCATTCGTGTGAGATAGGGCAGGCGTGCGCTGCTGTGCAAAGTCCAGTTCTCAGGAATGGGTGGGACCGCATTCCTCCACCCAGGCAGGGCCCCCACTTCAGCCAGGCAGCCGGCACGCGGCAGGGCGCACCAAGACGATCACCGCCGGACGCTGGCAGGGAGCCATCTCTACAGGCCTTTTAATAAACCAAAGTCTGGAAAAAATATCGACTCTCTCATTTCGAGAGAGAGAGAACTGTAAGTTTTACAAGCTCAAGTCAAATTCCGTGAAAGGTGGATTCAGTGAATTAACTTTCAGCACAATCTTTAATATACAGAGCCATCACGGTTAAAAATAAATGAACTAATTAAATAAGGAACAGAACATGTTACTGGCTGCTTCCCTAGGAAAAAGGGGTGCGTTGCTGCTAGCTTAAGAATGAAGCTCAGTGCAAGGAATGGGCTTCAGGAAACTCTTATCACTTTTTACAGTCCTATAGATTAGGAATCCTCAACCCAGCCCTGGGGACGCACCCAGCCAGTCAGGTTCTCAGGCTATTCACAATCAATATTCATGAGGAAGATTTGCATACAATGGAGGCAGTGAAGGCAAAAATGTCTTATGCATATTTATTACATTGCCATGGTAGAAACATAACATAGAATTTGATATTCTGCTTTGCTTAGAATTGACTGAAAGCTGAGCGTCATGACAATCATGGTCCTCTTCCCTAAGAATAATGCAAAGATTTGGTAGCGTGCGAGCCACTGGGACCAGACAGGTTCTTTCCTTCGGAAAGAGAGACCAGTGTGATATTGAAAAGTCAAATACTAAAAAAAAATTATTTGCACGATTCCTATGCTGGTCCGTAAATCGCAAGTTACGAAGAATCCACTTTTCTCCAGAGCCGACAGGACTATTAGAGCTCTGCACCAAGCAGGCAATTTTCAAAGCCATTTGGCCTGGCTGAACGTCGTCTTCCTCTGCTGGGCTGAAAGCCCGTGTGGGCTTCTACGGAGCTCAGGTCAAACACAGGCACTCCTGGGCCAACCCAGTGGCACAGATGGCAACCACTGGTTTGATCCCCAAGTTGGCTCTTCTGTTCTGGGGATACCATGGAGGCAGCTTTCACAGCCCCTGGGGTCGGGGGGAGGGAGTTGTGCTCATTGCTTAAGGGTAGCCAGAGCCAGAACCCATAATTGCGGGGTCCTGGAAGGATCCCTCGTGTTGGGGGGAGGGCTTACAAAATAGGGGGAAAAAAATCCCCAGGTACTTGCAAGTGAAGGCTTATAGCACCAGACGCCAGCCCTGGTTTCTACTGCTCTGCTTCAGCTTCCTTCTTTGAAGGCCTGCGAGTTGGAGAGAGGTAGAAGGAAAGCAAGCGTCCCCGCTTTCACTGGCCCCAGGCTCTGGAATTCAACGTCTTGGGACCCGTGGCTGGTGGAACAATATTTGTCTTTTGGAAAGGCCATGAAGACCTGTGCTTTTGGATAAACTTGGTATTGCTCCATTGGAAAATGGTCTTTGGCCCGGTGATAGTTGCAGTTTTCTTGTTCTGATTATTTAAGACGCATTCTCGACGCTGATGTCCCTTTGCTTCGGGTTCTTAATGTCTGTTAGCCATTCTTGGAATCGTGCTTTGCTCATTTCTGTTATTTATCTTGCGCTGGCATTTGCAGAACAGGTGGCCAGAACGTTGCCATTTACATGTTTAAAATGCTTGAGCCGGGAGCCTTTTTGTCCAGGAATCGATGGGATACAAACGTAAACGCATGAGATGAAATGTGCCGGAAGTACAAAGGAGCAAGGAGTAACTGCCGTGACATAAAGAAAGAAAAGGCATTCACATTTGATTTTCCAAAGGACGGGCGTAATTTTGCCTCTGCTCAGCAAAGCACTTGGGCGCTTTTAGCCTGTATGCGTAGGATCCTTTCCCTTTGACAACTGGCCACAATGTACCTGGGCTAAAAGCTCCCGTACTCACTACCTGCAAGGCGGCCTGTTCCAAATTGGCCCCTAAACAGGCTTCATAAATCAAGGCTAACGTGAACACCTGTGGCTTCTTTGTTTTTTTAACAAAGACCCAAGTGCGGGGTCTGCACTATGAGGACCAAGCCCCTTTCATGGACTTTTGGCTGAGAATCTGTACAATTCAAGCCCTGCCTCTGGACCTTCCACTGGCGTCGTGACCATAAAACAACCACCCATCGCCAAAGCAAAAGGATGAAATCTCTTGCTAAATCCAACCTCCCCTTGCCAAAAAGCAAAACCAAAACCAACAACAACTGGTGATAAGCGCCCCCCCCCCCCCCCCGGATCATCCCATTCTCTAAGCAGATGGGAGATCTTAAAGGCCAGCGTCTTCTCGTAAGTGCATTCAGCCGAGACTCGTTTCCAAACCTGCATCAATTTTTCAGTCCTCCCGCGCATTGACACGAGACGCTAGCATTCAATATCTTCAGCAGCCTAGAAAGCACAACGGGTGGTAACAAAAGGCCTGACCTTCCCCTCCCTCCCGTATGCCTTTGCATAGCCAGACGGCAATAAGGAATGAATAGGGTACGCGATACAGGTTTCATTCATTGAATTACGCAAGGCACAAAAAGATGAGCCACTTCCCTTTGTGCCTCTGCATCCCACGGTTATTGTGTCGCCAAAAAAAAAAAGCTCAGATAGATTATCATTTAGCAAAGTAGCCCCAGGTGTAATTTCAGTACCGACAGCTCCACATCCAAGGGCTAAAGTGACCCCCCCCTGTAGATGTGCTCGCTTTGTTTCTGAAACATGCCCTGCCTTGGCAGGGGCTCCCAGCTCATGCCACGTCATGACAATAACGAGATGAGTCGATGCCCTTCTATAAGTGTTTCGGTGGGGGAGGGTTTCCCTATCTTGAGAATATAAATGTTTAGGAAAGAGAGATTAAAAGGAACAGAAGTGACGCCCAGCATCGCTCACGAGGAGCTAGTTGGCAGCTTTTCTCCATTGCCCCTGCCCTCTTCTCCCAGATACAGAGATTGCCAACATATCTAGGGCAGGCAAAATGCACCCATTCATTTGTGCTGCTCTCTGTAAACACACAACCATGCTCCCAGCATCTCTCTCCCACCATGTGGTAGAGGAGTAATCCACAGCCTGATATTCAATAGACCTAGGCACCCAACTTAATAAATTAGGTGCCCAGATTTTTTTTAATTTTAAACATTTTCCGGGGCTTGGCTCCTACGTTGAGATGCCTTAATGTTAAGCACCTTACAAGAGGGCCGGAGCCAAAAGCAGAGCCAGGGCTCAGAAATGAAGTCAGGCCCGCAGCGATTCCCGGCACCGGTCGCTTAGGTTTACCTAAATGTAAGCAAGTCGACACCTCTCCTTAACTTTAATTAGGAGCCTCCTTTAGACATCTACATTCAGCAGTTTTAAGCACCTCATTTAGGCATCTTAAATAGCTGTAAGGCTCCTAATTAAAGTGCCTCGAATCAGGCAGCGAGCCCTCTTTTAATATCGGGTCCCCCAGTGATTGGAGCAGGGAGCTGAGAAGCAGGGAAGCTTAGGGTTCAAATCCCACTTCTCCCACCGACGTAACTTGTGACCTTGGGCAAGTCACTTCACCCTCCAGTGCCTCGTGTGAAACCGTAGGGGGGGTCGTTTACTAAAGGTCTTTCCCCACTCGGTGCCTATGAGAAAAAAACCTTTAGTAAATAAGGCTTTCAGATTGGAAATACCTGCTGTACCTGAATTGTAACTCGCCTGGAGCCCGGGTTTGGAAAGGCGAGTAATTCAATTTTAAAAAATATATGCACCCTGTATCTTTTTCCCATCGCGCTATTCTCTCCTCACTGCATGGTACACTGGACAACTATACAGATAGCTCAGCTCTCGGTCACGTTTTTACACTGAAAGACAGGCCAGTTCCTAAACTCCATAAAACATTTATTGAAAGATACAAACTGAAAACAAAACAAACCCATAGAATTTACTCTAGGATGATAAGGAAGCAAGAATATCTGGAACAAGGTGCGTTACAGATGACCTGAAGTCTTTTTAGTGAGAATGCTCTGCTCCCCACCCTAGACTTAACCAATCAAAGCAAGGTTACATATCTTTGCTGACAGGTACATGCAGTAAGGGGTAGATTTTCAAAGGGTTACGCGGGTATATTATGCGCGTTGAGCCTATTTTGCATAGTCTCTGCGGCGCGCGCAAGCCCCGGGAAGCGCGTATGTCCCGGGGCATTGAAAAAGGGGTAGGAAGGGGCGGGGCCATGGGCGTGGCACCGGTCCAGGGGATGGCGAGCCGGCAGCTGGCCGGCGTGCGCAAGTTACGCCTGCCAGAGGCCAGAGGCAGGCGTAACTCCTGAAACAAAGGTAGGGGGGATTTAGGTAGGGCTGGAGGGGGTGTTAGATAGGGGAAGGGAGCGGAAGGAAAGTTCCCTCCGAGGCTGCTCCAATTTCGGAGCGGCCTCGGAGGGAACGGGGAAAGCCATCGGGGCTCCCCTAGGGCTTGGTGCGCACAAGGTGCGCAAGTGTGCACCACCTTGCACGCGCCGACCCCGGATTTTATAACATGTGCGCGGCAGCACGTGCATGTTATAAAATCGGGTGTACATTTGTGCGCGCCAGGTAGCGCGCACAAATGTACCCTGCGCACGCTTCTTTAAAAATCTACCCCTACACCTGCAAATGCAATGTTTAATACAGCCACTGGGTGGCATCATAACACTAAAACATAAGATCTGGGCATGCAGAACATACACCTGATATAAAAGGTGGCACTACTAGCCACCCATTTGTCTATCTGCCTTCTTTTCTGTGCACTGTATACACTGGGGTTGCTCTTTAATCTTGCATTCTCCCTACCTCTGCTCATATTTTCCCTCTCTTGTGAACTCACCCCAGCTGTCTTGGGTTCAGGCCTGGGCGGAGAAGACGCGAGACGCTGCACAGTATTAACAATTCATTGTTCCAAAACTGGCAAAAAGCCACTCCCACCCATTTCAGTATGGTCAGTAGGGATGTGAATCGTGTCCTCGATCGTCTTAACGATCGATTTCGGCTGGGAGGGGGAGGGAATCGTATTGTTGCCGTTTGGGGGGGTAAAATATCGTGAAAAATCGTTAAAAATCGTTAAAAATCGAAAAATCGAAAAACCGGCACATTAAAACCCCCTAAAACCCACCCCCGACCCTTTAAATTAAATCCCCCACCCTCCCGAACCCCCCCCAAATAACTTAAATAACCTGCGGGTCCAGCGGCGGTCCGGAACGGCAGCGGTCCGGAACGGGCTCCTGCTCTGAATCTTGTCGTCTTCAGCCGGCGCCATTTTCCAAAATGGCGCCGGCGAATCGTTTTCGTACGGAAAATGGCGCCGGCAGGAGATCGACTGCAGGAGGTCGTTCAGCGAGGCGCCGGAACCCTCGCTGAACGACCTCCTGCAGTCGATCTCCTGCCGGCGCCATTTTCCGTACGGAAAATGGCGCCGGCCATACGCGTATGGCCGGCGCCATTTTCCGTACGAAAACGATTCGCGGCGGGAAATCGCTCCCTGACCCCCGCTGGACCTCCAGGAACTTTTGGCCAGCTTGTGGGGGGCCTCCTGACCCCCACGAGACTTGCCAAAAGTCCAGCGGGGGTCCGGAAGGACCTCCTGCCGTCCAATCTTTTTCGTCTATGGCCGCCGCCATTTTTCGGCGCCATTTTGGAAAATGGCGCCGGCTGAAGACGACAAGATTCAGAGCAGGAGCCCGTTCCGGACCGCTGCCGTTCCGGACCGCCGCTGGACCCGCAGGTTATTTAAGTTATTTGGGGGGGGGTTCGGGAGGGTGGGGGATTTAATTTAAAGGGTCGGGGGTGGGTTTTAGGGGGTTTTAGTGTGCCGGCTCACGATTCTAACGATTTATAACGATAAATCGTTAGAATCTGTATTGTATTGTGTTCCATAACGGTTTAAGACGATATTAAAATTATCGGACGATAATTTTAATCGTCCTAAAACGATTCACATCCCTAATGGTCAGTGCTTCGCTATTTCCACTAACGGCCCTCTGCTTTATGGTGGTTCACAGTCTTCACTTTCCTGGGATCAACTCGTATATACCAGTGAAAATCCAAATATAATTCAGTCCTGCATGGGAGCCAGTTTAGCAGGAAAATTCCCCTTTATCCTAACAATAGGATAAAAAAAATGCATTATTTCGATAGATCATATACATCAAAGCCATTCCTCACACCCCAAGAAACGACTTAAAAACCCACTTTAAAAGAGCTGGGAAGTGAAGGGACGTGTATTGGCTTTCTTCTGGACATCTGAGTACCAACACCCAGAAACTCACCAAACTACTCTTAGGAGAGCCGCACCTTCCAGTTGGCCTTTGTGATGGGGGCGAGAGCTCAGAAAGGTTCAGAAGTACATACTTGGGTCCAAGCTGATCCGCTGAACCCTAAACCCAGAATCGCATTCTTTTGATTATCCTTGCCTGCCCTGGAGAATACCAACAGCCCCTTCCCTGCCGATTCCAAGCCACGGACCAGGGCAGATTTTGATCTTCAGAAGTCAGATGCAGCTTGGAGTAATTGCACTTTTTTTTTTTCTGGATTCTTCTGTGAGACCAACGACTGCCGTGTACCAGCTGAAAGAGCTCCGAGGCAGTACGTGCCGTTCCCCTCAGAGATACTGTTGCTTAACGAAGTGATGGGAATTTGATTAAAAAAAAAAAAAATTATTGCTGAGCAACGTGAAAGTCAGATGATGAGAATTAAGAAAGGCTTGCCCTCCGTGCCGTGCACCGCCTCAGTGGTACCTCTGGCTCACAAACATGCCTCTTGTTTTCCTATTCTGGTCTGTCTTAGAAGCAGTGACGATCCGTATCACTGCAAGACACAAAGAGCCAGATTTATCACGGTGCGCTTACAGGATAACCACAAGCTCAGGCCTGCCACCTTGCACCCCGGTGCTTTTTAGCACAAACGACGGTTTAATTATGGCATTGTCACATCGTCCCAGGCTTTTTTTTTAATTGAATTTTAAATATCTGAGAAAGAAAGAATCTCACTCACTTAAACAAATCAGAGAAAGCCGGGAGAATGGGGCGCGAGAGTAGAAATAAGAGAAAAAAAAAAAAAGAAACGGGCACAGGAAATGGAGCCGGGTGGGCCACAGGGACCATGGCCTGACCCAACGTTTTGTCCCGCCCGGCATCAGAAACCTGGCAGGGCAAGAACGGGGGGTTGGTTGGTTTGCCCCCTCCCCCTCCTTATAAAAGGGGACATGAGATTACAGACATTAAGCATAAACCGGCCAATCAGCCATAGCCCAAGCCAGCACTGCCTACAGCTTGCAACTCATTTAGGGCAATGCCAAAGTTTTGGTATCCCCAACTCTGACAGGGAGCAAGTGGACTCACCCCAGACTTATCTCCGTTTGTAAGAGCTGTTCAGTCCAGCATCCTGTCTCCCGTGGTGGCCACTTCGGGCCACTCGCTAGCTCCTGGCAGATCCTGAAGGGGGAGATCCGTTCCCTTTTGATCACTCCCACCCGGAGTGTCCACCCTGTTTGCAGTTCTTGATTTTCATCTACAAAATTTAATCTACAAAAAAGACCAACCTTTCCTACCAACCTCTATGCAATATCACTGACCAGCCACTGACCAGAAATGGACTGGTCCCTGAGGCACTCCACTGGCCGTCCCTGTTTGTTTGGAGTAAGCTTGGCTCACGCCGCCCTCTCTGTTGCTTACCACTCAACCAATTTCTACCTCAGTTTACCAGCAAACAACTCACCCCATGCTGCTCAGTTTATTTATGAGCCTCCTGCGTGGGCTCTTACCGAAATTTCAGTACACCACATCCAGCACTCACCTTTTCTTTGCTCACCCAGTCAAAGAACTGTATCTGATTTTAACTAAAGGGTAGCAGTGACAGGTTTAGGATTTTGACATCCCTAGGTACTGCTGGTGCTGTCAAATTCCCCTTCCCTCACAGCAGGCAAGTGACTCTGCTCTCTCTGCTCTAGGCTCACCTTCTCTCCTCATACCTCTGAATGCCAGGACGGGAAGGGTTGAACTAGGAGCAGAGTGGCTTTTCTTTGCTCCTTTCTGGCTGCCCTGGCCTCATCCTCTCCTCCTGTTCCATGCACAGGACAGGTGGGGAGGGACTGGAATATGGAGTAGAGCAGTTTTGTTTGGTTTTTTTTTTGCTTTGTCCCTACCAGCCTCACTCCTCCCCTCCAGTTTTCTGCACTGGGAGGGGAGGGGCTGAAGCAGGAAGCAGAATGCCGTTCTCAGCTCCACACAGCTGGGAAGCAGCAAATCCTCAGCTGGACTGCTGCCCCTCCCAGATTTCTGCCACCCAAAGCTCAATGAGCATGGGGAGACCGGCATGTTTGGAAATGGCCTCACTAATTTTAGTGATGGGAGGGGGAGGAATTATTACAAAATGTGGTTAGTAAGAAAGAAATGGAAATGGTCCTAGATTGAATGAAGTATTGGTCATGGAAGAATCAAAGTTGAAGATGGCAATGCCTAAAACAGCCTCCCAGCTGAAGTGGTGAATGGCAGCACTTCTACAGATCTTGGGCATGCCTGGAACATAATATATAAGGGCAATGGTAGGAAAAGGGATGAGAAGTCAGGTAGAAGACATGGCAGGGAGCTGGCATTGGAGCTGCAGATAGCACCTTGTATGCTTATCAACCCAAAGTGGAAGAATCTCATCTGGATGAGTCAATACGGTCTTTATCTGCCATCATTTACTATGTTACATAGCCCAGAGCAAGGAATGAAGAAAACGAGAAAGGAGATTGATTATATTATTAATGGCAGTATTGTGTGTATGTTGGCGGGGGGGGGGGGAGTATTATTTATTAATTTTCAAACAGAGGTTTTCAAGAAAACCTTGAACAAAGAAAATTCTTAAGAGCGGATGCAATATGGTAACCAGGAAATATATAAACATAAATATTATTTCAACCCTCAGAATTAAGTCCACAATTTAAGAGATCCAAGAAACTCAATCAAACAAGCGGTTAGATTTGAAGAAAAAGGTAGCTAAAAAATGCTAGATACCGGGAAATACAAAATTAAGTCGCCAAATATCATCTACACCCCTGGTACTGTCACAGAGAAATCAGGAATCACCAATTTATCCACAAGAAAGAAAAGAAAGTTGACTGGGCTCAAAAAACACATGCATGTTAGCATTATATTTAAAGCAACGTTTGCAGGGGAACTTAAGAAAAAATGGTCCCCTCCAACTACAAAACTCTAAGGTCTCATCAGAAGAAACTGCTCCTGTTTCCTCTGAGTAGATCTTACGTCTAGGAAAGCCATCACATTGCACTGCAAAAAGGGTAAGCCTCAAAGCCCTACAATCCATCTTAAGGAGCCACTCCTTACCTGAATCGAACACCAACGTAACCAACCAGGTAGAAGTTTTAGCCAAGGAAGCTTCAGATGTTTCAGGTACAGTCGTAAGATCCAGAGAGTCAGCAGAAACAGAAGGAAGCCCCCGAGACTGACGAGATTCGGTCTTAGGAGGCGGAAGACAGCACATTTTATTTTATGTGTGTAGCATTTGCAGACAGCTAAAAAAACTTTAAAATATATAAATAAAATAATCCATAAACCCGAGCAATGCTGATTCAGGAATCTTAAGAACTTCCTTCATATACCTCCTGAACGTATCCTCAGATGAGACCATTAGGAACACAGGGAAAATTAATAAATCACGAGTTCTTACGTCATGATGAATTCTCCAGGTTTTCAATTTTATTTGAAAGTAAAATGTTGTCTTTCACTAAACTTTCCTGAAGGCTTTTAACCTGGGACATAGAATGTCGAGTCTCAGCAATACATTGATCCATTTCCACTTAGGAGTTCTCAAGTAGTGACAAACGTGAATCAAATGCAGTAACAGCAGCAGTAAGTTGAATGGAAATAGCTTTACCCAAACCTTCAATGGCTTCCCATATGGACTCAAGAGTGAATATATAGAAAGTCTCGCCATCAAAAGGTTTCCCTGCAGACTTTCAGCTGCAGAGTCAGGAAAATCAACCACTACATTGTGACCAGAGTCCTCCATTAGCACCCAAGTGGGACCAGGAACTGGAGAGCTATCCACACCGGCCCATATGCCGGGTCATGCAGCAGGAGATCCATTCATCACGTTCCCTGCCTTGGAAGGAGCCGCTGAAACATCATCAGTATGTGACTTACCAAGCTGCAAGGAGAGGTCCCCGCTAACTGCAGGATCTGGGGGTGGCGTCCAGGTCTGCCAGGCTAAGAGAGAAAGACGATCCTGGGGAAGCAGGAGGCAAGCTTTCCCCCTCCCGTACTTCTCAACGGATGCACCGACAACATAATTCCACGAAAGACATGAACGTTCATCGGGCCACGAGGAGAAGAAGCACCAGGTGCTACAGTGAGAGAGCCAGTCCTGGGTTTCCTTTTGCGACTCATTTAAGGTAATAACAAGAATAACTTAGAACACAGAGGACAGCGCCTAGCAGCCTGTCGCCAGCTTGGATCCCCTTCAGCGAAAATGGCAGTATTGTTTTATATTGATTTTGTTACCCAATTATAACATGGGCTATAATTGTTATAAATAACTAAAATGCTTGATATGATCACATTCAACAGGTAGATCAAAGAGCCTTACTGGGGATCTTTTCACATGCAGGACTGTAGACAGATCAAAGATGACCCAATAAGATTAAGGGGAAAGCGATCAAAAGTCTTTCAAAGGAAAAGTGTATTTTTTTTTATATTAAATGTGGTTGGAGGTAATATGGGCCTAATAATTCAATATTGAGACTGCACCTTGAGTTCTGGAGGACATATAGCAAGAATATTGAGAAGATATAAGCAGTTTGGAGAAGGGCTGCTAAAATGATACAGGGCCTACAAAACAAACCCTACAAAGAAAAGGCATCAAAACCCCCAAAATGTACTCACCGGATGACAGAAGGGAAAGGGGAGAAATGAGAGAAACATTTTAATATGTAACAGAATGCTTTGTAACAGCCAGAAATATGACGCCGAACAGTGAAGACAAGGGTCAGAGAATGCAAAAGCCACACGTTAAACAAGATTATATAAATAGTAAGTAGAACGTTTCCATACCTTTGAATAAGGTTTGGCCAAGTTCCTGGAGGAAAAGTCCATTAACCATTATTAAGATGGAGTTGCAGAAATCCACTGCTTATTCTTGGGATGAGCAGCTTGGAATCTATCTACCACTTGGGATCCTGCCAGGTACTTGTGACCTGGCTTAGCCACTGTTGGCTTGATGGACCTTTGGTCTGACCCAGTATGGCAGATCTTATGATCTTAATATATATGGCTTCTCCTGTGTTCTCGGCCAGAATATTCAGCATCCTAACTTTCTTGGACGGCCCTTGGTATGCTTTATAGCCTAGTTAAGTATTTTTCAGGAGCAAGACTCTAGTGAATTCAACAGGCAATCAATTTTACCTTTAATTCGATGATACTCACCAGGAGGCTTGGAAGTCAGTGTTTCTTCAAGGTCTACGTTATGACTCTTATATAGTCCAACATTTTTAATATAATCACAGAATCAACTGGAGCTCAGAATTAACTTTAAAGCTTAAAAGACCAAACATGAAATTTGGTCTTGGCTGTTTTAACACTTGGCTCGTCCTTAGCCTAGTTCATGGATCGCTACCCTTTAAAACATTGCTTATGATGTACGTATGTATATCAACAAAACTAACGTCAGAATTAGAGCTAAGTGAGCTAGTGAAAATTCGATTCTGAATTTCCTCAGAAATTTGAATCTGACTCTGATTTTCTAAATTGGATTTCCAAGGATTGTTTCAGATTTATGCAAGGATTCAGAGATCCAAGGTACTCTAAGTCAAAGCAAATAAGAAAATCAGAGTCAAGAAGTGAACGGTCCAGATTTATTTCAGTTGGGATGAAATTTTACATGGATATGGGGCTTGTCCTGGTTCTGTTCTGGTTATATGAGCTCCCAGTTTAGACAGGCTTTGTATTCAAATCTGAGTCAGTTTACCAGGACTTGATCAGAACGGGCCACTTGCCTCCCTCATTTCGAAATTTCTCCATGTTTCCAGCCCACCTCCGAATTCTAACTATTTCTTCCATGAAAACCGAGGGGAAACTCTGTTTCTCCCCAGCTTGGATGGGAGCAACACGAAAGCCATCTCACATGATGGATCCAAAAAAAATGGGGATAACCACGAAGAGGAGATTTCCTTCCTGATTCTCGACAAAGCCGTCCATCTGGTGGTGGTGGGTCTTCCGTGGCTGCATAAGCACTCTCCTACCATCAACTGGGAGATGCTACAACCATAAACAGGGCTCCAAGAAAGCATGGGGAGCCAACCCTGATAAACTTTGGGCGCGCTTGGGATAGATACGAGAGGGGGACATGGGCAAGGGGAAAGTTGATGTTGGGTTGCTTGCACCAGGGCGATTTATATGCACATCTACCAAGAGAGGATG
Organism: Rhinatrema bivittatum; assembly: GCF_901001135.1. NCBI lineage: Eukaryota > Metazoa > Chordata > Amphibia > Gymnophiona > Rhinatrematidae > Rhinatrema > Rhinatrema bivittatum. The sequence goes on along the minus strand of NC_042619.1, from coordinate 28,689,387 downwards.
AAGCTGAACTGGCTAGATAGGACGGGCCATTTTGGTATTTGCTATGTTACTATGAGTAAATCTGTGGATCTGGGTTGTTGGGTTTTTCCCCCCCCCCATATCTCCTGATATTAGTAATGCATCAGAAGTCACGTCATTGCTTTAGTACCCAGCCTGAAAGTACAAAGTAAACACAGCGGATGAAAGCTGCTACCATAGTGTATATAGAAAAATAGGATGTTAAAAGTAGTGGTCAGCAGCCTGCTTCAGTGGGGCAGTCACTGACAGTGAAAGCTGATCCAGTGGTCTACAAAACTCTTTCTAAATTCAAACCAAAGTTCTTTGCATTTTGCTTTCAATTCCATGTTGTACTAGTAAATTAAGCTCTTGGCGTTATTAGGCAGTTGCCCTGTAAAATGTCATTAGATGACTTCTTCAGATTCAGATACGAAGCTTTCAGCTGGTGCGAACTACTCCATGGACACCTGCAGCCACAGGCACTATAACTTCAGTGTTAGGAACATGGCACAAATAAGGTATTGTCCAGTTACTCTGGACTCTGCTTTTTCTTTTTTCTAGTTTAATGATGCACAGTCAACAAACCTCCACTGGAAAGACATTAGTACAACTAGGGGTCACGAAATGAAACTCCAGGGAGGAAGACTCAGAACCAACATCAGGAAATATTTCTTCACGGAGAGGGTAGTGGATGCCTAGAATGCCCTTCCAAAGGAGGTGGTGAAGACAAAAACCGTGAAAGATTCCAAAGGGACATGGGATAAACACTGTGGATCCCTAAAGACTAAAGAATGGAAATGAAGAAAAAGTGCATGGGGATAACTTTGCTGGTGTGGCGGTTACTACCCTTAACCAATAAACCTTCTTACTGTTGATAGAACTCCAATATTGCTCTCTGCTTTAACAGTAGGGGAAAAAGAAAAGGGGAATCAGATTCAGACAGCAACCAAAAGTCACTAAATTTTAAGGTCTGGGAAAACAAACAAGCCTGGGAGTAACTTGCTGATGCGGCTGTTACTACCCTTAACCAATAAGCCTGATGCTTTTGATGCTACCATGAGCTTGCTGGGCAGACTGCATGGATCTTTGGTCCTTTTCTGCCATTATTTCTATGTTTCCCAATATTTTTCGGTAGGAAAGTACTATGGTCACCTAAGAACAGGCACATCAAGAAGTGTTGAACAGAGTTTTCAGCTGATTTGTGCCTTAAATCCAGTTAGCAGCACCATTTCAACCATTAATACCTGTCAAAAATATCCTGCCCTCCCCCAAATTAATAAAATGCAGCCATACTTTCTAAAGGACTTATAAGCGCTTGTGGGTTGTTTTTTTTTAGCATGCCCTTGCTTGAACGGTGCATTTTTCTCACTACACTAACGAGATGCTCAGAAAGAAAAGAAAAAAAAAAACCCAGCCTCTGAAGCTGGCTGGATAAGCTTTCAGTAATGACCTTTCTATGGCAACGCAAAGACTGGAAAATCTCCAGCAAGCAGGCTTAGACGAAGAGGGGGGGAGGCACGGAAGCGTTGCACGGCTCGGGGTCACGCAGGCACCACCAGGAGAGGGGATTCGGAATCGGGTGACGTGTTTTGGGGGTGCCATGACGTCAGCAGCGCGAGCAGTGACAGCTGGAATACCCGTGGAACGAGCGCTGCCTGCGTTTACGGTGCTCGTGAAAGGGAGGAGTCGAGCACGCGAGGGAACGTGGGTGCCCTAGATGGGGGCCGCGTGCTCGCTCTCGGCAAGTGCGAGTCCCGGGGTTTTCAGGCTAAAAGTTTCTGCAGACGCTTAGCTCGTGCCAGTTTCCGCCTGCTCCGTTCGGTTTGCAATAACGTCGGAACGTTGGGCTACAGCGCCAGGAGCTTTCCTTTGCAATTTCTTGGTGGGATTTGCCATATTTTATATCTCTCCCCCCCCCCCCCAAAAAAAAAGTCCTTTAGCTCAGCCATTGCCATGATAATCCGCCGCCGGGAGCCACAAACCACAGCTCCCTCCGCAACCGGATAACGTGGACCCTAGGGTCTGGTCACTGGGTTTCGCCATTGCTCGATGACTGAGACTCCTTCCCCCCCGCCGCCAGGTGCCGGTCCAGGAATGGGAGATCAGAGCCGTGTGTCCCTCCGCTGTGATTTGTGACTTTTACCAAACGCTTGTGCTGTATCTCAGGAAGAAAGTGCAAATGTTTTAGGTCTCTGGGAGCCGGCAGCAGGTGGAGAGCAGGGCATGCAATGCAGCCCCGGTCCGTGCACCGTTCACCTGGCGAAAGAAGCTTCTCTTCCCGGCTATTCCGCTCAGCAGCCGGAACTATGGGGGGAGGGGGGGTGATCATTGCTGGAGTAACAGCAAGAAAACAAAGATCGGCATTTGAGACAGTTACAGTGCAGGCTTTTGTCTTTGCAAAGAGATTAGCGTTGGAGAAGCCTTTTTCTCGCTCTCTAGTTAGGGGCTGGGCCAGCCTACCTCAGATGCTCTTTGCTGTTTGTGATGGTTGAAATGTGCAAGAACTCAGCCAGAACCAAGAGCCCCACTTCACCTTCCTCCTGCAGGAACTGGAGTTTGCTCGTGAATGTGCCCTCTCCCCCCCCCCCCCCGAAAAAAAAAAGAAAAAACTATATATATATATATATATATATATAACTACAGGAACCTTTCTCCTTTTCTAAATAACACGAATATCATCCCTGAGTCTGCCCAATGCCTGCTCTCAACGGGAAATCTTGAAAGAGTTCAAAAGCCCGTGCCGGAGGGGCTCAGTTAAGACGCTTTTCGGGGTGAGCAGAATTAACTCTTAAGGGGGTTCGCCCCCCTTTTCAAATTCTAAGAGCGGGCACAATAAAGTCGGGACATCAAACTCTGGCCAGTGCAAGCCGACGCATTGTTTCGGTGACAGCCGCGACACGCCCTGTAACGAGGAGCCTACGAAAAAAAGAGCACGAGTTATTCCGCTGCACGCCGGCTCTCTGAGAGATAAATGGAATAACTCCGGGGCAACTTAATCCGCCAAGTGCCCCCCTCCCGCCCCCCCATACACACACACACACAAACTCTAAAGGACGTGCGAAGAAAAACCCACCCCAAGAACAGGAGAAGCGCGGATTCAATCCTTGTCCCGGTTCAGGAAAGCACCGGCCACGCGTGTGGATCGTTAATGCCGGCCCAGCTCCTGAGAGGCTTTCGGCGAATCGGGGCCGTCCGGCGCAGCTCACTCACCTCCTGCCGTCGGGGAGCCGGCGCCCCGCTCTGCATTCGGCTGGACACCTGTCCCGGCTTTCCAGGTCCCGTCCCCCCCCCCGGGACCGCCCCGCCGCCGCTCGCACTCCCTGGATCCTTCTTGGCGAGGGGAGGAGATTGTGGGCGAAGATGTCCGGACTCTCTGTGACATGGGGGGGCGGCAGGGAGGCTGCCGAAGGTGCCATGGAAATTCCTTTCAGCAAGGGCTCACAGCCCCCGGGGCGGGAGGGCAGCTGCCCTCGGGAGACCCTGCTAGTGAAAGGAAGTCTCCATCGATTAGATGGAGGAACTGAACGGCAAAGGGCTAGGAGAGGCGAAAAAGAATGGAAAGTAGAAACCCCGATGTAAAATTCAGATTTAAGCTTTCAGTTCATTCCAAGCTCTCGACCTCTTCCTCGCTTCACAACATAGCGGACGATTTAGGATGATAATCTCAAAGCGCACCAGGCAGTTTGAAAGCCCACCACATCTCTTGACAGGCAGCACATGGCCAGGATGCCTTTCCCCTCTATTGCCCCTTAGGAAAGCCTCACCGGACGGGGATTACTAACCCCCTTCGTGCCACCCGCTCTGTCAGACCTTCAGTGCAAGTTATCACCTCGCCTCCATCAAGTGGCAGCCACTTACCGCATTTATTTCATCTACGCTTAAATTCGTGGTGAAATATGGGTTCACCGCCGCCGCCAGGGGAAAGGGTGCTGTCCTCCGAGCAGGCACTTCCCGTGCATCTGGGGCTGACACCACAGTTTCTATACAGAAAAAAAAAATCCTACAGCCCGACTGGGAAATTAAAACACAGGCACTTCACACCTCTCACATGCCTGCATCAGGGCTGAACACGCGTTAAAGTGGCATTAACGCACGTCGAGGCAGATGCAACGCAGTGCGCCCAGCCTAGCGCGCAGGTTAACGAGCGGTTGGACGCGCATTTCGGACGCGCGTCCATAACCGCGGATGCAGTAAAGGGATCAGCACCCTCCAAAATGTGCGTCCAAACAAAGGTGTAGCTCATAGTGCTCATCACATAGAAATGCCACATCGATGAGGCTATTAGCTTTTACCCTGCAATGCAAAAATTTTTCCATGTGCCCAAGGAGCACTTTTTAACTCGTCAAATTTTACACCTTACCAGAGCAGGCATAAAGTCTTGCCGCGTGACAATTGGTCTACTTAAAAACCAAAAATACTGCTTTTCTGTCGTTCCTCCTACCTAGGCTCATTGCGATACGAGCAGGAGGAACCACAGAAAGCAGCATCCTGAAAACAAAAGGCTTGAAGGAAAAAAACATTTCTGGGCACACAATACACATGCACTATATATACACTCCAGGCCGTGAATATTATGTCGGTAAATTCACTGCCATGGGATAAAACGGATGCTGGTAAATTGAGTGTCCATTTTGATAACCTGCACACAGCCACCTCTCCTGGGTGCCCGATGCTGAGAATGACCTAGGGACGCACAATTTATCCATAGCGTGTCCGTTTTAGTGCGCGCCCAAGAGAGGTGAATGTGCACGCGTTAAGAAACAGGCGCCCATGGATTAATTCCATTCATTCAGATTTCAAATTTAAATTAGCTGATTAGTATGCAAAATTATGATAACCAATTCATTTAAATGTAGTGCAGATCATCTGAATACATTTGTACCCATTACCATGGTCATTTACACAAAAGCTTAACTACATCTCTAAAGAGAAGGGTGACCAAAATGATAAAGGGGATGGAACAGCTACCCTGTGAGGAAAGGCTAAAGAGGTTAGGGCTGTTCAGCTTGGATAAGAGACGGCTGAGGGGGGATATGATAGAGGTGTTTAAAATCATAAGAGGTCTAGAACGGGTAAATGTGAATCGGTTATTTACTCTTTCAGATAATAGAAAGACTAGGGGGCATTCCATGAAGTTAGCACATAGCACATTTAAAACTAATCGGAGAAAGTTCTTTTTTACTCAACGCACAATTAAACTCTGGAATTTGTTGCCAGAGGATGTGGTTAGTGCAGTTAGTATAGCTGTGTTTAAAAAAGGATTGGATAAGTTCATGGAGGAGAAGTCCATTACCTGCTATTAAGTTCACTTAGAGAATAGCCACTGCCATTAGCAATGGTTACATGGAATAGACTTAGTTTTTGGGTATTTGCCAGGTTCTTATGGCCTGGATTGGCCACTGTTGGAAACAGGATGCTGGGCTTGATGGACCCTTGGTCTGACCCAGTATGGCATGTTCTTATGGTTAAATGTTTGCATTAAACATACACGGTAACACGAAATCGTAATGCCTGTGTTAACAGTGCTTTTGGCATGCAATTTTCAAAGGGAATTCTGCAGGTAAATGTGGAGAAAAATCCTTTGAAAATCCCTCAGGGGGCAACGTATGCTCCCATTCCACAGCACACATATTTTTTACCCACAGAGAAAGGAGACCGCAGTGGGAAGGGTAAGGAGAAGGTAGGTGCAGGGATCTCGTTTTGAAATGCCCCAGAGTTCTTTAGCCTCCCTTACCCTACTTCCTTTACCCTGCAAAGCATGCAGGGTTAAAGATCTTGTGGCATTGGCTCACCGGCGGATTTCTGAAAGGTAAACTGCGGGGAATTTCCCTTTGCAACTCCCTTTGCAGGCCTGCGGGGACTCGAGAACCGTGATCACTTTGAAAAATGGCCTGCAAGAGGAACACCGTGAGTAACTTGTGTGCAGAAGCCCTGCACATAAATTGCACCAGTTTCCACATTGAACGTACATGTATTCATTTGCTTGGCAAGTTATCCAAAATAATGCACACAAACTCACCTACTCAGAGATGCACACTTGCTCTTTGCAGGGCATAACTTGTCTGCTTGTTCATTTACATGCAGACTTTTGAAAATCTAAAGTATGAGCGTAAATTGCAACTCCACCCCAGCTCCACTCCCCGGAACGCGTGGCTTTTGTGCTCATAAAATCAGGTTAGGCACGTGCTTTTATGCAAACAAATCCGGGGCAATTTTATTTCAAGCTGTTTGGTCGAATAAACCTGTGTGACTTTGAAAATTACCTCCTTGAAGGGCAATTTTCAAAGCTATGTAGGCTGGTGCAAAGGACAGCAGTACTTGCCCTTTGAAAACTGGCCAAGGAAAAAGGACCTCAGAATTTTTCACCGCTGTTTCCGTGCTTTTTCCCAACACAATGTACAGACTTTTGGATCCCTCCTCTCTCTTTCCCCGGGGAATGATTCCACGGAAATGTATCTGCTTCACGCACAGGGTGGGACATTTTCAGAAAACCCTTTTACTCATGTATGTAGCCACTTGAATGGGTAAGTGACTTTTGAAAATCGCCCTGTAAAGTTTTTACTCCCTTTATCTGTTGACATCATTTGTAACCTGCCCAGATATCGGGATATAATATAACATCCATAAACTGTACATAAAACAATAACAACAAAAAAAACATGACAATACACTTGTCAACAGCATAATAAATAACATAAAACAAAAATAAAACTAGAAGCCTAAAAATAATCACAGCTAAGCATTCAGACCATTGCTCAAGACTGGCTCAGATAAAATAATAGTACCCATAACATCAACCACTGGAAAAAACAAGCATCAGACTGACTGCTAAAACAGTTAAAGGTAAATACTTAGAATGAATCACTAAAAGCCAAAAAGAATAAATATGTTTTTAATAACTTGAGAAAAGTGGACAGAGAGGACTTTTCTCTAAGATTAGCAAGGAGTGTATTCCAAAGACTAGGGCCCACGAATCAGGTGTCAGCTGCAGTGCTAATGTGTGCCTTAAAATCATATTAGTGTGTGTAATTAGCACACATTGATAAATAGGCCCCCACAGTGACGTAGAACCAAAGTACACAAGGGCAGAGAAGGATGGATTGGCCCAGCTGTACCACACTGCAAGGATACATCTCACCTGCCGGTAGGAGAGGCTTGACCACATGCATATGATATCGCTCCCTATCCAAGTCATTTTTTTGTCTTCTTCACTGTTTCTCTATCGTCCTGGGTCAACGGGCATGCAAGTTCCTATGCTTAATTCAACACTCGCTCCCTTCCTTCCGCCACCACCCCTCACCCGTGCCTTACTTCCAAGCTTTGTGATCATCTAAACAGCTCACCAAAACCAACAAGGCTGTTGTCCAAAAAAACCCCCAATGAAACTGTTTCTCGGAATCCTGACACTCTATGCCCCCATGGCTTGCAGGAAGTACTGGGCTACGACCAACCTGCCAGCCTTCACCTTTCTGAGGGCTTGTGGCTTGTTTGCTCCAACCCGGCGGTGCGTACACATATATCTCATTCATATTCATTAGGGATAGCCTAAGAATCAGACTGGTCTGCAGCTCTGGGGGATTAGTTTGACCTCCCTGCTTTATCTATTCCTGATCATCTTGTTGAATAGGCGCAGGCCACCATCAGGGTTAGACTGTGACAAAAAAAAAAAACAGCCCAGGAGGGCTGGAGAGGGGCATGGAGAAGGCATGAGCAGGAGGAGCATTTTCCCCTCCTCTTCAGGGCCAGTGGCTCCTGTTGGCTAAAGCCCTTTGCACACCAGGCTCCTCCCCCCTGCACACCAGGCTCCTCCCCCATTAGCTCACCTTCCAAACACTCTTCACCCCTTAATCTCTCACTAGATTTCTCCGCGCACCACAGGTCCAACGTGTCACGTCTGCCGTACGCTTCTCCTTCACAGCTGGGTTTGTTGTTGTTGCTTTTTTTAACGTTGTCTTTATTATAATAATTTGCAATTTTATACTTCAATGAAGAAAGTTTTCAGAGGAATACTAATGAGAGAAGAAAAAAAAAAAAAGCAAACACCACCCAAGAACTGGCTGGGGCATGGCAAGGCATTTTGCCTTTGTAAGCCCACAATTAACAGAACCCGACTTCAGTTGCAAGAAACCACAGCAAACGGTGAAAAAAGAAGCAGACTACTCATTCTTTCAAAGGGATTCAAGGTAGAGAGGAGCCCAGTGAATTCTGGGATGCAAAGGAGGTCTGGCCCCCCAGAGTCAGCAAAAATACAGGAAACTTTCCCATGAGTCCTAACCCAGTTTCTTGTTTTATTCTTTATGAGTGGGATCAGCATTTGGTCCTCTCTGGAGGACACTGCCAGGCCCGGTTCTGCTTCCAGTGCACAGGAGTGTTTGTCTGTAGTTTGAAACAGCAAATCCGCCCTTCAGCTCCTTTCCCCATCCAGCCTGGGCCACCTTTCCACAAACACCGTACCCGGAAACTCTTGATTTGGTGTGGATTAGGGGGAGGGATGCAGGCATTAACTTTCTCTCTTCCCTCTCCCCACACACACACATTCTCTCTCTCTTTCCCCCACAATATCCAGGCATGACCCCCCCCCCCCCCCCCCAGCACTAAGCCCACCACCACTCTCCCCCTCCCGAGGGGTTTGTGCAGGACCAGGAGGGGTTGGGGAGTTGAGGCAGAGGGCTGGAGCAGAAAGAGCAGGGGACAAAAGAGCCACTCTGCTCCCTGATGGGTGAATTTGGAGTGGATGGAGCTGCTCTATTGTTCCTTCCAGGTAGGCTGACCTGAAGGAGGATGCCCGTTTGTTCAATAGTCCACCAATCTACTAGCATCGACCCCCGTTGTATCCTGCCTACCCTGTGGCTTGCAGTGTTGCTAGCCAGGCTCTCTTTATCCACATCTTTGTTTTCTCCTTATCAACTCTGCCCTTACCTCTGAATGGGAGAGAAGGATAGGTTGTTTTCAATATTGCAGCCTCCTAACCCTGTGCCTACCTTTCTCCTTAGTATAACCCCTGTCCCACCTTCTAGTCAGATGCAGGGGGACAATTCAGGGGCCCGACTGTGTCCCATGCTCCCAATATTCTTTCCCAACAGGGGGAAGGCCTCTCTTTGTAGGGTTTGTGTTGCAGGCCTTGTGGCATTTTAGTAGCCTCCTCCGAACCACTTCCATGCTCTCCATGTCCTGATAAAGGGCTCGGCCTCCAGAACTGAACACAGCACGCGCAGTGCTTCCTGACCTGGCACATACTGCCTAGCCTAACGCCAGTCCCTTGCTCACAATAATGTCTGTCTGCTTTTTTTTCATCCGAGAAGTCTTTCTCTTTTGCCTCTGAGATTCTTCACCACCTCTCGTTCAGCTTTAGCCCTTCACTTTCTGTTGTCACTTGCTGGTCTCAAACCCAGTCCCTATACACTTGCCTTGGGATGCAGAGATCAAAAAAGGTTCAGTTGGCACTGAAGCTAATTCTTAATGTCCCAGTGCTGCACTCCATAATAGATGGAAAATTAAAAAAAAACCAAAAAAACCCCACAAAAAACCTGCCATAGATGTGTCCAACTTCAGGGAAAAAAAAAATTGGTGGAGCAAATGAATAAAACAACCACCCAACATTTTGGGGAGTCATCCCCCTTCCTCAGGGCATGACCATTCACATTCCAGATGTGGACTATTCATCAGCTGAATCAAACAATTCATTCAATCCAAATAGCAAAATACATTCATAAAGCCTTGTATAAAATATTACTGTTTTGTTATAGTCAATTCATACAAAAATTCCTTAAAAACTTATGAAAATGATGGACTTCGGAGAGCCTTATGTTTCTAAACAGGATGATGCAATCAGATTTCCTCAATCAAACTTTTTAATAAATCATTTTAAACCAGAAAATACATTTTTTAAAAATTGCCTAAAATATTGTCCAAAGAAATGGGGTCTTTGAAAATTGCCCACCCTCTATGTGGGTAAAAGGACATGTGTGGTGCCTCTAGGACACGTACTTTTTTCTTTTTTTTTTACCACATTTGGCAAAAGCATTCCAAGGGATGGGGATTGGGGGCAGGGATTGAAACAATGCACAGATTGTTGAATTTTCAAAAGTATGCGCCTTGTCTTATTTGAAAAGAAAGTACTTGGATAAAAAGGAGGCAATTTTCTAAACAAAAGTGCACACATGCTGTGACTTTGAAAATGAGTGCAAATTCCATGGGTTAAACAGTAACCTCAGACTTTGCAGTTCTGCAAGCAGTATGATAAGTGCCCCCTTCCTGAATTAATTTAAGAAAAGTATAATGCATTAATGAATAAGTCAACATAGTCTACATCGTTCGTTTAATTCAACATCATTCTACATCATTCGTTTATAAAAACAAAAATGCATTAGACTGACAAAACCCAAGATTTCACTGTATCCAATTTGAAAATCCATTCAGATTCTATCTGTAACAGATAATTGATATAGTGACCTACTCCCTTTCATTTTAGAGCATAATCAATGTATGTATATTTAATGCAGTTTGGAGTTCCATTGTGAAATCTGTTAAAGTGATTGGCTAAGAGATATTTAACATCCCTCCAAATCCTGCTTAAGGCATTTCACCATTTCAATTCTTAATGATCTGCTAGTTCTAGCCACGTATTACAGACTACAAGGCGTCCCTGAGAGACAGCAGGCACTGGAGCCAGGGATTCTCTTCTCCCCACCTGACAGGACACAGCAGTTGCAGGGCAAGGGGAATCCCTTCCCCCCCCCCCCCTCAGGGAGGAAGAAGCAGGAAGGTGAAGGGATCCCCCTTCTATACCTCCTCCAGAGAGGGTACATCCCAGGATACTGAAGGAAGTCAAGGAGGTGCTGACTGCCTGCTGACTCACTGAGTTCCTCCCAGGAGTAGGCAGTCTCCAGGGTATCTCTAATGAACAGGCAGGAGATAGATTTGCATGCATATCACAGTTTGACACCTCTGTTCTAGAATTTCCTTTCCACTGAAAAGGGTTGGTTTCTTGCATATTATTTATATCTTCAGATAGCGGAATAGAAACATAGAAATGACGGCAGAAGAAGACCAAACGGCCCATCCAGTCTGCCCAGCAAGCTTTCGCACTTTTTTTTTTTCTCTCATACTTATCTGTTACTCTTGGCGCTTAGTAACCTTTTATATTCTATTTCCCTTCCACCCCCGCCATTAATGCAGAGAGCAGTGTTGGATCTGCATCTAAGTGAAATAGCTTAATTAGTTAGGGGTATTAACCACCGCAATAAGCAAGCTACACCCATGCTTATCTGTTTATCCAGACTAAATAATTCAGACCTGTTGGTTGTTGCCTGACTATAGATCCACGTTTCTTCATTCCCCCTGCGCTCTATACAGTAAAATGGATTGCGCTTCATGGACGCGCTTTGGACGCAGCTTGCATTTGCGTCTAATTTAAATACTGTATCGAGCGGTATGTGATCCGAACTGTGTGCGCGGCAAACGAGCGGGCGCCCGGCACTGCCGCACGTTTTCTTACGCGCCCTTACTGTATCGGCCTGATATAGATTAGTTGCCTTGATGATTGCTCCTTTTAGATTGGTCCACTGTTGATCCACATCTCTCTCGTTCTCCCAGCCTTTTAGTTCTTCCTCCAGGTACTTCCCCATTTCATCAAAGTCCGTGTTTTTGAACTGCAGAACTCGGGTCTTTGTGCTTCTTTTCCATATCCTTTTTGTGATATCAAACCATATTGTTTGATGATCACTGGTGCTGAGGTGGGCACCCACCTGGACATCAGAGACATTATCTCCATTTGTGAGCACTAGGTCGAGTATAGCTCCCTCCCTCGTGGGTTCCATTACCATTTGTTTGAACAAAGCCCCTTGCAGGTCATCCACTATTGCTCTACTACTGTTAGATTCTGCAGAAGGGATTCTTCAGTCTACATCCGGCAGATTAAAGTCCCCAACGATCACCACTTCTCCTCTCTTTCCCATCTTTTGGATGTCTTCAACCAGATCTCTGTCATCTCTCATATTTCCCCCATCTCTCCTCCCTTCTGAGATATACATATTTACGTACTTACATCTCATCTCATAGGGTGTTTTTTGTTTAGGCTCTCTACCATCTTGCTAGCCCTTCTCCCTTCTTTCAGAGGTGTGTCCTACGGAACTAGACACAATACTCCAGGCAAGGTTTCACTAATAACCTGTACAGAGTCATTATCACCTCCATTTGACCTATCCAGTGTGTCTGCTTGAACCTGCCTATACTACCTTAGCTGAGGATATCTCCCAGCTGACTGTCTGCAGGATATCACACCTGCTCCCTAGCTAGGAAACGTTGCCGAATCAGGCTGCAGCCCATTCTAGAAAATTGGACATCTCTCCCCAGTTATATACCCAAGGGTCCCCATACCTTACTCATGGAGTACAGGCTTCCTGCCGTGGGAGGTTCAGAAGGGGTACTGGTCATCTGTCGTGATGGGGGAGGAGGACTCATGCTGATCGATTGGAGTGGTATTTTCTCCCCACGGAGATTTAACGGAGGTGCCAGAAGTGCCTTAACTCGGTTTCTGCCAGCTATCAGCGGCAGTAGTGGATGATGTTCTGTGAAGTTGTGTCTTTGCCAATCCCTGTTGTGATCAGGAGGTTTTTTGGTGAATTCGGTGCCTGCCTGTTCCCTGTGAACACTGGAAACGGTGGCCGGGATCTGGGGAATGGTCTTGCTGCTCTCCTTTCCACACAGAATGGCCATCGTCCGGTTCGCAAAATACTGGGGTGCGTGCGTTTATCGTGGTGATGGTTTCAGGCTTGAGGAAAAGTCTATGAAATTGATGTCGGGTCTGGCCCGAGTCCACGATATTGGGGAGTCTGCAGGTCTCCGGCATGTTTTTACAGTTCCTAGTTCCCTGGCTGAGGGAAGTTCCTTCTCTTCGTGGGGAATTGTGCTGTGCAGTAATTATTTTTCACCAGCAGGAGGCAGCATTTCATCCAAACCTTTTGGTTCCCAGGTGCGGTTCTGTGCTGGCCACAGCAATCATTGGGAAGGCACCGCCCAATGTGCAGCATCAAAAGATGGAGGCAGCTGGTTGACAACTGAATGTGAACGTGTTTTCAACTTATATTTTCCTTCCTGTGGTACACTGCGATGTGTGTGTGTGTGGTGAAAAAACCCACCCGTGCCAGCAGACTATAGGCTTTGTATTCTGTAACATGGGGAATCTTCTAGCAATGGGTGGTGCAGAGAAGGGGCATTTGAAATCACAGGTGGGTCCATCCCCAAAGGGTGGGTCAGAATGCAGGAGTCTAGAAGGGTAAGTCCATGAATCACTAGGGAGGAGTAGGTTGACTCATGGAGGGAGGGCGTCTTCCAGAACTCCGGCTGCTTTTCCTTCTCCTTAGGGACAGCGTCTGCCTGTGGCAGCTGAGGCCGGAGGGTTGCTATCCCCAGGCAGTTTCACCAATAAACCTGAAAAACATTTTGGAATTGGGAGAAGGCGATGCCATAGCTTTGAAGAATATCAGGGGGAAAAGAACGTTTCAGGAGTCTGGGGTACGAAGATTTGACTATTGAACCGTGGAAGTGCTTGATTTATTATTATTTTTTTTGTGTGCTATCTTCTGGTTTAAGAAGAACAGATTCCTGCATTTTCCTTCTTGATTTTTTTTTTTTTTTTGTACCTTCTGGGCTTAAGTTTTGTTCTGGTAAATTCTTTTTGCTTGGAACACAAACCTCCGGAGTGGACTGTTTTATTTTGTGGACTGTGAAACCCCCTTGGTGGCCCTGCAGGAATATTTCTGCCCCCGAGCCACAGAACTATATTCCCCCCACCCTGTGTGAGCGGTCCGGTGCTCAGCAGCCCCCTCTCCCCGGGGAGCTTACAAATGCATCAAAGCCTTACTGCTGTCTAATGTTGCTTGATCTCGCCTCCTTTTCTTGGGAGTTTGATGTAACCTTGCTGACATTATGTGCCAGCCGGCTATGTCTTCCCTCCTTTTTGCCTCTCTCCTATGCTGTGTGATTGACCATAAAATGTCCAATACCTGGCCTCTTTCTCCGCATTTTGTTTACTTACTGCTCCTCATTTAATGGCAGGGCTCAATTTAGAGCACCTATGTCCCTAAATGCAGACAGAGAGTGTTGTGTGGGAGAGTGGGTGTCAGAAGGGCAGATCCATCTCTGAATAACATCCAAAGCAGCCAGGAAGGGAAGAGACCCCTGCAAATATCCCTGCCAGAAACGGAGCCTCTCCGCAGTGGCACTTCTGGTCAGTGGAGGTTCAACGTTGTTACATCACAAGAGGATTGTGAGAAACTGCAAGAGGACCTTGCAAAACCGGGAGGCTGAACATGCAAACGGAGGATAACATTTAATGTGGGCAAGATCAATTTAAGCTACAGCTACAGGAGATTCAAGGCTCCACATTAGAAGTCACCACCCGGGAAACGGATCCAGGCATCATCGTGGATAATTCGTTGAGATCCATTGCTGGGTGTGCAGTGGCAGCCAGGAAAGCAAATAGAATGCTAGGGATTATCAGGAAAGGAATGGAGAATAAAACAGAGAATATCATATTGCGCCATGGTGCGACCTCATTTTGAGTATCGTGTTCAGTTCTGGTCACCGCATCTCAGAAAAGATATAGCAGAATTAGGAAAGGTTCAGAGAAGGGTGAGCAAAATGATAAAAAAAAGATGGCATGATTCTCCTATGAGGAAAGAGTAAATAGGTTAAGACTCTTCAGTTTGGAGAAGAGATGGCTGAGAGGAGATATGATAGAGGTCTATAAAATAATGAGCATAATGGAACAGGTAAACGCAAATTGGTTGTTTACTCTTTCAAAAAGCCTAAAGAGTATGGAACGTGCAATGAAGTTACTAGTAGTACATTTAAGACAAATAGGAGAAAATATTTTTTACTCAATGCATAATTAAACTCTGGAAATCATTGCCAGAGGATGTGGTGAAAGCTGTTAGTGTAGAAGGGTTTAAAAAAGGTTTGGCAAGTTTCTGGAATAAAAGTCCATAAACTATTGTTAAGGTGGACTTGGGGAAATCCACTGCTTATCCCTGGGATAAACATCATGGAATCTATCAACCTTTTGGGATTTTGCCAGGTGCTTGTGACCTGGCTTGGCCACTGTTGGAAACAGGATACTGGGCTTGATGGACCTTCAATCTGACCCAATATGGCAGTTCTTATGTTATGCACTTATGTGGTTGGCACCCTCCATAGACCAGACACCCTAATGCACAAAGCTTTTCTTCCATAATTGGAAACACCTAATGGTTAGAGCAGCAGCCAGGGTTCAAATCCCACTACTGCTCCTTGTGATCCTGGGCAAATCACTTTTTCCTCCATTGCCTCAGATACAAACTTAGAGTGTAAGCCCTCTGGGGATAGGCAAATGCCTACAGTACCTGAATGGCATCTGCTTTGAAATGCCAAAAAAGACAGAATATAAATAAAAATCAATCAAATGTGGCTAATGGCATAACAAAATAATGAATGTTTTCCTGTAGCAGGGGAAGCTTGTACAAACTGAAAGCTGGGACAGCTCCTGAGTGCGGAGGTTGATGGAAAGTGCAAGGAAGGGTGAGGAGCAGAGGAAAAAGCAAGCACAAAGTAGCACAATTTTGAAGCTGGTGAACAGTGCTAAAATCGTCCAGACTTCAAGACAGAGGTAAAGCAGCATAGGCAGGGGCCACTCTGCAGACAGGACGGGTCAAGCGCTTCTTATTTCATGACCTCACCTATGTCATTGCGTGTGTGTGTGTGGGGGTAGGGGGGGGGTATTTTTAAAAATGCTATAAAGGGGCAATTTTCAAAACTACTATGCAGGTCCTTGCAAAGTCTGCAGATACTTTAAGATGGGGACTTTGCACAGGTTCTCTATCCCTTTCACAATTTCCCCTGGAAAAAGTGCCCTCAGAGATTTGCGCTGGTCTTTCTGCCGATACTAATTCCCTGCAAAACTACAGACGCTGTCACCCCCCCCCCACCCCCCCCCAACGCCGCCTCTGAGCCTGCGGGTAAAAGCGCACGCGTCTATTGAGCCCTGTGTGTACTTTTATCCACATACGGGGTGGGCAAACTTCAGACAGCCCTATTACCCTGGTCAATGACTTTTGAAAACTGCACTCATACAGGCCGATACAGTACGGTGTGCTCGACTGAGCGCACCGCTTAGCACCCGTTTGGCCGTGCGTTTTAGTCTATTAGTTAGTCACCGGGGATACTGAAAGTAAAACCCACTGATCAACGGGTTAGAAAAATGGATGCTCAGCTTTACCGGCATCCGTTTTCCTAACCCACAGCTGTCAACGGGTTTGAAAACCGAGGCCGGTAAAATTGAGCATCGGTTGATGGACCCGCTGACAGCCACCTCTATGTTAATGAGGAGGCACTAGGGACGCACTATTGTCCCTAGCGCCTCCTTATTAGCGCGACACCTCATTTAAATAGAGAATCGCGATCCCAGGAGAGGCGCCTGGGTGCGCGTCGGGAGAGCAGGCGCTCAACACGGAGCTCTGGCTCTCCCGCACTTTTTAATGAATCGGCCTAAAGGTTATCAAACAAAGAGTCCTACAGCGCCAGGAAGAGAGGATTTTTATTTCATAGCTTCTTCGACTTATTCCTTAAAATGAGGCTGATACCCTCAAGATGATGGGGAAACTCTTTCTGCATGTGCGATCTTCCTAATCTTCCCCCACCCCTGGTCTGCCTCTCCTTGAATATCTAACCCCCTCTATTGGCCTTTTCTCCATTCTCTCCATCTTTCCCTCCCCTGTCTCACCACCATTCTCTCTGGAACAGCCTCCCATTAGAAGGATGGCTGGGGACAACTCTCTGATAGATTGAGTACAGGGCTGGACCGGTCTGGCATTAGTAGGTGGGCACCTGCCAGGTTTTCTGTTTTGGGGTTTTTTTTGGTTGGCCAGGGGTTTCCTGTTTTTTTTTTTTTTCTATGAGATGTGAATTATCTCTCCGGGTTTTGTACTTTTCATGTATATGAGCCTTCTTGGCATTCTTCGTTCACCACTTTTAATATTCTTGGGACTGGAGAAGTGGTATCCAAGAAATTTTAAATAAATAAATAAATAGATAAATCTTTCTTAACTATTTATCTTCCATCCATCCTCCACTCCTCTTTCCTCTCCCTCCCACAACTGCATCGATGCTTCCTTTTCCATAGACTCAGTTCCCCTCTTTCACTCTTCTGTTACCCTCTTTGCCCTTCCACTTTCATCCACCACTTTTCCACCTCCTTTTGTCTCTCGCTCAACTCCTCCTCCTCCTCGCTCTACCACCTTTCTCACTCCAGCATTATCTCCACCTCATCATCTCTTCCACGATCCTTCTTGTCCCCCATGACCTCTTCACATTTCCTTCCTTCCCTCTTTTCCCCGTGCCTCTTACCAGCTCTGACCTCTGATCTTTGGTGATCAGCCGGGTGGGCTCCATCAGTCTCCACCAGCAGCTCCGGTGGCCACCAGCCCGTCTCGCAGGCTGAAGCAGCGGCTCTTTCAGCCTTGGCAGGACCAGTGCCACGGACTCTGGCAACCTGAAGCCGATTCTCCTCCTTCGGCTGTGAGTGTGTGTGTGCATGAAATTCTGCTAATAAGTGTGCATCTACGCATGGGAGGAGGAGATCCAAATCTGCCTCATACCTCAAGCGTGAGACTTGAGGTGTTTATCTGAAGTTTTGTAAAGCAGAAGAAACTGCTCAGGCTTGCATGCTAGAATTAGTATCTGCTTCCATTTTCTGTCTTAATTTGTGAAAAATAACTCAAAAGGAGAATAGTGCCACCTTGTGGCTGGATATGTGTATCTTCCAATTTATAGCTGCAGACAGTAGAAATAAGTGGTCACATCTGTGAACCATTGGCTTTTACCCAGAAGGTAGATTAAAATATAGTTAGATTTGACTAATTAATAATTTTCTACATTAAAAAAAATGTGTTGGCTCAGATTAAAATAGATCAGATTATTTCCAGCCAAAGCTTAATGGTGGGCTTGGTGTCCCTAATCTTTAGTGGTTCTATGCAGCTGCTCAGTGACGAGCATTGTTGGATTTGGGACCCCAAACAACCTTGAAACAATGGGTGACTATAGAGCAAAAGATGATTGGGGTGATGCCCATCAGTGCTATGCCTTGGCAATCTAAGCATTCCTGGCTACCTATATGTTATTATGTTGTCTTCCCTGGACCATATGCACAACCTTAAAGGTGTGGAATCAATGGAAGACGAAATTAGTGGGAGAGTACTCGTATTTTAATCAGACCTCTTTATTTCATTAATGTGGCATTTCCAGCAGGTCATCAATCAGCTCTTTTTACCCCTTGGAAGTTGGTGGGGATCTTAACTATTGGTCATTTATTCTGACATGGAAGCTATGAGGTAGATTTTAAAAACATACGCGTGCGCGTACTTTTGTTCGCGCACCAGGCGTGAACAAAGGTACGCTGGATTTTATAAGATACGCGTGTATCTTATAAAATCCGGGGTCGGCACGCGCAAGGGGGTGCACATTTGTGCAACTTGCGCGCGCCGAGTCCTATGCGCGCTGCCTGTTCCCTCCGAGGCCACTCCGAAATCGGAGTGGCCTCGGAGGGAACTTTTTTTCTCCCCCCCCCCCCCCCCGCACCTTCCCTTCCCCTACCTAACCCCCCCCCCCCCCCCCCCCCCGGCCCTATCTAGACCCCCTACCTTTATCGGAGAAGTTACTACTGCCTCCGGGCAGTAGTAATTTACGCGCGCCGGCACAGCAGGCCCCAACACAGGCCGTTGTGTCGAGGCACTCGGCCATGCCCCCGGACCACCCACATGCCCCCGGACATGCCCCCGATCCCTAACCGCGCCCCCTGGCCACGCCCCGACTGCCCCTTTTTGCAAGTCCTGGGTCTTACGCGCGTCCCGGGGCTTGCGCGTGCCGCCGAGCCTATGCAAAATAGGCTCGGCGCGTGCAGGGGGGGTTTGGGGTAGGTTTTCAGGGGGTACGCACGTACCCCTTTGAAAATCTACCCCTATGATTATAGGGCTTCCTCATTTTCTTGCATATTCCCCAATTAGGCCATTTTTTGGATTCAGCAAGGTACTCCCACTCCATGCGAGATGGTAGATCCCTATAAACGTCTTAATGAGCGTAGTCAACAACCGTTTACACATGTACTTAAATGGGTGGAAGACTTGGGGCGTGCGCTTGGTGCCAAGACATGGGATTATACTTATGCTGTTGGCAAGAAATGCTCCATAGCGGCGCGCTTACAAGAGAACTGTTACAAAATGCTCTTTCAGTGATACCTTACACCGGATAAGATGCATAAACTTTATCCGAATCAATCCCCTTTGTGCTGGAGACTATGTGGCCAGCCAGGTACGTTTCTCCATATTTGGTGGCAATGTACTGGGATCACACCTTTTTGACAAACAGTATCTAACTGGCTAGGTAAGGCACTTCATGTGAAGTGCCCCTTACTTGTGGAATCCGCGTTACTTAATATGCCAAAGCAGGGCTGAACAAACACCAGCAAAAGTTCTGCATTCAAGTGCTCATTGCTGCTAGAAATGTTATTGCTGTGAATTGGAAAATGAAACAGACACCTACTTTCTCCAAAGTGTTAAAGAATTTGCATGATTATTGTCATTTGGCCTCTTTGACAGCTGCCAAAAATAATTGTCTATCTTCCTATCCTATGGTGTGGAAACCTTTTCTTACTTTATATTCCTGGTCTATTTTCCTGATGAATGTATAACAGCAGGTTATTTAGGTCATATGACACATCAGTGCTGCCTATATAATTCCATGCATGTTGGGGGATATGTTCTATCTTATGTTATCTAGAGATCTAGAGGCATAATTGTCGATATAGACATTGCTATTCTTTTAATGGTCTTTATTTTTATTTTTCATGTTATTGTAATAGCGGTGTTGCACTAGTATGCTGAAAGGGGAATTTGGAGGGATGGGATGGGGGAATGTGTTACAGTGCTGTTTTTTCACTTGACATGAATGTATATTTCTAGATTGTTATTGCACTGTTATTTTCACTTTTCTGAAAATCAATAAAATGTTAATAACAACAAAAAAAAATAGATCAGATTAGAAACAAACTCCTTTCTAACCAAGAGGCTCGGCTTTCAGTTGGATCATCTGCAGGACCAGTGCAAGGTTTGTGGCTGCCCTGTGCAACTTTGAAACATTTTTACTCCTCCCCACCATCACTGTTGATGATTTCTATCCCCCTCCTCATCCCCTGCTGATGGTGTCCAAGCTCTCTCCCCTCCCCCATTGATGCCTCCTGCCACTTCACTGCTGCTGGTGAAGACCTCTCAGGGTTTCCACCATGGTTAACACATTTGCTCAGCTCCTCAGATGCAGAGAGAGGGTGATTGCTAGGTGCCTGAATACAGGGAGTGTGAGCCACCTAATGGCCCTTGCTTTGGAAGTATACTCAGGATGGTGTTTGGGGGCGGGGGGAGTGTGTGGTCGCAACATTTCAGAGCATTGTCAATATGCTGCTGCCCGCATCTGGATCCGTGGCTGATAAGGTTAAAACGAAATGGGAAATTTCCAGATTCGTTTCATTTTGTTTATAAAATGAAGCGAAAGAAGAACAAGTCAAATGATGTTCATTTTTCTTTTGTTTTGTTTGAAGAAACCACCAGTTTCGTGTCCCTCCCTCTTCACCAAAAAAAAACCATTGCCAGTGCCACAAAAATGTAAAAAATCAAGGTCCCTCCCCCCACCTGGGCCCTCTTTCCCAATCCATTGATGTGTAGAAATCCAAATGGAGCAGGGGAGGGGTTATATGGAGGTACAACAAAATGATGCTAGCCTTAGGGCTGGCCAGTGCTGTTTTTAAGAAGGGACCTGGGGGAACAAGAGCACCTGAGGATCACGCTTGCCTCATCTGGATTTCTACAGACTCACAGGTCTCATGGGTAAGGGGGATCTGGGGGGAGGAAGGGGGAAAGAATGGGGAAGGCCTGGGGAGGGGACAAAGTTTTGAATTTTTAAGGTGCTGGTAATTTTTTTCTTGGTGGGGGACATAAGACCTCAGCCCCTAACTTTGTTTTTTTGTATTTTGTTTGTTTTCTTTTCGTTTTAATTTGGTTTATTTCATTTCGAATAAAATGCAATAAACCACAAACAAAACAAAAAGCAGAAAAAAAGGGAAACATTTTTTCTCTTATTTGTCACTTCTCGCCATCTCTCGCTTCTTTGCCTTTCTTTCATCGGTTAATAATTCACACATCTTATTCTTTTGCATCTCATACATGTTTTGCCTCTCACCCATCTTATTGCCCCATCCCCCATCTCAACATTGCATCCCTCTCTCTCCCCAGCTCCCTCTCTCCCACCATCCCTCTCTCCCACCCCATCCCCCATCTCAACATTGCATCCCTCTCTCCCACCAGCTCCCTCTCTCCCACCCCATCCCCCATCTCAACATTGCATTCCTCTCTCCCACCAGCTCCCTCTCTCCCACCATCCCTCTCTCCCTCCCCATCCCCCATCTCAACATTGCATCCCTCTCTCCCACCAGCTCCCTCTCTCCCACCATCCCCATCTCAACATTGCATTCCTCTCTCCCACCAGCTCCCTCTCTCCCACCCCATCCCCCATCTCAACATTGCATCCCTCTCTCCCACCAGCTATCCATCCCTTACCCTCTCCCAGTCCTCTGCTTACTTTGGGAGGGGGGGGGCAAGGGAGAGACAGATCATACTGGTAGTGGGGGGGAGGGGAGGGGACTCAGCACTAGCCCTGAGCATTTGGGAGGACACTGCCCCCCCCCCCCCCCATGCCTATGCCTTTAACCCTTCCCAGCCCTCCAGCTCTGCCTCCCTCTGAGCCTTTCCTCTCCTTTCTTATACTCCCGCCCTCTGCCTTTGTGCTCCCCTCTTCTGTCCTTCTTCCCTCCCTCCCTCCCCTTGCTTTCCACCGCTCATCGACAGATTCTCTCTTCTCCATGGCTCCCGTCTACTCTCTCTTCAGAAGCCCAGCTCTCAACTGTGGCTCCCTCCCTCCCTCTCTAACCCTCTGCTTTCCATCCTCATGCTCCCTCTCTCATTCTCTCCTCCCCCCTCGCTCATGCTTTGTCTTTGCCTTCTCCACTCTACCTTTCCCTGAGCCGCTCCTCTTCCCCATAACCCCTCTGTCCTTCCCCCCCCCCCCCCTCCCTCATGGCTGCTCTCTGGCCGTCTCACACCTCCCTCCAACAATCTTTACATTTCTTTTATAAGGATGTCCTAATCCAATGCACCAGTTCTCCTGAGAAACCCCGAGGCTGCCGCGGTTAGGGATAGGAATAAAAAAATCAAGTTATGCGGGTGTTAAAACAGAAAGAGAAGAATTAATGGGAATGTGCTGCCGTTTGTTAAACCCTTCCTTCTCCAGTCACCGTGGCTGGCAGAGGGAAGAGAAGGAGAATCCTTGAATTAGCAGTTATAACTGGGGTTTTTTTTCCACTCTTCCTTTCCAGCAGAAATTTAATCTTGATCCCTAAGTCATGGGACCATAGCTGAAAGCTAGCAATTCAGGTCCTGTATGAGATGTAGACACAAAGCAAATCAAACTACTTAAAAAAAAAACCAAACAAACCAACCATAAAGCCTAAAACATAAAAATAAACAAAGCCATGGTGAAAGCAGTGCTTGGTGAAGCTGCTTATTTGGGCACACGAAAGATGTGATTGAAAGCACAGATGGACCTATTGCTTTGCTGGGGTTGCAGCAGCTCTTTGATGCCCTCCCCCCAGAAGCTGCTGGTCTGTGCTGATGCACAGTTTGTACACACAGTTACACGGGTCCTGAGCAGCCGAGCTGTTCGACTCTCAGCATGGCTCATATCAAAATCTGAGTGGTTCGTGTACAAACCCATGTCGGCAGCAACTCCGGTCTGATTTGGTCACCTTCTGACCAGACCTAGGGCATCATGAGTTATTTCCTTGCTTTCTGACTGCATAGATGGGCCAATCCTATATTCCTGACCTGCGAAGTGTCCTATCCATACCAAATTGTCAGGGAACACATGAGGACTCTGGCAAGGGGGGGCTTTTTTGGATCCAAGTACATAGATGGGCCACAGACTGTTCGCGCTTTTGGTTCTGGGTGGGACTGCTTGTTTTTCAGTCCAGCCCTGTAAACCACAGTTTAGATTGAAGATCGCAGATTGCAGTAGAGGGGAACCCCTCTTTTCTCGGGAGTGTGGTCCACCCTAAGATGACGTATAAAGAAGAAGGAAGCTAGAACACAGATCTCAGAAATGAATAATGGAATTTCACGTAAGGAACACTGCTGACATGCTACAAGAGTGAGGATAATGCTGACCCCCTTGTTTTTAATTTGAAAAGTTATTAGTGCCTCATGAATAATAAAATGCCTCAGTGTACTCAACAGACGCGGCATCTTTTCTATAATCAGTGCCTTGGGTCAGCAATAAAATGTAAGGCGCTGCTGTAAGTAGTTACTGAAAAGAATTATTGATGCTGTTATGGGTTCATTTTGTTTGAGGGCCTTTACCTCCCCCCACTCATACTCCACAGGTATGGAAAGGGAACCCACTATATTTACCCAGCCATGTGATTTTCCAGACCACGGGTCCTCTGCTGTGGCTTTTCCTCTAAGGCTTTCCCGGCCAACTGGGGAGTTCTGAGGACTTACAGTAAGTGAGGGAGCTGAAGTGAGGGAAGACGTTTTCACTTTTGGACCAGGTGATATACAAAAGAACATCTGATTTTTTTTTTTTTATTCTGCTTTTCGGTACTACCAAGTGAAGTACATTCAGGTACTGTATGCCATACTGTGTCAGACCAAGGGTCCATCAAGCCTAGTATCCTGTTTCCAACAGTGCCCAATCCAGGTTACAAGTAGCTGGCAAGTATCCAAACACTAAGTAGATCCCATGCTACTAATGCCAATAATAGCAGTGGCCATTCCCTATGTCAACTTGATTAATAGCAGTTAATGGACTTTTCCTCCAAGAACTTATCCAAACCTTTTTTAAACCTAGCTATACTAACTGCACTAACCACATCCCCTGGCAACAAATTCTAGAGATTAATTGTGCGCCGAGTGAAAAATAATTTTCTCCGATTAGTCTTAAATGTGCTACTTGTTAACTTCATGGAATGCCCCCTAGTCCTTCTATTATCTGACAGAGTAAATAATCAATTCACATTTACCCATTCTAGTCCTCTCATGATTTTAAACACCTCTATCATATCTCGCCTCAGCCGTCTCTTCTCCAAGCTGAACAGCCCTAACCTCTTCAGCCTTTGCTCATGGGGGAGCTGTTCCATCCCCTTTATCATTTTGGTTGCCCTTCTCTGTACCTTTTCAATCACAACTATATCTTTTTTGAAAAGCAGTGACCAGAATTACACACAGTACTCTAGGTGTAGTCTCACCATGGAGCGATACGGAGGCATTATGACATTCTCTTTTTTATTCACCATTCCCCTCCTAATGATGCTTAACATTCTGTTTGCTTTTTTGACTGCCGCAGCACACTGAGCTGACAATTTCAATGTATTATCCATAATGCCTAGATCTTTTTCCTGGGTGATAACTCCTAATGTGGAACCTAACATCGCGTATCTACATATAGCAAGGGCTATTTTTACCCATGTGTATCGCCTTGCACTTATCCACATTAAATTTTATCTGCCATTTCAATGCCCAATCTTCCACTCTTGCAAGGTCCTCCTGCAATTTATCACAATCCGCTTGTGATTTAACTACTCTGAATAATTTTATGTCATCTGCAAATTTGATCACCTCACTCATTGTATCCCTTTCCAGATCATTTATTTAAAAGCACTGGTCCCGGTACAGATCCTTGAGACACTCCACTGTTTACCCTTTTCCATTGAGAAAATTGATCATTTAATCCTACTCTCTGTTTCCTGCCTTTTAACCAGTTTGTAATCTATGAAAGGACATTGCCTCCTATCCCATGACTTTTTAGTTTTCTTAGAAGCCTCTCATGAGGGACTTTGTCAAACGCCTTCTGAAAATCCAAATACACTACATCTACCATTTCACCTTTATCCACGTTTATTAACCCCTTCAAAAAAATGTAGCAGATTTGTGAGGCAAAACTTCCCTTGGGTAAATCCATGTTGTGTTCCATTAAACGATGTCTTTCTATATGCTCTATGATTTTGTTCTTTAGAATAGTTTCCACTTTTATTTCCGGCACTGAAGTCAGGCTCACTGGTCTATAGTTTCCCGGATCGCCCCTGGAGCCCTTTTTAAATATTGGGGTTACAATGGATGATTTTAATGATAGGTTACACATTTTTACTAATAGGTCTGAAATTTCATTTTGAGTTCTTTTAGAAGCCTAAGGTGTATACTATTCAGTCCAGGTGATTTGCTACTCTTTGGTCTACTATATCTTCCAGGTTCACCATGATTTGGTTCAGTTCATCTGAATAATCAGCCTTGAAAACCTTCTGCGGAACCGGTATCTCCCCAACATCCTCATTAGTAAACACGGAAGCAAAGAATTCATTTAGTCTATCCATGATGGCCTTATCTTCTCTAAGAGCCCCTTTAACCCCTCAATCATCTAACGGTCCAACCGATTCCCTTGCAGGTTTCCTGCTTCGGATATATTTTTAAAAGTTTTTTATAATAAGTTTTTGCCTCTACGACCAACTTAATTTCAAATTCTCTCTTAGCCTGTCTTATCAATGTTTTACATTTAACTTGACAACGCTTATGTTTTTTCCTATTTTCTCCAGATGGATCCTTCCAATTTTTGAAAGATATTTTTGGTTAAAATAGCCTCTTTCACCTCACCTTTTAACCATATCGACAGTCACCAGGCCTTCCTACCACCTTTCCTAATGTGTGGAATACATCTAGACCGCGCTTCTAAAATGATATTTTTAAACAATGTACACGCCTATTGTTCACTCTTAGGGGCAGATTTTCAAAGGGATACGCGCGTACCCCCCGAAAACCTGCCCCAAGCTCCCCTGCGCGCACCAAGCCTATGTTGAATAGGCTTGGCGGTGCGCGCAAGCCCCGGGACGCGAATAAGTCCCGGGGCTTTCCTGGGTGGCGTGTCGGGGGGCATGTCACGGCAGTGCGTCCTCCGGGTGGCGGGGCTGTGGTTCCGGCCTGGGGGCATTTTGGGGGCATGGCTGAGGCCTCCGAAACTGCTCCTGGGCCGGGGAATTGCGCGCCGGCAACCAGCTCGGCGCGCATAAGTTACACCTGCCTCAGGCAGGCGTAACTTTACCAACAAAGATAGGGGGGTTTAGATAGGGCTGGGGGTGGGTGGGTTAGGGAGGGGAAGGTGCGGGGGGTGGTGGAAGGAAAGTTCCCTCCGAGGCCGCTCCGATTTCAGAGCGGCTTCAGAGGGAATGGAGGCAGGCTGCACGGCTCGGCACGCGCAGGCTGCCAATTTTGTGCAGCCTTGCGCGCGCCAACCCCGGATTTGAAAAGAGATACGCACGTAGCCGCACGTATATTAAAATCCGGCGTACTTTTGTTTGTGCCAGTCGCGTGAACAAAAGTACGCGCGGGCGCAGTTTTTTAAAATCTACCCCTTAATTTTTGTAGCTGCACTTTTCAGTTTTTTATAATTATTTTCCTCATTTTATCAAAATTTACCTTTTGAAAGTTTAGTGTTACAGCTGTAGATTTACATATTGTTCCCCTTCCAGTCATTAGTTCAAATTTTATCATATTTTGATCACTTTTGCCAAGTGGCCCTATTACCATTACCTCTCTCCCCAAATCCTACATTCCATTAAGAATTAGATCTAAAATAGCTTCATATCTTGTAGGTTCCTGAACCAATTGCTCCATGAAGCAGTCATTTATTCCATCCAGAAACCTTACCTCTCTATTATGTCCTGATGTTACATTTACCCAGTCAATATTAGGGTAATTGAAATCTAACACACAAATTCTCTTAATGAAAAATCCCACGATTGAAATGAACTATGTAGAAACACGTGGTATTAAAGATTAAACAATCACAACGCTATGAAATATTATCTTATATATTTAAGGACCATCATACCACCCACAGTGCTCACAAGTCAGACTTGCATTTCATGCACTTTAACGGGGTCACATTTAATCAATTGGTCCTGATGAAAGGCATCAAAGTTCAATTTTGAGAATTTTTATGAGTTTTTTGCTATATGTATTAAAAAAGCAACTTCCCTTGTTTCTGGATTATCGGGGTTACTTATCCCGTAGCTGTCGGGGGAACTTGTCCGACGCGCACGTTTCGCCACATAAGCTGCTTCAGAGACATCCGTATTCAAGCTCTCCTGATCCAGCACATCCCCATATCTTTAGCGGGGGTATAACCAAGCGAATTTTATACGAGATGCCGAAGGTCCATCTATTTTTCGGACGCCGACACCATCTCCCTGCTCAGTAGATTCTAGCAGGGAGATGGTGTCGGCGTACGAAAAATAGATGGACCTTCGGCATCTCGTATAAAATTCGCTTGGTTATACCCCCGCTAAAGATATGGGGATGTGCTGGATCAGGAGAGCTTGAATACGGATGTCTCTGAAGCAGCTTATGTGGCGAAACGTGCGCGTCGGACAAGTTCCCCCGACAGCTACGGGATAAGTAACCCCGATAATCCAGAAACAAGGGAAGTTGCTTTTTTAATACATATAGCAAAAAACTCATAAAAATTCTCAAAATTGAACTTTGATGCCTTTCATCAGGACCAATTGATTAAATGTGACCCCGTTAAAGTGCATGAAATGCAAGTCTGACTTGTGAGCACTGTGGGTGGTATGATGGTCCTTAAATATATAAGATAATATTTCATAGCGTTGTGATTGTTTAATCTTTAATACCACGTGTTTCTACATAGGTAATTGAAATCTCCCATTATTATTGCACTGCCAACTTGGTTTGCTTCCCTGATTTCTCTAGCATTTCATCATCTGTCTGACCGTTTTGTCCAGGTGGACAGTAGTATACTCCTATCACTCTACTCTTACCCAACACACATGGGATTTCTAACCATAAAGATTCTACTGAGTATTTAGTCTCTTGTATGATCTTTATCCTGTTGGACTCTATACCCTCCCAGACATAAAGTGCCACACCCCCGCCAAGTTGATTCTCCCTATCACTGCGATATAATGTCCACCCTGGTATGGCACTTTCCCATTGGTTATCCTCCTTCCACCAATTAAATCTATCTCGTCATTCACTACTATACACTCTTGAATCTCCCATCTTACTTCTTAGACTTCTGGCATTGGCATAGAGACATTTTAAAGTGAGTTTTTTGTTTTTATTAATAACCTGCTTTTCAGCTGATAGGAATAGTTTGGAATCTTTGAGCTCAGGTAATTCTTTACTTATAGGCACCAGGATTACTTTTGCTTTTACTGAAACCTCTCTGTTGGGATGCCCTAACCCTCCTGTTTCATTAGTATCCTTCGAAGATACCTCCCTTCGAACCACTGCACTGCTGAGCGACTGTCAGCTTTCTCCCTTACTGCATTATACTTTAGTGTTAGCAAACGGATCCATGTCTCTGTCAGCAGGGTCAGACTGAGTCAGTCCTGGTTATGCCTACTGGAGTGATGGACTTTCAACTCTATTTTATTTTTAGAGAAATTGAAACTAATGATCTATAACTGTAGCTGGGCACACCCAGCTTTGGGTTATCCTGTTCCTGACGACACGTTGCTGTATATTATCCCTGCAGCATTTCATTTCTAGATATCAGTAGGTTACATTTTTTCTTAGGTCCTAAGTGGTCAGCACTGGTGCAAAAGTCTTCGGTGCCCTAGGTGAACCTTTGGCCATGAGCTCCCCACCCCAGTTACCTATTGGCCGTGGATCCAGCACAGCATTCCCTCCTACTGGTGGTAGTGGGGCTGCGGCTTGCGCCCTTCCTTGGTGATACTGGCTCTGGCACAGCCCCTTTCTGAGCCTCCTGCTGTTGGGTTTTGCCGCTCTAGGTGACCACCTAATTTGCCTAGTGGAAGCCCCAGCCCTGTTAAGTGGTGGTTTCATGGGGTCACGGTTAGCACTCTGGACTCTGAATCCAGCGGAACCTGTTGCTTTTGGCAGTGGAGACAAAAATGGTATTTGAATTTAAGAAAGCTTGGAATAGATATGGGGATCTCTGAGGAAGTGATGGGAAGTTCCTGCCGTCGTGTTTCTATGTTTCTAAATTAATTTTGATCATCTGCACCGGTACTGCCGCTGAATGAGCTGGGAAGGCCATCATTTCCCTTTCAACGTCACATTTATTTTTTGGATTGGAACCGGAACACTGAAGTCTTGTTCCTCGTCTGCACATTGTTGTCCAAGAGGTAAAGAGGAGAGGCTGCAAAGTGATGCACAGAAGAGCACTCCTCACACGATCCCTATTTCCATGGCACAGACACAGGGAAAAAGTAGTGTGAATCCCACATGAGGCCATGGGATGTCGTCGCTGAGTGCGACCGGTCATCTGGCAGGGAAGAGAGGGAACGAAGCGCAGCTCAGCCTGGGCTATAGAGGAGAGCGCTAACCAACCCCAAAAGCAAGGGGAAGGGCCAACACCTGAGGAGATCCAAAACTGCAAAAATTTCCCAGCTGATGGGAAAAAGGGAAAAATATTTAGTCAGAGGACGAAGCCACCATTACATTAATATTAAGAAAAATGTAAGTTTACAAGAGGTAAGAAGAGGAGAGAGAGAGAGAGAGAGGAAGTAATATGAAGAGCAAACCAAGACACGGCCATAGAAACAGAGAAAGTGCTGGCAGATAGTGAGCGCTTGGCCCTTTCCGTCTGCCCATTACCCTGATATGCAGAGGAGCCCAAACCCTCCTGCTCAGGAGCTGCAGACAGAATCTCCACACTGAACATGAATCCGGCATTGTTCCGAAGCCGACTCTTTTTGGATCGCTAGTACAACGCCTGGGTCTCTGCTGAGATGCAGACTTCAGAAGTGGATGCAATGCACCAGATGGGTTCTCATCACCGATGCTTTACCACATCCCTTATTCTGCTGGCTTCCCGCCCCGACATCAGCATTCCCCCAACACTTCCTCATTGTCCATCCAACCCCCTTCTTTGGCTTTCTGCACCCAAGTAGATTTTGATGTCTTCTGTTGGGGCTACATATGAATAATCAAATGATAATGTAGTACGTGAGCTTATTAAACCACTTCTGCACAGCCATAGCAGGCCTGGAGGGTTGGGGGGAGACAGAGCACCAAGATCTTAAAGCGCGTGGGAGCAGGCTCCTGTTTAAGCCAAGTATTTGATGCCTTCAAAACTTGCTGTCCTGGGCAGATGCCCTGTGCCTACATCCAGGCCTGCAACGTAGGTCCCTTGTTCAGAGGTTTCACAACCTGCTAGAATTCCAGGTTTCTGGCCCCCCCCCCCCCCCCCCCCCCCCCAATACATAACTCTTCATTTTTCTGTGATAAAGCTTAGCTGTCCAGCTTTCTTAAATTACCTTTCAACTGTTTTCCCCTTCCTTTGGATTGACCATCCTCTTGCAGATCCTAATACACTGAGTAAAGGCTTACCTTCCGTTCCACCTACTGCTACCATGTGTCGCTTCTGTAGAGCTGCTCCAGGTACTCACTTCCTGTGAAGACACAGAAGAGAACGAGCCTGGGGATTGATTCCCACGGCGCCCAGTCAGTCCTTGGAGTGAAACCCGTTTACCAGTCCCGCATAGCCCCATCGCTCAACAACTGATTGTACCTGACTTCTAGCAATGGCCTGAGCTGCCTTGAGTACCATTTGGAAAGATGGGCTAAGCATCCAAAATAATGATTTGTTCTCCGCCAGTTTAGCACCTCAGAAACAGAGTTGAACACTAAAATATAAGCAGCTCATATACAGCGTTTGCTCCAATTTAAAATTCATGGTCACCCAATTAAAGAAATCCAACTCCTATGTTTGACAATACCACCCCCTAGTGATCCTTTCAGGTTCATTTTATTTTTAGTTCAGCTTTTTTATTGTCATTTGTTTGTTTGTTTTTTTTCCTATTGAGGATCCTCTGATGTTGCAAGCCACTTGAATTAAGATGTTCTACAATTCTTTCCTTTGGCGGTAGACAGTAACTCCCATTAAAATTTCTCCACCTTTCTGGAGGCGAGTTGTAGCTACCCTTCAGAAGTCCCTGGAACCACTCCTGCCTCCAGAGAGCGATTAAAGACAGGACAGAGGGGCTGCTGCCAGCTCCTTCCAAAGCTCCCTTTGAACCCCCCCACCTTTGCTCCAAAAGTTACGCCTGCCCGAGGCAGGTGTAACTTGCGCTCGCCATGTCCCAGCACAGGCTGCTGTGCTGGAGCACTCGACTCTGCCCCCGGAATGCCCCCGGAATGTCACCACACCCCGGCCACGCCCATTTTGGAAAGCCCCAGGACATACGCACATCCCGGGGCTTGCGCGCGCGCAGGGGCAGCTTTTCGGGGGGGTTACGCGCGTAACCATTTGAAAATCTGCCCCATACTGAATAACCAGTAAACCGGTATAATCACATACTGAATAACCAATACTAATATTAAAAATAGCACATTGACAAAAATTATTGGCTTTCCAGAGGAAATTAGAGTTGACGGGTTTATCGCCATAGAAGCCTAGGGTTCAAAGGGTACACCGCAAGAGAAGTCAGCTGAAGAAGCAGTAAAGCCCGCCCGCCCTGAAGAGCATCTGGACATCAGGGCAAATGGGAAGGATAACAAAGCTAAGGATTTTGAGCAGCAGTTTCCCCCCACGTGCTGTGTTTATTCATTTAGCCATATTTAATTTTCCGCCATTTGGATTCTCATCATGGTGAAGTACAATAGATAAATATATCTTAAAAAACAAACAGATGTGCAAAATCTCCTGACACATAATAAAACTATCTTCCATCCCAATAACTCTTTAAAACCCATTTGTAACCCAGCAAATTAAAAATACTTTTTTTTTTTTAAATTCTTTGTAAAGTAGATGCAATAAAACCCTCAAAAGAGTGATTGCCAGTCAATAAATACCCAGAACTGTAGGGTAAATAGCCAGTCCTTGACTTGTTTATGAAATGTTTAATTATTTTGCTCTTCCCTAAGTCACAGGCAATCTATTCCAAGGAACTGGACCATCATAAATAAAGGCAGTATTATAAGTCGATGTCAGTTTAACCCTCGTAGACGGCATGTCTGCCAACTGCTGTTGCATTGACCTTAATGACCGAAAGAGTACGTTTTTCAAGAACAAATCAGACAGATATTCCGGGAGAGCTCTACCTAGGCATTGAAAAACCAAGGTCGGGATATTAAACTTAATTCTGGCCTCCAGTGGCAGCCAGTGCAAGGTTACATGACTCAGTGCTGGAAGCTCACAACCAGATGAGCTTGCACGCTAAAGACCTCCCTTCGTTTGTGAATCTAGCCATCCTACCACCCTCACTCTTTTCATTCTCTTTAAATAATACACTGAAAAATAGTTCCTGAGTTTTATACAGTATTTACCAGTAATCAGAGTGGATGAAATGCTTAATCAACTTCCAATTAATATATCTGAAGTCAATTTTAATGTAAAAGTATTAACTACAGTGTATATTTTAATAAAGTCCCTTGCACAGCTACAAGTTCACCACTAAATATGACTTTTCTGCCGGCAAAACTTACTCCCGATACAGGAAGGAGTCTTGCACGCAGAAAATGTGCGTACCCCAAAGAGAGTAAGCGCCCTCGCACGGAAATTCTATGCAAATGAGGGCATTAATACTGTGCTCTGGGGTATCTCTTTGTGATTAGCGCCTCAATAGCGCTGCCTGGTACTAATTACTGCCTCATCAAAGAATCTGTTTGGCACCAGTGGGGAGAAAACAGGGGCTTTTGTCTCCTCTGATTTCTAGAAAGAGCGAAAGGCTGCAGAACTGTCCTGAGTGGTTGGTTTTGTAATGGAAACCTAAAACTTTAGTTAAAAGAAATTCAAAATGGAGGAATTCTTGTAAGACCTTTGCGACAAAAAAATTGACCTTCCCTGCCCCCTTGTTCAGAGAAGGAAAAAGGAGTTTTGCACAGTAGGCCTGGCAAGCTACATTGAAATTCCGAGATTATCTGCAGCACATGCTCCAAAATCGGATTAGCACAATTCACAAACAAAAAGGCCCATGCAATAATTTTGGAGCTAAGAAAATGTGCACTGGTTTTCAGCCAAGATGTTGTTTTTTTTTTTAACTCCCAATGCAGTAAGTTAATGATATACTAAAGCAGTGGTCCCCAACTCTGTCCTGGGGGCCCACCAGCCAGTCAGGTTTTCAGGATATCCACAGTGAATATGCATGAGAAAAAATTTGCATGCACTGCCTCCATAACATGCAAATTTTCTCTCATGCATATTCATTGTGGATATCCTGAAAACCCGACAGGCTGGTGGGCCCCCAGGACAGGATTGGGGACCACTGCACTAAAGCACCGGGAGTTTAAAAAACATGTAAAAACTGTAATATGTCCGTTTGCCGCAGGTCGAACACACATTATAACTAGGAAAGGGGATGAGTCATTCCTGACAGGCTATCCAGGTAAGTGGCGGCAGCTGCCGCTTACCTGGACAAAAACTGATTCATCCATCTATCTGGCAGTGGGAAACAACTGTCAGATGAATAAATCAGTACTTATATGGCTAGCTCCCTAGATTACCACTTCTTTATCCAGCTAACGGGTCGATCCTGTAAGGCCGCGGTAATAACAGTGCGGCAGTGTCAGGCGCACCCTTCCTCCCCGCACGCACGTGTCCCACATCATTACATTTTCTCGATCATCTCTGTATCGCTTTTTTTTTTTATTGTGTTTTATTGTTTTTGAGTGTCTTAAGCGGTGTCGATGGATTTGTTACTAGACTCACAGTCCTAACACCTACTAGGGGGAGGCGGTAAACTAACACGTTACGGCCGCGGCAAAACAGTGCGTTACTAATGAGATAACCTGAGCGCGCGTTACGGTATCGGAGGGGAATAGCTAATTCCTTCATTATACAGCTAATTCGTTCATTTACATGCCGGGTGGGGAAGGGTTACGCGTCTGTTTTAAGAAGCGCTACGGACGCGCGAAACTGGAGACTGTATCGCTGGTTTGCCTTACGCGTCTGAATTGTGCGCAGCGAGCTCGTTACAGACGAGAAATCTTCAAATGAATGTTACTGTATCGAGCTGTAAGTAGCGGCAAACCGTGCCAGATAGCCGTATAAGAAACTGCCTCACCGCGGCTATCTGGTGGCTGCTTCCTGTCACCAGATAGACGGATAAATCACTATTTATCCAAGTAAGTGGCAGTAGCCGCTGCTCGCACTTAACCAGAGAGTTTCTATTTTTTTTTTTTTTTTACTTTTTAAAAACTTTTAAATTCTTTTTTCATAGCACTGGAAACTCACAGTAATGCCAGCTTTCACTAGGGGTTAGGTTTCCAGTGTTAAAAAAGGAACGCTAGGCAGCTGCAGACTTTCTGCATGGGGGGAATGCTTAATGCCCTCATTTGCATGGGATTTCCATGCGACGGCACCAAGCAGTACTCCCGTTTGGAAACGTGCTTTTACTGCACACAAAAACTCCTTGCCGTGTTAGTTTTGCCTGCAGAAAATGCAGGTTGAAATACAGGTAGAAAGGTGCGTTCTGCATCGGCCTGAAAAATCAGTCATGTTTTAAAACCCTTTCTTGGGAGTGACCCTAATGCTCCTGATACAGCTGCATCCATCAGACCCCCCTCCCCTCCCCTACAGCTGAGACATCGCCCTTCCTTCCTGCTTGTGCCAGGGCTTCTCTCACCCAGCGCTCCACTCCCTCCCTCCATGATGTCATCCAGCCGGGACTATAACTCAGAGGGGCTTCTACGGGAGCAACTGGGTTCATTTTTTTAGTGTTTTGGGGAGGGGGGGGAGTGTTTATCGATTTCCCTAATCCTTTGCAAGAGGAGGGATGGGGAGAGCATAGGCTTTTATTTTTTTGTCTTTATATACTATTGTATTTATTTTTTTTTTTTACCATTGTATTGTGTTTTGATGTTAATTTGAATGTCACCCTGGGGCCTTTTTGGAGGAAGCGACATATAAACTTAAAATGCAATCTAATGTAATGTTATTAGCAGAGGGCAGGGTTAATGCAGATGAAGGATGCAGAATTGTATTTCTTTCAAGGTCAAGTGTGATTGCCATGTTAGTTGAATGCACAAACATAAAGGTCAATAAAAAAATTATATAAACTGATACTGTAAAAATGTATCACCTTATATCATTTTTTTTTTAAGGTCTAGAAAGATGTCTGGTAGACTAGAAAAGCTTTCATTGGCAGACCAGATACCACTAGGAGGACTCATGCATCATTTTGTTTATTCTCTTTCAGGCCGATGCACTAAAAACGTGCATCCAAACCGGCTGCACTTTTTAAAAAAAAAATGCGCACACAATCACCTCTCCTGGGTGCTCGATGCAATGGGCAAATGAGCCGCTGTGCTAAAAAGGAAGCGCTAGGGATAAAGTGTACGTTCCTGGTGCCAAAAGTGGCTGTGAACGGGTTAGGGAAACGGACGCTCGATTTACAAGCATTCGTTTTCCTAACCTGACCGCCGGCAAGACATTTGTATTTTAATTTTTTCAAGTTGCTGCTTTCTGTGGTTCTCCTGACTTAATATCACTATAAATGTCTTGCCGGCGGTCAGGTTAGGAAAACGGATGCTTGTAAATCGAGCGTCCGTTTCCCTAACCTGTTCACAGCCACTTTTGGGTGCCCAATGCCATGGATGCACTGGGAGCGCACAATCTACCCCTAGCGCTCATTTGCCTATTGCATGGAGCATCGAGCATCTGTGGTTCCCCTGACTTATTATTTTCTGCGTTCCTACAAACTTTTGGGGTTCCTCAAGGCTGAACGCGAGCTCCGGGCGTTAATTTTTGAGGGTAAAAATGTGCGCATCGGGTGCACATTTATTTTTACATAAGGGGGAACTAACTAATAGCCTCATCAACATGGCAGTCACATGTGATGAGCGCTATTAGCTTCGCGCTGTTTTGGATGCGTGGTTTGGACGTGCTAACCCCCTTATTGCCTAAGGGATTATGGACATGCATTCAAAACATATGTACAACCACAGGTTAACCTGTGCGCTAGCCTGAGTGCACAATATTGCATCAACCTGTTTGTCTCCATCCCTTTCCCAAAGACATCCGTAAGGGGGTACAAATTAATCAGTAAAATAAATTGGAAGTAACATAATTACATAACAAAAACAGGCCCCCCCCCCAGACACACCTCCTTACCCCCCAACTCACCTTCTACTTTTCCCTCTTCCAGGCAAAGGACTATTCTCTGACACGGGGACTTAATCAGCTTCCCATGGGGCTAACAGAGTCCCATCCCACATAGCCTCTTATTCTCATCTTATTAAAATCTAAAATTCCATTCCCTACACTGGTTTATGTTCTAATGCAGTAGGAGTGCTGTAGATATAAGGTCCGATTAATCAAGGGTTTGCTTCTGTTCTGGGCACAGGAACTCTTTGTGTTACATCAAGAAAAGTGTTTAGTATCATTTAGAGTAAGGATGACCAACTCTGGCTTTCAGGGACCACCAAAAGGGCCAATCTGCAGGATACGTACAATGAATGGAAGATATGTACTGTATTTGCACACGTATGTTTCAGGAACTAGGGGTAACTTGCAAGGTTTGGATAATTCTGAAACCGAGACCTGCTTGAGACACTCAGGAACCAGCGCTCCTCATTCTCAGTTTAGAGCATGGGACCGGGCGCCAACACCCTTGGAGTGTAAGTAGGCCTGCTTTCTTAATCATTCTGTCTTAAACCTTAGGCAATTTACAGTACAATAACTTTATCTAGAGGATGAGAAAACTGGATCAGGCCGTGAATGCTATTCGAACTGAAAGTGGAAAGATACTTCCATGATAAGTAAAAGGCCATAATTTCTTTGTCTTAATTTAGATCTGTGCAGTGCACTAAACATCTGTATATTTATTTAGGAATTTTATATACCGTCGTTCCAAAATAAGATCATAACGGTTTACTAAAGAACATTCATATTATAGGTCAACACAACATTTAAGACATGTTAACTAGAGGGCTAGGATAGTAGTACGTGATACATAATTTCCATTTTAGAAGTCTTCATATATTAGTCAGAGAGTTGTCTTAGTACACTTTAAATCACTCATTGCTTGTCATTAGTTCTTCTAGCATTATCAATGTTTTGAATTTTGTAGTTTTCTGCATATTAATATTTTATGTTAGATCATATACCTTTTTGAAGAGCCAGGTTTTCAGCTCACGCTTGAAACTTTGTTATCAGATGTAACGTCTCTGGTAGAGAATCCCACAACACGGGGCCTGCTATGGAAAACACTCGGTCTCTTATTTGTGTTAGATGTGTACTCCGCGTTGTAAGCACAGTTAATGCAGTGTTATCAGCGAGGGGGTGATGTGGTCAAATTTCCTTGTCCCTAATAAAAGTCTTGCTGAGGCATTTTGTAGTAACTGTAGAGGTTTTAATAGTCCTGAAGGTAGACCTAGTAATAAGGAATTGCAGTAATCCATGTTTGAGAATATTAGTGTTTGTGAAACAGTGCGGAAGTCTTGGAATGTTAGTAAAGATTTTATCTGATGTAATATTCGCAGCTGGAAGTATCTATCCTGTTTTAATTAATTTGTTTATGTGCTTTTTCACTGTTAAGTTCTCATTGATCTGTATTCCTACGTCTCGTACTTGTTCAGAGAGTATAATGTGAAAATTACCCAAGTCTAGAGTTTAACTATAAAGAGTTTCTCCTTAGTCACACAATTTCACCTTTTTTTGTGTTTAGTGTTAGTTTAAGCTGTGACAGTTCTTGCTGTATTGCTTCATGTATGATGAGTGTTGATGCTGTATTTTCAAATTATTTGGCAAATGGAATATAGAACTGTATGTCATCTGCGTATAAGAAGATGTTGATTCCTAGTTTTGCTAGTAGTGTACACAGGGGAAGCATATAAATGTTGAAAAGTGTTGCCAAGAGTGCTGATCTCTGAGTGACACCTGTATCAATAGGGAATGTGTCAAATATGTGGCTTCCCAGTTTGATTTGGAATGTCCTGTCAGTTAGGAAGGAGGAGAAACATTTGAGAACACTTCAGTCTATTCCCATTTTTCTCATCTGATGGCACAGCGTCGAAGGCTGCTGACAAATCTATTATTTATTTAGGCATTTTATGTACCGTCGTTCTAAAAGAAGATCACAACGGTTTACAAAAGCAACGTAAGACTCATCATTGTCAAACCCCTGAAGCACAGGGTCCATTAAAGATAAGAGTAAAGTTTCTGTCGAGCAATCTTTTCTGAATCCGAATTGGTTTGGGTATAGAATATAATTGTCTTCGAGGTGGTTTTCCAATTGAGATAACACTGCTTTTTCTATAACTTTTGCGATAAAAGGCAAGTTGGATATTGGTTGATAATTGTCCCACTTGTCAATTCTTCACATTTTAGGATTGGTTTGATCTCAGCTTGTTTCGCCCTATAAGGGACCAATCCTTCAGAAAGCGAGTGGATGATAACGGTTGCGATTGTTGGCATTGATTACACGGTGTACTGTTTTCAGGGAGGTCGTTGGAATCGGGTCTAATGGATGGCTAGCAGGCTTAATTTTGGTAATGATTTGATTTATTTTGAGTTTAGTTACTATGTCGAATGTGTTCCATTTAGACTGCCCCTGTTTTTCTTCAGGTTCTTTAGATCAGCGGTTCTCAACCAATATGTCACCAAGCACCAGCTGGTGTGTTGCGGCTCCCGGCATCTCAAAGCCCCTGTTATACTTCCCTTTACCTTTTCCTGCTCCTGTGGGCAAATGGGAAACCTCCTCCTTTCCTTCTGCCCCCACGGGCCAATCTGAAGCCTCCTCCCTTCTTCCTGCCCCCACGGGCCAATCAGAAGCCTCCTCCCTTCTTCCTGCCAGTGTCAGGAGGAAGCCACTGATTGGCCGGTGGGGCAGGAAGAAGGGGGGCATCTCACAGCCTGGGGGTGGGGTGGTTTGAGGGGGGCTGGGAGGAGTGGCAGTGTCCAGGCCCATGGCAGCAAAGAAACCTGACCCTGTGACCGCCCCGTGGAAGTGCTGAAATTAAACACAGCGGTGAGCAGCAAAGAAAAGAGGCCAGCCGCGCCAGGATTTCCCACTTCCAAAGTGGCACGGAACTGCGATAGAGTAGGGATTCCCCAAAGCAGCAGTGAGTCACAAGCACGAAGAGGCCGGGTGTTCCAGGGATTTCCCCCCCCCCCCCATGCAACAGTGAGCGCAGCAGTACCGCTATTAAAGTAAAAGTGGCACTCAGCCATGCTGATTACAGATGTGGCAATTGGAGCTCCCAGCGGCCATAAAATCAGGCAGATGGGGGGGGGGGGGGGGCGCAGGATCTTAGGGATATCCCGACAGCCAGAAGAAAGGCTTGAGAGCCATAGCATATTTTTCTAAAATAAATGGTTGCTGCTTCAGTGCGGCTGAGAAAGCAGCGGCAGCCCTGGGAAATCTGCCAATGCGAAATTAAAGGGGAACACAGCATTGGGGCTCTAAGCAAAGTGTGTGTGAGAGACAGAGACTGGGCAGGAAGGTGACTGGGGTGTGTGAGAGAGACAGAGACTGGGCAGGGAGGTGACTGGGGTGTGTGTGAGAGACAGAGACTGGGCAGGGAGGTGACTGGGGGGGTGTGTGAGAGACAGAGACTGGGCAGGGAGGTGACTGCGGTGTGTATGAGAGACAGAGACTGGTTAAGGAGGTGACTGGGGTGTGTGTGAGAAACAGAGACTGGGAAGGGAGGTGACTGGGGTGTGTGTGTGAGAGAGAGACTGGGAAGGGAGGTGACTGGGGTGAGTGTGTGAGAGAGAGACTGGGCAGGGAGATGACTACGGTGTGTATGAGAGACAGAGACTGGGCAGGGAGGTGACTGGTGTCTGTGTGTGTGAGAGAGAGACTGGGCAGGGAGGTGACTGGGGTGTGTGTGAGAAACAGAGACTGGGCAGGGAGGTGACTGGGGTGTGTGAGAGAGAGAGACTGGGCAGGGAGGTGACTGGGGTGTGTGTGAGAGACAGAGACTGGTTAGGGAGGTGACTGGTGTCTGTGTGTGTGAGAGAGAGACTGGGCAGGGAGGTGACTGGGGTGTGTGTGAGAGACAGAGACTGGGCAGGGAGGTGACTGGGGTGTGTGAGAGACAGAGACTGGTTAGGGAGGTGACTGGGGTGTGTGTGTGAGACAGACTGGTCGTAGGGTTTAATTGGGGTGTGGGTGTGTATGTATGTGAGTGACTTATGGGCCCTAAAGAAGAGGACCGTGAGGACAGAGCTTCAGCAGCTGCTGCTGCTCCTGGTCTGTGCTTTCAAGGGAAGGGAGTAGGAGAGTTGCTGGAGATGGTAAGTAAAGGTGGCATTTTGTTTATTTTTCTTGATTGACTTCCATTTTAATTATTATTATGTGATATGTCTGCTGTTTTGAAATAGTTTATTGATATTTGGACAATTTTTAATAGTTTTATGAGTTTTAATTGTTTGACCGTATTCTGTTCATCAGCTGTTTTGAAACATTTATTAGTATAGTTTTACAGTTATTTCTGTGCGGGGCTCTATAGCAGCTTGGCTTGTTCTGTTTTCCTAATAGGAAGTGTATTAGTGTTTAGGACCTGATTTAATATTTGTAGTGTTGTCTTTTCATAGATAGGGTTGTCATATGTTCCATGATACAGGTGTAACTTTGGGCAGATTAGTTTGTGTGTTATTGCAGATCCTGGGACTGTGTTAGGTGCTATATTTCTCTTTTCATTTCTCCAGGTTCGCACTGCATGCAGAGTGGCTTTTTTGGTTTTCCATTCAAGTTTGTCTCCATATTTATAATGTGTGGTCTTTCTGTACTTGGTGAAGGTGGAGGTATTTTACTAGCATGTAGGCAATTGTATCAATCTTATTTGTTGTGTTTTCTCAATAGGATATGCATTAGTGGTAAATGATTGCCTTTTCATAAGGAAGGCTCTTGTGCCTGGTAGTAAAGGGAGTTTGTTTTGCTTTTACTGAGATGTCATCAGAACCAGAATATCTTTTTTTTGCATGGTGAGTTCTATGGGTAATGTCCTAGTTCTGCTCTGCATCCATTGTTGGAGGTCAAGGGGGTTCCCGTGGATGCAGAATGTATGTTGATATATGTGTGTGCCTGAAGTTTGAAATCAACACAGCGATTCTGGCTTAGGCCAAGCTGCAAAGGAGTCTGGGTACCTGAAACTCTGGCATGAAGACCTCAGACTGACCCTAGCTTTGAATAGACTCTGGGAGACATCTGTACTGCATTTGGAGCGGTTCAAATATGATGGAGGGTCATGAGGTCACAAAGAGCGCATGGCCAAGGTTACATTCTCACATGATATATGTCTTGACTTCAGGGGCCCAGTGTAACTGGAGTGTTCTAATCCCCCCTGAGGATGAAAGACTGACAGGACAAAGAACTAACAGAAGATTGACAGTAAGCGGCAGGCACGTGGGTCTCAACTAGGCCTTAATTGGGCCTCAAGGTGGGAGGCGGGACAGGGCAACTTAGATTCAACTTATCTTGTTTTAATACAAGACATGTGGTACGTGATACTCCCATTCATGGACTCCTATTAGGGATCATTGTATGTTTTACCTATAAAAAGTCAGCACTCATGGACATACGGTAAGACACACAGGAATAGCGCTGTAAATATGGAGTTACTACTCCGTGTCTTCCGGGGTACCATGATTGCCTTTTGATATGCAATAATAAACTTAAATTTGTTTCTACTAAATTTGGTTTGGTACCTCTGTATTTATGGGGCAGCACCTTGAAGCTGATTTAAAGATCAACAATGTTTACATATAGCCCCGTGACGGTCACGTGTTCAGTGTGTCACACATGTGAGAACCATCTGTCAGGTGCGTCCCGGCCAAAAAAAGGTTGAGAACCACTGCTTTAGATGGTGAGCAAGTGGAAAATTGTGTTTTAAATCTATTTATTTTATCTAACAAGGAGATGGCATATGCATTGCAGGCATTCTTTGAGAAGTTGTAGTTATTTGATATGGAGGAAGATGGATCCTTGAGTAAGTGTTTGATGGTTTTGAAGAGTAATTTGGAATTAAATATTACCCTGTGAATCTGTTTTGTACAGTAATCTTTTTTGCTTTATTGATTTGTGCACGGTATTTTATTAGGCGGGATCTGCATTTTTGCCATTGTTTCTCAAATGTTCTCAGTGTCTATTTGGTTCATCTTAGCTCTTCGCTGTACCATGATTTCTTTTGTTTAGAGGTATTCTGTTCATTTTGGAATGTTTTTGTCTGAATTGGGCTTAAGTTATCTGCAATATCATTGACGATATTATCTCGGGAGTCAAAAGCTGTGGAGGCATTAGCTTGATTAAAGTCAATTAACTTATTTTTAATAGATTCTTCAAGTACATCCAGTTCTATCTTTTTTCGGAAGGTTTGGTAATTATTGAAATTTGTTTGCTTTGTATTGAGGAGGGTTATATCTGCTTTTAAGAGTTGGTGATCAGACCAGGGCAATATTTTGTGGGTGGTATTGATTATTTTATTTATTTATTTAAATCTTTTATATACTGACGTTCGTTTGCACATCACATCGGTTTACAGTGAAACAGATACGTTAAAGATTTGGAAAGAGAATAGGAAATTGGACAGTTACATATTAACATTTTAAGAGAAATTACAACAGTTCAGGGTAGATAAGTTATAGGTACAGGGTACAAGCAATACAACAAAACTGCATTTTTATATATATGGTGTCTTAACATAGGGAAAAACGGGTGAGAAAAACTTTGAGCAGGGATTATTTAATTATGAAGTCTGTATTAGGGTGCTTGATTGTTTGGAGTGGGGGGGAGCTATGGAAAGGCCATTGTGAATAGTCAGGTTTTCAATTTTGTTTTGAAGATTTTTGTGTTGGATTCTAGTTGTAGGTCTGGTGGCACTGAGTTATTTGTAGTTGGCAAATCTTAGATCTAGGATATGTCCTGCTTTATGAGTACACATTTAGACTTCTTCTTATGCCCATGTCTCTCTCTGATTTGAAACTCCATTTTAAGACCAACACTCTCATGGCTTTTGTACTATGCTCTGGGCTGGAGAAACATTTTCTCATCGGTCCATAAAATGACTTTTTCCATGTCAGCTGACGTGTATGTTGAAGCATCACATAAAATGTAGAAACATGGATGATCCTTATCAGAACAATGTGTCCCTGGTAGAAAGGACATATTATGGTTGGCGAGAGTAGGTATTTATTTAATACATTTTTTATACTGACATTCGTGGGTACATCATATCAGTTTACATGGAACTAAGAGAAATACAGAGAATGGGGGGGGGGGGGGGGGGGGGGGGGGAACGGGGGAGGGGTGTAAGGGGACCAGACCATTTCAGAAGGCACCCCCATAGATTGCTAGAATGGGGTTAGAGGGCAGCACTTTTAGCAGATTTGGGGCATACCTGGGACAGATCTGGAGGGGTGTACTGGTGAGAGAAAGGGTTGAGAGGTCAAGTAAATGCAAGATTGAGGGTAGAGTTGGCGTTGGGTTGCAGATGAAACATGATCATCTGCCCCAAAGCTCAACGAGGAAGACGGGATGGGCCAATTTTTCTCGTATCTACTGTCATTTACCACATCAGGACGTGAGATTAACAAGACCCTTACATGCACCTGACCTGTGCAATAAGAAATGGCATGTGACCTCTCACCCAATCACAGCGCTCAATCCATAAATGGCATTTTATACCCCCGAGTCACCCTCCAAAATCTGTTCCCTTCTGCGCACATTTTATTGTTATCTACAGCCACAAAACATACCAGTTTTCAACCATTTTATTGCATATAGACAAGCATCAAAGTACAGCAGCAAACAGCAGGTGCCTCCCAGTCACTCTAGGTGGGGTGGGGAACAGTGTTTAAGGCAAAACAGACAAAAGAAAAATGAATACATCTGCTTAGCTAAAATATAAAAGTTTAGATAATAAGGTGATACAGAAACAAACACCCCCATAAACCTGAATACACACACAATCTGAAAAGGAAATTACACATTGCCCGTAGTAAGAACCAAGATTATATTGATTACTATTTAATAATCTCAATTACAAAGAGTTAACATGGATTTTCTTAGAAATTAAACAAATTCAGTCAGAAAATGGATAGAAATACATTTGGCATTTTTGGTCCTAAGACAACAGGTGGAAAACAAAACTTTTTTTTTTTTTTTAAACCTTTGAAATTTATGGCTTTGTTCTCTCTGAAGGAATGCGTAAGAGTCCAGGTTAGGTTGGGTGGTTTGAAAACGAGGTTACTGGCCAGAGAGCAGTCAGGGTTTCCAACCGACTCCCATTTTTCTCAGGGCAGATTGGGCCTGCTCTTGGCTTTTTTCCCCCTCTCTGGCATGCAGGGACCGGAAAGCCCTGGTTTTATTAGGAAAAGCAGGATTGTACATCCCTAAAATGCAACAGGGCAAAAAAACCAGCGCTGGATCAGCCCGCTCTGAAAAAACAAATCAAAACAAAGCAAAACCACCCAAAGCAAAACTGGAACTAGTTGGAAACCACAATAGTGAGGCCGCAGTGCATTAGAAGATGTGGGATTCGTCGCCCCAGCTGCATTAATGGGCAGCAGACTGCCTGCATCATGGGGAAATGCACGGGACTACATTTCCCTTGATGCCACGGCTCTTCCATCTCCCTAGTGAAAGCCAACCAAATGCATTTGAATAATGGGCCTCCGTGGTCCCCCCCCATGGCTCATGTACAGCAACATCTTCATATAATTTGCATCTTGGTACAATAAAGA
Organism: Rhinatrema bivittatum; assembly: GCF_901001135.1. Taxonomy (NCBI): domain Eukaryota; kingdom Metazoa; phylum Chordata; class Amphibia; order Gymnophiona; family Rhinatrematidae; genus Rhinatrema; species Rhinatrema bivittatum. The sequence continues at coordinate 28,644,594 of NC_042619.1, read as the reverse complement.
GGTATCAGCCTACAAAGAATTCATTAAAAAAAATAGCACGCACTGCACAGTGCTGGGGAAGAAAAGCTTAAGAGGCTTTGAAGCCTGGCTCCCTCTTACTCCCCTTTTCTTTTCTATTAAATCAGTTGGGGAGGATCACGGAGCAGGGTAAAGAGACCGTCCGGCCCGGCAGGGTTAGGGAAGCTGCGGTGGCTGGCGCCTCTCCGCCTCCTCCCAAGTCTCCAGAAGTAGCAGCAGCATTGTATCATGCGACATCACATTGTGGGAGGGAGAGAGAGAGAGGTGGGGGGGGGCAGGAGAGAAGCACGCGGCAGCTGCTGCTGGAAATATGGCACCACCGTGGGAAACAGTCAAGGAGAGGACCAGGGCAAAAAAAACAAACAAACCCGTGAACGGACTTCTGTAGAGGCCTGTAACTTCCCTCCCGGAAGAGCTGAATCAGCAGGGGGGAGGAAAAGGCAGGAGCCCAGCAGCAGCGAGAAACTGTGCCTGAATTACTCTGCCTCGCCGAGCACTGCTCCAAGCATCTTTTACCTGGCCTGTCCACCCAAGAAGCCGAGGAAGATCACCAATATAACCAACTGGCATAAAATGGTTCCTGTTTGGGTGAGGGGACAAGTGAGGTAGGTCAGACAAAATGGCATCTCGGGGATCAGCTGCTGGACGCTACTGGGGTTTGAAACTGGCTCGACGTCAACTGGACAGGATCATCCAAGCCGTGATTTGCTTTCACTGCATTTGTGGTTGTCTAGGAGGCAATTCTTCCAGGAAAAACAGACTACATTTTCACAGATGAGATGGGGGTAAGGCCAGGATGTGTGATCCCACCCTCAGCGCTGCCTCATCCGTCCCTACTATTCTTTTAGAGTTGACCAAATCTTTCACCCTAAGCAGCAGCTCGGCTCTTGCTTCACATCCATGGTGGCTTGAACAGAAGACCTTACCTTAAGCCTCAGGCTCTGCAAAGCTTTCCAGCCGAACCTGTTTCTACACTTGGATGGATCCAGCATGGATTAATTTAACATGCATCCAGTAATCAACAGTGAAGACAAGAGTTAACTGGCCCAGCTGTGCAAATTGTTGCAGTGCCGACAGAGTTTACACACATTAAACAGACCTTGGGAGTACACTGTCTCCACACATTGGCGCTTACACAAAATAAGCAAATACATTAAGATTTCAAAAACTCACTTCCACATTTGCATCTGCGCCATCCCAGCACTTGCCAAGTATTTTTAACAGAAAATACTTGGTTTGCTTTTGGAGTGTTGCTCATGTCAATAAACCACCTCATTACTGAGCCTCCTAGCACAGGGGTGAGCGCGGAGATCCGGACACAGATGTTGCAGTCCTGAGAAAAGATCGTGGAGCTCAGGAGACTCTATTACAGTCTTTATAAAATGAATAAATGGGTACAGAGATGCATGGATAGGATTTCATCTTATGACTATTTCAAGGCTGGGGGGGTGTCCGTTTAAGACTCTGCTAATGAAGCAATGAAGGGCTTTGGTGAATGGACGATTGACCCTCACAGCAGGAACCAGATGTTCCATGCAACAGCCACCGTTGGGTTACACTTACAAGTGGCTGTTGCTATTGCTTATTCATTTTTAAAAGATTTTATCTGGCGATTTTTCAACTTTTATGATTCTTCAATAAAGGTCAGTTTCTCTGTGAAGGACAGTGATTATCAGTACAACAGCACCTAAACTTCTGGGTTTTGTACGATGCCCCCATTAGTCAATACGTCACCCTGGTAACTTATGGCAATAGGATTGTAAGACACAAGTCCCACCCCCCCATTCTAAAAAACACCCCTGTGTGTGGCCCATCAGGACTGGAAATGCACACCCCAGTCCTAACAAAACTGCAGCACTGACTGTTTTAACCAGTTTTCTGTACTCCTGGAAAAAGCGACTAACCCTATCGGATGAGATAGGTCATTTCAGCCTCAGCCAGTGGCTTGAGGTGCGGTTTTAATGGCCCTGATAATGAATGATTGGTTATGAATGTGGACATTTGGCCTGCCTGCTATGCATTAGGCAGGTTGAACCTGATTGTGGAATTTGCAGGGCACAGTCACGGGAGGGAGCCTGTCCGTCATGCAGCGTACAAGACGACCTCAGTACTGAGGGGTAGGAAGGGTTTTCATTAAACAGTCTAAAAACAAAAAAAAAAAGGGTGGGAGCCCGCCCAATGGAGGGACCTGGGTTTGACGCCCAATTCAGGCCTTCCCAACTCCCTGGGTGGACCGAGGCAAGGGCTGCTACAGAGGGAGTCACCGTCAACGTGCAACAGCGACGCCACCTAGCGGCTGAATTTATTGTACAATTCCGGAAGGAGCCCTAGGGTTAAATAATTGGGAGTGCGATATAAAAACACAGAAAAAACATTTGCTGGGGAATCTGTGAATGAAGGCTCTCAGCGTTCTGGTCCTGGTCCTGGTCCTGAGTTGGAAGCTCAACAGGAACCGGGACCAGGAAACTGCCAGGTCCCAAAGTAAAAAAAAAAAAGAAATTCCAAAGTTAAATTACCAACCAGGCTCACTAAAAACCAACATTCCATGCACTGTCAGTGAAGCGTGGCTGTTGGTCGTGTAGTTAAAATATCCACCTTAAAGCATTTTTCTCTGTGCCAAAGCTCCCCTTTGCTTTTGAGAGTAATGGCATCCAGAAAGGGCATCGAATGAATGTGTTTCTAATTTGAAAGAATTACCGGGATGTGCAGAACGCTCCACTTCTTGCTTCTGAGGCAACCGGGGCAAATCTCTTCTGAATGTCATAAAGTACTGTTCAACACAAGGAGGTCTGTGCCGCAGTCTGAAGACAAACCACCAGATGGAGCCAGAGTTTACGTGGCGATGAAGAAAGAAAGGTGGTCATCCAAATTTATTTTTAAAATAGTCTTTCTGGCCAGAGCCCCTTGCTATGTTAAGGATAAGAAGCAGGTGGGGGCAGTATTGGGGGGGGGGGGAGGGGGGGGGTGAAAGAGTCAATTAACATTGAAATACGAACACGCACTCCAAATCCACCGGTTCCAAGGATTTTGGCCACGCTTCATACTTTTTGGCCCATATTTCGATGTACTGTTTAACTTCCATCTGGTCATAATGTAAGAATCTCTTTAAAATGAATAAATGTACAAAGATATCTTTGTTAATTATCCAATAAAACATGATTTACTGATACTGGCTACCACAGAACATGTCTATAAATCGGGGGTCGCTTTAAAACATGGTGCATGAAGGAGGTTTAAAAACATTTTTTTTTTTTAAAAACTGGGATGAACTGGACATTAGCATGTAAACAAACGACACCAACACTGCAGCTTCTTCTTGCTGCAACCAAGCGCATGGAGGCACGCCGTAGCTGCTCCCGCCGAGCTCTCAGGTCCACGGCCGACAACAGAAAGCAGAAGGGCAGAGAAGCTCCCAGGATGCCCTCGGCAATGCCACGGCTGCAGCAGCCACTGCTTCTCCGGGTTTCTGCCTCACCGCTTCTCATTACCGCTTCCCTTTCGGCTCCCTCTCAATCTTTTTTTTTTTAAGATACTCGACATCAGCACAGATGGGGAGCGGGGACGCTTTTCCGTTTTGGCTACAACGTGGCTCCATTGGAATAAGAAAAAAAGGGGACACGTTTCTGTTTGCTGAAGGCACCTCTTAGCGTTGAATAGAAAGGAGTGGCTTTTCTTCTCGGGTCACATGCATAGCTCCGGACCTGCACGCCGTGTTTCCGGCACCGGAGGGGGGGGATCCCGGGACTCCTTAGATCTTGGTGAGGGTACTGCTGGTGAGGAGTCTCACGTTGACGGTCCCTGGGAACTGACTGGATGTTTTCTTCCCCTTGTCTTGAAGCTGAAGGCTGTGCTGTGTATGAACGTCGCCGGAGTCGCCGGTCAGAACCACCTGACCCATGAACTCGTCACTCACCACGTTATGGTTCCAAACCTAATAAAAAGAAGGAAAAAAAAAAAAAAGCAGCCCTCTGAGATTTATGTAGTGCACACGTAAGGGGGCTCCTCCCGCAGACCTCCCCCACCCCCCTCCCCCGTTCTCGAGAACGTGCTCCTCAGGGCAGATTTTAAAACAAATAAACCCCTAATGTAATTGACGTTTTGTCCTTGGGTAAAGAAATTTCAAAAACAGCTATCCCCACCCCCCTTTATTCAAGACACCTGTCCATGCCCGAATTATACCAATTTTCACGTCAGGCAAGTTTAGTGGTCAAGAATGACTAGTGAACCTTCGGCTGTCATCTACTTTCAAGCCCTACTTCTTGCAATTTTCCGCTTGCTCTTTTAGGGATTCTGATTCACCTGGGGCCAGCCCTTTTCCCGGGACCGTGATGCTGTAAAGCTCGGCTTATCAGCTTTTATTTCTATACTCTCATCCCTCTGCAGCGCAGGCAGCACAGCGCCAGTCCTCGGGGTTAAGGAACTGCAGATCCTGGCCTTCCTCACCTGTGCCCGAATCCCACCTGCTGTTCAAGGAATGGCTTGAACCCCCTCCTCTCTGGGTGGTGGGGAGAAGCAGTCTGCGAACACCACCTCCAGGGTAAATCCCCCAACCCCTGCTGGCCCAGGGAACAAAAGCTGCATCCCGCCAACCAAAACTTGGGCTTCCCCCGTGAGGCAGCGGAAAGCAACGCTGCCGGGCTAAGATTGGGCCCGGCCCCCTCTGCGAGGCGTGTAACCTGCACCGGATCAGGAAGTCACTCGGGAGCCCGCCGTTCAAGCATGGCAGCGTGTTGCACTGCCATGCCCGAGCTGGTCGCTCTATTTGGTTTCTGGTGGTGGGTGAAGAGAGAAGACGGGTGGTCCGCAGACAGAACACCACGAGTCTGTCAGGTAGCGACTGCGAGTGACTTCGGGCAGAGGATGCTTTCTCCCTGCCCAAAAAAAAGAAAGCCAGCAACGGAAAGCAGTTGCTGGGGGCGGACACACTGGATTATATACCCCAGTGGCACACGGTAAAAGCAAATGAGAATCTCTGGCAGGCAGCCCGGGGAAGGCATCCCAGTTATTGTGCGATGGCGACACCCAGTGGCCAGGCAGGGTGTGCACATGCCTCCGGCTAAGGACTATTGCTATAACTGCTAGGGTTAGAAGGAAGAAGGGAAGGAGAAATAAAAATGGGTGCAGATCCTGCACAATTGCAGACAAAGGCCTGTGACAACGTAGACCATATCTCCAGCATTTTACCGCAACCAGGTTATACCAACAGCCCCACTGCAAAGCATTACTGACTTTGGATCATTTTTCTCTTTTAAACATGGGACTAGGCCTAGCGGCAGCACAACTGGCCACATGGAGCTGGGATTCACAGCAGCCATCAGCATCCACAGTCCCCAGGAGACAGGGACCACGGCGACACCTACTGGTCAAATTCGGAGAGCGCTTTCTCCAGGGTCTGAAGACAGCCATAGTCTCCGCCTCCCAGGCGAGGGCAGTCCCAGTGACAGCCAAGGGGTAAAGAGAGCGGGGAGGCGTGTAATGCGGGGAAAACAAACAACAAAAAAACAAACAAACAGTGGTAGCCTTTGAATGAAGGCTCAAGGTGCCCGAGAGGGCCACCAGAATCAGAAAACCCAACAGTGAGCAGCAGGAAACCGCCAGGCAAAAAAACCAAACCCCCCTGAAGACTTAAGAGATAACCTCCAGACATACCTGCACGTAGATGGGCTCTCCTGACTTCTTCCGGTAAAATAACCCTTTCACGTCAAACGCGGGGCTCAACGTGTTTTTGTACACAGGCGAGCGCACTTTGCTTCCTTCACAGCTGATTACCACGTAAGGGTCTGCTCCTGAGAGGAAGGAACGGGAAGACAGACAGAGAGATTATCCCAGACAGACACTGGAAGAATAATCCTTCCGTCTGAATAGCGTGCGTCATTCAAGAACATGCAGGAAAGGACAGGGGGAGCCCAAAACTCACTCTTGGGACTGGTCAGATTAGAAGGCGATCTAAAGGTCATTCAGACCCCCTGTCATTAGCACTTTCAATCTCTTAAAAAGCATCCAGATCTCTTCCTGCGGTTGTGACCAGGCTTGTTATTAAGTAGTGGGGGGAGGGGGCATGTGATGGTGTCCGAGACTGAGGCACCACCGCATGATGATTCCTGATGAGAGGGGGGATGCCCTTTGCTATCCCCATCACCTCTCATCTGGGACCTTAGCTCCAGTGGCCTCCCAGTTCTCTGCTTCCGCCCCGCAGTGACCTCACATTGGTTCCTAAAGCATCCCCCCTCCCCCAGCTCGATACTTTGAAACCCCCCCCCCACATTCTTAGTTAACCTGCGGGTGCCTGATGGCCATGATCCTGAAAGCTCATTTTCATAGAGAAACCCCTTTCTGCCCCCCCCCCCCCCCTCTCTTTGAAAATCCAGCCTGCGAGGTCTGCGAGCAGGAAAACGCCCTCGGATTCTGCACCCAGTCAGCGGAGAAACAAAAGGATTGCGCACAGATTGGAGGACAGACTCTCCACATGGATTTTTCTTGCTCTCAGACCATCCCTCTCCACCCCCTCTTTTACCCCAGTCAGAGGCCGGGTAATTTTCAGAAGCTCATTTTGCATGGATAAACGACCATTTACTCGCATAAACCGCTTCAAAACTTGCCCTCCCTCCCCCGTGAGCTGAGGCGGCGTGGGCGCGGCATTCCTAACATCCTCTGGCGTGCGCTGCGGATAACACCAAAATCTGCAATGGGGCAGACGCCGAGAAGGGCGGGGAAACACGAGGAGGAATCTAGCGAGGCTTTCGAGAAACCGTCTAGGGTCTGGCAGATGAGATCTAATAAAAAAAAAAAATGTAGGACCCTGCATTTCGGTTGCAAAAACCCCAAGGGAGCGGTACAGTCTGGGAGCATAGTTCTGAGAAAAGAAGAAGATCTGGGGGTGACTGTAGCTGATGATCTTAAGGTGGCCAAGCAGCTGGATAAAGCGAAGGCAAAAGCCAGAAAGCTGCTTGGCTGCATGGGGAGAGGAATGGTCAGCAGGAAAAGGGAGGCGATGTTGCCCCTGCACAGGTCCCTGGTGAGACCTCACTTGGAATACTGGGTACAGTGCTGGAGCCCGCAGCTTCAAAAGGATATAAACAGGATGGAGGTGGTCCAGAGGGAGGCTACTAAAATGGTCATTGGTCTTCATTCTAGAGCATATGGGGACAGACAAAGATCTAAGCATGTGAATCCTTGAAGAAAGGTCAGATAGGGGAGGTTTAATGAAAACATTTAAACACTTCTGATGCGTCAATGCACAGGAGGCAGGTCTCTTTACATGGAAAGGAGACTCTAGAGTGAGGGTAAAAAAGGTACAGACTCCAGACTAACTAAGGAAATATTTCTTCACAGAGACGGGTGGCGGGGATGCACGGAACGGCCTCCCGGTGGAGGTCCTAGAGACAAGGACAGTATCTGAACTCAAGAAAGCATGGGATAAACACAAAATCTCTGAGGGAGTGGAAGGGCTTGTACAGCAGGGCAGTCTATGTAGATGGGCAGCCTAGATAGGCCAGAGACAGCCTTACTCTGCCCTCATGTTTCTATGTAAATTGAGCAGTGCAATTTTATTTATTTAAAAACTTTTCTTTACCGTTGCTAAGTTAAATACCATCGCAACGGTTTACATGTAGGCACATATTTAATGTAGGCAATTGCTCCAACAGCATCACATGACTGTGTGCTTACATCCCATTCTCAAAGACAACTCATTCCTCGCAGGTCACAGTACCTTGGACGGACCCAGATTAAGAAATTATCCAAACATCATCATGATTTATTTATTTAAAGCTTTGTGTACACCGCTTATTCAATTTGGGTAGGACTAAGCGGTTTAAAAAATGTATACATACATAATAAATTACAAATATTACAAAGTAAAACAAATAAAAACAATCGGAATCATACACAATACATAAGGAAGAAGAGTAAGGGACCTTTCATGGGTTCCTTTTTTAGACTTCTCTAAATCATCATCAGCTCTGGATACTGCTTATGTTGGTCCAACATCACCACAATTTCCAGAACCAATACAGCTGCCGGGGAAAAAACCCACAACGCTCATTTTCAGCACACATCCACTAAGGTTTTTTTGTTTTTTTAACTATTTATTAAATTTTAAATCAAATATATAAATAAGACAATTTACATAGTAATGAGACAAATATAAAAAAATATATAGGAAATTACATCTATGTAAATCTGTCACAATTAGACCCCAATAATAGGGGAGGGGAAGCAGGAAAAAGCCACAGGGAATGGCCATAGCATAAATCTAAATAAAACCAGATCAGAATGGCAGAAAACCGCCCATTCGTAAAATTCCACTTTTAGAGGGGAAGAAGAAATCACAACCCCTGTCTTGCATCTAAAAATTCTTTAAGGTGACTGGGATCAAAAAAGATGAATCTGGAAGAATCAAGAGTTATCGCACGTTTGATGGCTCCAGAGACTTTCATGGCTAACAATGTCTTCCTTTGCTCCTGCGTTGCTTTTGATATGCCTGGAAACATCCCAATCTTCTGACCGTTAAACAAAACGTCCTTATTACGGAAATAAAGGCAAAAAACATTATCACGGTCTTGCAAAAAAAATCCCCAAAAGTCACCAGTATGGCCAATCACATTTCCTTCATCTGAATTTTCAAGGATTTGTGTTAACAGGCACATCCATCACAGCATTATCCACTGATCTTTTAGGAGCTGGAGGAAAAAAAGATTTTTTCCATAGGAGGCAATGCAGTCTGAGATCTTTTAAGACTTCTTTCAAGTAAACTGAAAATAACTCAGAAGAAATCGGTGGAGAGTTCACAATTCTCAGATTATGAGATCTAAGAGAATTCTCGCTGTTTTCAATTCTACGAGAAGTAGACGATGGGTCTTTAATAATATGAACTTGAATCTTAGAAACAGACACTTCTTCCTCAAGCACCTTCTTCTCCAGAGAACTAAGGCGAGATTCTTGAGATTGAAAATTGCTATGCAAGTCAGCAGGTCAGCGAGACTAAAGATGTGACAGATTTATTAATGGACATCATCATCATCCAAACAGAATCCAAAGTGATGACTGGAGGTTTAACAAGAAGGAGCCACAGCAGACAAAACTGAGTCTCCCCGATTCTCAACAGGTGTGTCAGCCGGCAATGCGAGTTGTGTAACAGTTCCCACAATAGCATTCTGACATCCATTAATTTGATTTTTTTTCCTGATAGCCACATTCGTAGTCTAACTGGCCTGATAAACATTTGAATAGACATTAAGCGTGTTTGTTGCAGGAGGTCTGGTGCATTTTTCTCTCTTACCATTTGAAAAAAAGATTATTGGATCTGAAAATGTCTGCATGTCGTACTCCCAAATTTAAATCAAATGAAAGAAGCAGCCTCTCTTGACTCGTAACACACAAAGCGTAAACGTGACTAAACCTTAACTCAGGGAAGTAGGGAGCCAAGCCCGAGTAACTCATTTGCATCAGCGGTGTGGCCATTTCCAAGTTTACGGTTTTTCTATTTTCCTGCCAACAATTCAGTTTGAATTAGGAAGTGGCTGGATTGTTGCCAAGGCTCCTCTCTGCTTCCCAAGCACCAGTGAAGACAGAGTTTTATCTGCGAGTCACGGAGGTAGCAGTCACGGGGACTTCTATTCTCTTACAGAATGTACCTGGAATCATTAATACTCCAGTCTTGGCTTCTTCTTTACCTAAAAACATTCCTATCTTACACTGAAGTCACTTCGCCGACTCTCACTCTGCAAGGCTATAATTCCCCACCAATGCTTTCGCCCGTTTCAACACATAGGCTGGTTCTGCTTTAATTCGAGACTTAAAATTGGGCTTAGATTCCACTGAGGAGTCACGGCCTTCACTCTTCGCACAACGCGAACTCACCGTTACCCGCTGTCTTCCCTGCTGGCAAATTAAAACATACCTTCTTTTCTTCAGCCAGTAATCAACAGGATGGTCATTTACTCTATCGGGCAACCAGTGCTCAAGGGATCAACCCCCATCTCAAGATCACAGGTTATTCGTTCTCATCCCCAGTTTCAAGTGTAAAGCTAGACAAGGCTGAAGTCCTAACTGTGCATTCCCAGCTCCTTTTCTTGAGACAAAGATCCACCCCGTTCACTCCAAAAATGTTCTTGAGAAGAAAATGCCATTGTATCGAAGTAAAGAAAGAAAGCACTTTGTCAAAGAAGACATTTCGTTGGCACTTCTGAACAAAACAAAAAGAACGAAAGAAAGAATTTAAGTTGCTCAGCACGCAACCCACTGCGGCACGCAACTGCTCGAAGCAACAATTTGGCCTACGGTGCAGAAATGATGTATCCCACCATGAGGGAGCCGAGCGCGGCCGCACCCAATTGCATGAATTCCACGACAAATCTCTGTCATCATCAACGGATGCTGCTGGAGGCAGGAGGAGGAGGGGGCGCTCCAAGATGGAAGGCAGATATGCTTGCCTTTTATATAACTAATGCTCCAATGGGCCTTCAGGTAGTCCCTACTGACTAGGCATGAGAAAGAATTGCATGCAGGCTGCCTCAACTGAATGACCTTTTATTTCATAGGTATTCATTAGGTATCCTGAAATCCAACCCGTCTGTGACCCTCGAGGACCAGAACTGGACACACTTGCTCCCACCAACAGCATCAGCAGAACTCCTTATGCATAATGCTTTGGCTCCACACAGAAAGTAGTAGGGGAAAGCTGGGGTTCAGGGCTCAGCTGTTATTTTTGTGCTTTCAAGTTTTACACCAGTGTTTCTCTGTGCGCTGATTACAGCAAATACTTTCTCCCAAAAAAAAAAAAAGTGTGTCTCTTCCTTCAGTGAAGTAGAGTTCCTGCCAGTGCAGACACTTTCTATAAGCTCCTCTCTTTTCAGACACTTCTAGGTGGTTTGGACTTCTGCCTGGGCAGTTGCTTAGCACAGAAAATCCCCATCCTGACACCATGTGTCGCAGAGCACGAGCGGTCTATGGCTGGCTGGAGGACACATTCACAGTCTGGACTCCAGTTTTCCTGTTTCATAACTTTATTCTTTACACATTAAACAACATTCAAGACTGCTTACCTTGCAGTACGTCATCAAAACACATCAGCAGGTCGGTTATGTTTAAGGAGCTGCCGTCTCCCTAGCTCTCATCTGAGCCCTCACTTTATTCCTGCTCAGGAGGATACACCCTGCACCCAGAATGCCCTTTCTTAAGGTGGATCGGTCTATTAAGGTGTACTGAGGGGTTTTTATAGGGCACTCTGTCACAAAAGGAATACACAAAATAAACACCTTGAAGCAGTTTTCACTGAGGGGATAGCATCACTTAACACTGTCTCCTAGATTTTTGGCTGAATATTCTCTGCATGGCAGAACTGAAATTTGCCTACACAGTTCAGCCTACAGCGCCCAGCAGAGTATAATGGAGAGAGAGCTCTGGGCAGAGCTACTAAGCAAAGCACTTGATCTTTGACTGATAATTACGCTACAAGAGCAACTATAGCAGCCTTATTTATTCATTCTTCCAGCCTTTGGCACCGCACCAATGCACTTCAGCAATGGATTAAGGGAAGCCACAGCATCCTGTCTTATCCACTGCTGTAACAACCGAAGGGGCACTAACTTTCAAGGTTTTGGGCACACACAGTATTTGACAAAACAAAAAAAAAAAAAAGAGAGAGCGCCACCACCCCATATCCCTCGCCAACGAAGCACGGAAGAACTGCTACCTCCTTGGGTGTCTTGGTCCTTCAGGCCGGCGGCAGAGACTACGTGAACCTGAGTTACCAGCTGTGGATATCCGCATATTCCGGACCAGCAGGTGCGAGGGGGCTCGTCCATGGTCAGCTCTCTGCAACAAGGAGGAAAAAAAAAACAAACTGGCTGACGCCATGAAAAACACCCAGCTTGTGGTCGATGACCGACGGACACCGTTGGGTGGGGAGTCAGGAATCGACTGCGAGGATTCGGAAAAAAAACTTGAGGAATCAAGGAAAAAGCTGAAAAAGGTTGGAGCTCCACAGACCACAAAAGCTTCTAGAAACGCTGACAAATGTTTTCCGTGCCGGGCTCCACTGGATGATGTCACCCACATGTGAGGACCACCAACCTGCTTGTCCTAGGAGAAACATTACATATGTAGCAGTGGTGAGGGGATTGCACGGGGTTTTGAGGAGGGCCAACGCTGCAGTGCCTACGTTTATTTAGATCAATAATGGCAGAGGTGGGAAAATAGGTGACAGGTTCAGAGTGCAGTGGTAGGACACAGAAGAGAAACATGGACTTCTAGCAAAGATAAAGGAAGTGTTCTAGAAGATTTTCGAGGATTAGTTCAAAGAACACGGCCAGAAAATGAAAAGGTGCATGGGATGACAGGAGGTGGAAGAACCCTGCCAGAACGGTTGTTTACTTTTTCAAAGAGTACAAAGACTAAGGGACACACAATGATATATTTAGAACTAATAAAAAAAAATTTTTTTTACTCAACCCATAATTAAGCTCTGGAATTCATTGCCAGAGGATGTGGTGAAAGCTATTAGTGTAGCTGCGTTTAAAAACAGCTTGGACAAATTCCTAGAGGAAAAATCCATTAACCATTATTAAGGTGGAGTTGCAGAAATCCACCGCTTATTCTTAGGAAGCAGCTTGGAATCTGTCTACCCCTTGGGATCCGGCCAGGTACTTGTGACCTGCCTTGGAAACAGGATACTGGGCTTGACAGCCTTTGGTCTGAGCCAGTAAGGCAAGTTTTATGTAATTATGTAAATGGTGAAAATTAAAAATGAACTTTGCCAGTCATGCCCTCAGAAGTTCTGGGGCAAATTATCCGAGCCAGTATTGGAGGGCATGACCGAGGGCAAACCATAACGAAGAAAGCAGAGTGCAGTCTGGAGTGATAAACATTAAAAAAAAAAATGGTCAAGGTGTGGATATCAAAGACATCTGTACTTAATAGAGACAAGGACTGCGATAAAAAGTCTTCAGTTACAGCAAGGACTTGCCAAGGAAAGCTACAGAGTGAGCACAGCTCTTACTTGCATTCTGAAGGCACATCGGTGAAGACCCGAACGAGGAACTCTCCGGTGAGTCCAGGCTCGAAGGTGGTGGGAATGATGACATAGCGACCCTCCTTCTGGTCCGACCTCAGGAAGACGCTCCTGGAGTTGATGTAGATGGAGCTGGCCACTTTGGTCTGCAGCGTGTGCATCCTGTACCGCCTGTTCAGTTCCACCTAAGCAGACCCATCACACGTTGAGATTCCAAAGCCATCGTCTCGGGAGCAGGAAGAAACACTACGAATGGAGGGGGGGGGGGGGGGGCCTTACCTTGTAGATATCAAATCCTATGGCCAGGTTTTCCCCTTTCCCTTCCTTTCGGCTGGTCTTTTTTGGTTTCTGCTCAAGGCAGATCAGCACTTCATCTTCTGGCTTCTTCACATCAAACACATACTGGAAGGAAAAAAAACACTCAATGAGGTCATGGAAGGTTTACATCGCCTCTGCGACTCTTCTACAATGTTTGGGTTTTATCTACCTTCCTGAAAGCCTAATCATCCTGATATACCATGCTGAGCTTATGCTGACTTGGACCTTCATGTCCTAACAGGGCAACATTGACCTCTCTCTTTCTACCGTGAGTCCAAAGAGACGCTGGTTTCAGCCATTCTGGATACAGAAATTTAGGACCTTATTTCAATGAAGGCTTTTTTTTTCATAGATCATGGGGAAAAGCTCTGAATAAGGCCTTCAAGGAGCAAAGGTTGGTCTTCTGCATGCCTAGCTCTTGAAAGGTATTCAAAAGAGCAGTGACCCTGTGCACGATCGCAGTGGAACATGGAGAGGAAAGCCCCTCTGGCTCAGATTTTTACTACTATTTGGAGTAGAGGAGCGGCCTAGTGGTTACAGCAGCGGACTACGACCCAGGGAAACCAGGGCTCAAATCCCAATGTCGCGCCTTGTGACCTCGGGCAAGGCACTTTACCCTCCGCTGCCTCGGGTAAAAATTAGACTGTACGCCCTGTGGGGCAAGATGTAATCTGCTTTGATGTGCATTTTGAAGTGCCGAAAAGCAGAATATAAAAATCTAAATAAATAAATGAAACAACATTTGAACAGATACTGCAGAACTCTTGAGAAAACAAAAACAAGGCTATTTAACACCAGAGTAGCATCACATTTCAGTCACCGTGCATAAGTTCGGGCATCCTTATAAGCTGCAACGGTCAGGTTAAGCCTAACCGCTGAGGGCCTAACGTGACTTTTGTCAGATGCATTAAAGCGTGACCATACAATTATGGTAGGCCAAATCCGCAAGGGCCCTGTTAATACAGTAATGTACCAGAGATCAACGGTAAGCCGGTACTTACCAGCAAAGCAAGTCCTAAATCTTCTCAAACCCCGCCCTAACAATCTCGGTGGGTGAACGCATCTTCCAAAGGCTGAATGCGGTGCCTTTCTCTTGGAGACGAGAGGGATGGAAACCCTACCCCACCCACCTCGGCACCACCACCAGTGGCTCCCATGCTTTTGCCTTATCAGGAGCCATTAAACAAGGTGGGATCTGGCGCGCCACAAAATCCTCCTGCTGCAATTCACAACCGCTTCCCTATCACCAGGCAAGCACACGAACAGTTTTCTGGGTTTTTTTAAATTACTGTAATAGGAAAAAAAATCCTCCCAATTCTCAGATTAAAAAAACTAGAGGAGATCTTAGGAAAAAAAAAAAAAACAACCCATGCACATAAAATAGTGCAGGAGTGGCCTATTCCAGTCCTTGAGAGCCACAACCAGACCAGGTTTTCCAGAACATTCACAATGAATATGCATGTGAGAGATCTGCATGCACTTCCTCCATTGTATGCAAATCTATCTCATGCATATTTATTGTGGATGTCCTGAAAAGCCAGCCTGCTCTCGAGGACCGGAGTTTGCCACCCCTGCAACAGTGTGTCTGACCTGTATTTTCTAGTCTCATCTTGTCACCCATTTACTGTCACTCAGAGTTCCCCCTAGGTTCAACCTTCTGCTGGGTGTCTGTGGCCATTGACCTTACTGTAATCTACATCCCATAGCCATCAATCTCTTTCATGAACGTCAAGATCTCCAGTTTTCCTGTCAGAAGCATTCAATTACCCCTCCTCCGGGATCCCCAGCTCGAGAAAGATCGAAGTTTGGCACATGAACCAAATGGTCTTTCTTCTGCCTAATTACTGAAATAAGTGTGTTGGGTTTTTGTGGCTAGCCCGAGGGCACAGTGGCTGCTCAGCACACTGCCAGGGAGGATATCCAGCTTTGATTCTTGGACCGACCACTGCTTATTAGGATGAGTGGGGTTTGTAAATGCTCCAGATGTGGATCTACAGAAGCACTTACCCACCCTTCTTAGAGGCACCCATGTCAGGTTCTAGAACAAATCTTCAGGGACAGAAAAAAAAGTGTCCCCAAAGAAATATTCTCTCATTCCACAACATTTGAGCCATTCCAAGTGGGTTTTTTTTTGTTTGTTTTTTTTAAATTAAGTATTCAGTTCATTGCACTTGAACATGTTAAAAAAAAATAAGAAATTGACCACTCACCTTTTACAATATCTGTAGAAGAAACCTGGGGACACTAAAATTAAGCTCCCAGTGAAAGCTAATGGGTCAAACTGCTATGAGAAAGATCCTTTAAAATGTCTCCCCCCCCCCCCCCCCCGCATTGAGCCTGTGAAATTCCCACAACAGACAGGAGCCGCAGTGCCTCTGGGGCGGGTCCCTCTCCTCTATACCATCACGCGTGGGCTTCCAGCAGGGTCGAGGCAGATTCTAACGAAGCTGCGATTCCACAAGGCAGAGCCCGTTAACCGAAACAAAAAAAAAAAAGCGCAAAAGATTTTTTGGCGCTCGTTCCCGATCGCGTTTCCCAGCTTACTTGCGGGTTCTGCAGGAACGTGTTCCTGTTGTTGACGCAGCCCCCGCAGCGGCTCCGTAAGGGGTCTTCGTGCCTGGTCCAGGCCCCTCGCAGCACCGCCTCCTCCCAGGTCTTGTGGACGCTCAGGTAAGACGTGTTGATGAGGCGGCACATGATGAGGTCCGTGTAGTGTTTGCAGAAATCTTCGAACGTCATCCTGTCACGGGTCAACAAATCTCGCATTATTTCGTTAGCCCGCAAACCCAGGGGGCCATGCCCTCACGGTCCCTTATTTACGTCCGCCAAACCGCGGCGGTCAAGGGACAGAGCCGACGCGTTTTAAGTTTAGTGAAGGGTTGCGTCGGCGCTGCAGAGCACCGCGCGGTGCTGGGGGCGTCCCGGTTTTGATACAAACTCAAGGGGAAAAACAAAAGCCGCTATATTAACTGGCGTTACTGTGGTTTGTTTTTTTTTTTTTTTCCAGAACTTTCTATGTGGATACTACATCCTACACGGCCATCAGCGGCACAGAGATTGAAAAATCAATGCTTCTTCTCCCCCACTACCCACTGCCAATACATTTTTTGCCTATCAAAGTTAATTTTATATTACCTCTATCCTGAACTGCTGCTGTTTGGATGAATTAAATACATAGGACCAGAGACTGCAGACTGCAAGTGCCTCTACGTCTCGCAGTAATGGGACCACTTCCGTTTACAGAACCGAGGGAATCTCTGCCGAGGCTGCCAACCTGTGCCCGCAGCTATTGCGATGCGAGCGGCTGCTCGCTGTCCACCCAAGGGGGGGCCCAACAGCAACACATCCCACAGCTAGGAAACGTGGGACTGGAGCGGCAGCAGGCCTGCGCGCGCAGAATTCAGCTCACGCGCTCCTATTTCAGGGCCGCTCTCTTTGTGTGTAAAAACAAACAAAAAAAAAAGGCTACAGCGATTTCTCGTTTGTAGGGAAGGTCCTGGAATTTTCTTCCATGATGAACAGCAAAAAAACTCACCAAAATTCTCCATCATCATCTACCGTGACGCCCAGTTTCTCTCTTTCGCTCTTGCTCACTTTCTGCCACTCCTCAGAACTGAAGGGGGGAGATAAAAAAAAAAAAAGCAAAATGCTTGTTTAGGAGCAGGAAGGACGAACACTGTTTTGTCCAAACGTACCACGTTTTGTTTTAAACTCAGGTATGCTTCATCTACTTCCCCTTCTGACTTGCAAAATATACGGTATATACATTTAAGGAAAGATTACTGTAATCTAGGCCTAAATTTAGTGCCACTTGTATACTAACAGTAAACATGCAGAAGAGAGGCCCCTCTAACAAATATCTTAAATATGGAGATCCAAGGAAACACGAGGTGATAAATCTGACCCTGCCTTCTCCTCTGCGCCATTAAACTCAGGCAGCCTGGATCCAACCGTAAACCAAAGAGGCAAGTCCTGCAGTCCTGGTAAATTCCACATTAAAGCTGCTAAATCAGCGCTGCCCAAACGTTTAGCATTTGAAAATTCACATGACCTCAGAGGACAACCAACACAAAATCAGCATGACTGCGGTCTCCCTCCAGCAATCACACCTCTCTCACCCTCCCTCAATCCCCACCCTCTCCAGTCAATCCTCTCTCTCAACCTCCGCCCCTCCAGCCGAACCTCTCTTACATCCCCCCGGGCTCCTCTCACCTTCCCAGTCCATCCCCTCTCTAACCCCTCCAGTTACTTTTGCATCCTCCAAACCATTTTTATAACCCCCAATTAATCCTGCCATCCCCTCCCTCTCATCCCGTCCTCATCCCTCTCTGCTTCACCTCCTCCTCTTCAGTCCTTCTCACCCCCTTCCCAAGCTGATCCCCACTCACCCCCAGATCCTCTTACGTTTCCCAGTCCATCTTCTGTCATTCCCTCCTCTAACTTCCACAACCAGTCCTTCTCCACAACTCCTCCTGCATCTGATCCCTCCCTTCAGTCAGCCCCTCCTCCAAACATAGCCCTGGCCAGGATCAGCAGCAATATTTTTCCTTTGGGTCCAAAGCCAACCAATGGGAAGAGAGGACAGGATGCAACGAGGGCAACATTTTTTTTTTTTTCTTGGGTAGGTTCAGTGGCGGGTGAGGATAGAGGAGGAGCAGTGGCAATCTCCGCCATCCCGTGAACGCTCACAGCCTTACACTCCCAGAGTCCAAAGATGATATAGCGAGTGGCAGCAGCGCAAATAATCGAAGTGCACGAGACCTGTTGTCCGGTGCAAGCTCCCAGGCTCTGCAGCGGCCCTGATCTCTCCTTATGCGGGGCCTGCTGTTACCACATGAAGTCCCCAGGAGGGCAGTGCCACTTCAGGGCCTGTGAGTGCGGGCTGGCTCACAGGACCCATGCCCCACTGCCACTGCTAATGCTGCTGGGGATGCCTTTTGAGGCCACCTGTGACCCCCAGCTGAAGGTTTTGTGAGCCCATTCGGGGTCCTGACCCAGAGTTTGGGAAGCCCTGTGTGCTATATGCCAACTGGGTTGTGATTTACTAGGGCTGGTATATCCATTTGTGAGGGAGCAAGCATTTCTTCACTGAAATGTGGGCAGATAGCCACTAGAGGAAGCTACAGACGTCAGGAGAGAGACCTCTGCGGGGCAAAGCATGTTGGGAGTAGTAGTTTCATAGGGACCTGTCCTCCATTCTCCATTTAAGAAACCTGCGGCACTCAGCTGCCAGGCAGGTGTAGGAGAGCAAGGGTTTTTCTCACTGGCTGAATTTTGCTGGCTAGAATATCTTGACGGTTGGCGGCCGATGAACTCAGTTGTGATCAGTAAATAAGGGACTGGGTGAAAATAAAGAAAAGAAATCATGTCTGAGTGTTAGGTCTCATCACTGGGGAGGACAGTCCAATCCCTACCCCAAAGAGCTTACAGAGGGAGCAGGCCATTCTCATAGGAATGTGGCCAAAAAGAGCTGTGGCTTTGCTTCTGGTATCCTGTGACTTGTGCCATCTTCTTATTAGCTGGCAATGAGGGGGAGAGGTAGGCAGCAACAGTTAAAAAGAAGCACAAGAGAAGCCAGGAAGGGATATACTGGGACAGAGAAGAACCACAAGAGGAAATGAGACAGCCACAGGAGGGGGGGAAAAACAAGAGAGAACAGGAGAAATAGGATGAAAGACGTAAGAAATGAGGGAATAGCAAAAGAAATCCTTGCACTGTGCAACACAGAAAGGTACATGACAGATGGTGGTCACGGATGGAAAAGCATGTATGCTGAACGCTCCAAGTTTCAAACAGCAGGCAACACCAAGAGAGTAATCCATCAACCCAGAGAATGCTGAGAGGCCACTAAGAGTCAACAAACAAAGGTACGGCTTGAAATGTTCTTATTGTCCTTGACTGGTGGATGTGAGAATGTAGAAGAGATCAGGCGGCTACAAGTAATCCATAAGAGGAAGAGTGTGGCTAAATGACTTCAAGGGGATTGTGACAGGGCCAGCGGCTCCTGCACCAACAAGGAACTAAGTTATGGCTGGAAATGGCCTCCAGGGGGAGACAGCACAACAGAGCGAGTGAGCGAGCAAAAGCCAACTCAGTGCCTATGCTGGGTGCCTACCTACAACTGTGGGAATGAGGATGGGAGCAGAACCCCCCCTGCCTGGCTACGGCCAGCTGAAAAACAATGGAAATTAAAAGCAGCTTAGACGGCCAGCCAGAAGATGTGCGGAGAGAGCTGGGAACGGGGGCTGCTGGAAGGAGAAGGACTACAGGAGATTGGCAGCAGAGCCAGGGAAACTCCACCGGCCTGGCCGGGGAAAGTCGACGGGCGTCACGAACAGCGAGTGCCTGTCGTCAGCTCCTGCCAGCATTTCAGCCCGGAGCAGGTTTAGGGAGTCCAAGGAAGAAGAGGCAGGTCCTGGGACTGTGCACATAAAGGAGGTTTTGTGACTAGCATGCCACTATTGAAGTCTGACGTTTTACATGAAGAACCTTTATTATTGTTATTTTGTCTAAAAAGAAGGGCTGGCTGCGGGAAGAGTCTACGTTTCACCTCCCCAGGCTCGAGGGTGTTTCCCCCGCCTCAGAGTATCATTAGCGGAGTGTACCTAAAAAAAAGGATCCGGGGAAGGAGCAAGAGTGGGCCGAAGAGGAGGTGAAAGTCTTACCTAGACGGCAGGAAACGGTTTTAATTTGTGTTCATGGTCTTTGAAAAATTAAAAAAAAAAAAAATTTTTCAGGCAAAAACAAAATCTAAAATTGAAAAGGAAACGGAAAATATCAACTGCAGGTTTTATCCACCTCACATCAACACAAATGAAAGCCTCATCCCTAAAATAAGGCTGGAGCGTTTTAATTCTGCAATAATAAAGCTTTACAACGAGGCAGACGAACCGATGCCCCTGTGAGTCTGGAGAGGCGGTGCCACTTGTGCCGGAAACTGTACTGTATATGAACCATCTCACGTCACACGAGAGAAACCGTTCAGGGAAAAATACATAAAGAAATAAACCTTCCTGGACCGGTTAAATAGTTTCCCCCTTCCTTTCTGCGATGGGACATGGGCATCGGATGTCACAAAGCTGGCGAGGAAACGGGAGCAGGGTGCACAGGCGCCGACAGAAAGCCACCAGCACCGTCCTGGGCCTTCGTTGCCCCACGCAGATTCATTGCATCGCTTTCTGCAGGCAGGACTGGGGAACTCTCGACCGGATACGCAGGGGGGTTTTGGTGGGCGGGGGAGAGGGAGTTGCACATAAAGAGACGACTTTGGCCCAGTCTTACCTGTCACTCCAGGCGCCGTTCCACTCCCTTTCCCCCCACGGGTTCCGCATCCTGATCATGTCCAGCTTCTCCGACTTGAAGAAGGCCAGCAGGCCGTGACCCAGCCGGACTTTCCGCACGTCGGTGACCGCGTACGCGTGGCCTTTGACCAGGCCGCAGTCCAGACGCGCCTCCATGTCGGCTGCCGACGTCGCCTGGTGAAGAGGAAAAAACAAAATAAGATGGCATGATACGCAGAGGAAGGTGCCGGCTGGTGGGCAGGACGCTCTGAATGTGCGCATGATCGCTCCCGGCCCTCCACGGTACAGATTTTTCCAGCATGCAGCCGGCGCCAAATTTACCTGGGAGGCAACACGGCCACCTATTCTGGGTATTCTGAAGACCATCGGTAAGGGAACTGTAATACGTCCACGGATGTGCCGTGGCAGAGTGCACGTTCCCCCAGGGCGACGTATATTTTGCTACTTACTTCCAAACTGGTTTTTTGTCAAACTGCTTTAAAACTTCTTTCCGGCAGGCACAAAATTATGCACTTCCCCCCACTGGTCTCCCTGCAGGCCCCAGACCTTGTCACCTGCTCACTTGACCTACCTGAACCATAACTGTTTGGGGGATTATGATTGCAAGCGTCCTTCCTGGCTGAAAGTACTGTAATTCTGTCAGCAGAGGGACAGAGTTTCAAAAGATTTCACCCCTAAGGCTCGGCTGGGTCAAGGCTCTTTGTAACAAATCAAATCAATGTCTCCTGGGACATAAGCGATCCTACTGGGCGGCCAGCTGACCACGTGCCGCATCTCGTGTAAGCCGGTGGTTGCTTTTCCCCCGTCATCACTGTTTTCTAACTTGAATCGAAAGATTTTAATTTAACTGGTTTCTTTCAGTTCCACAGCACTGGCTTTGCAGTGCTCTCCTTATGTGGAGGGAAGGGGTCTGCTTTACGCACTGAAGTTGGAACCCGTGTGGTCTCAGACTCCTGCGTATCCTTATCTTTCAATGTATAGTTATTCTTTTATTTTATTTTATTTAGATATCTTAAGCAAAATGGATAACATCTAACTAGTTTTTAAATGTTTAATTTTCAATGCAATTTCAATTATCGATGCTTAATCTGAGATGTAAACCGACGTGATATGTTTTTACATGAATGCCGGTATATAAAAACAAACAAATAAATAAATCTCTGGACATTTCTTATGCTGACCCAGAAAAAGGTATCACAACCTGTAAGCCGTACGCGCGCACAGGAGGACACCGCACATAGAACAAACGGGGGAAAAAAAACCCGGAACGGCATTTCAAAGAACGCCGCGCACAAATCTGTACGCTGCGTTGCATACGAGAACGTTCTTGTGCGCACACACACTCACCCACCCTTGGAAAAAAAAAAAAAATCAGAGGGAAGGCTGATCGCAACCC
Source organism: Rhinatrema bivittatum (assembly GCF_901001135.1). Lineage (NCBI taxonomy): Eukaryota > Metazoa > Chordata > Amphibia > Gymnophiona > Rhinatrematidae > Rhinatrema > Rhinatrema bivittatum. The sequence continues at coordinate 28,622,549 of NC_042619.1, read as the reverse complement.
GAAAGTACCTATCCTGTTTTACGAAATGCAGCAATGCTTTTTAAAGGCTCCTTTATATACACGGTATGTGGTTTTCTTGGCGTGGGCTAGGCCCCAAACCGTGGAACTGCCGCAGAACACCCTACGCATCACGGAACCGGGTAAACCTTCCCCGCCTTACTTTGATGGAACCACTGATGAGGCCTCCTCTGTTGTGGACTTTCAGGAGCCTGTCGAAGAAGTCGCTCCGTTTCTTCTCATCCGCGAGGTAGTTCCCCTCGCTCAGCTCGATGGGTTCGGAGACGCCGCCGGTAAAGTCCACCAGGGCATCGGCCGTGTTACCGCCATCCAGGGCTTCGTAGCAACCCGCCAACCTGACAAGCAAGCAGCACAGGGAGAGGCTGCACGTTAATACAGCGGGGGTGGGCGGGTGCTGGAGAATTAAACACCAAAATCATCATCCCTGCTTGATGGGGTGGTACGAACAAAAGAATTTAAGGCAACAAATAAAGTCAGCAAGTCACTGATTTTTTTTTTTCCATTTCTCATATTTGCTTTATCCCCAGGTTAAAGTTTTTTTGTTTTTTTTTAAACTTTTATTACTTAGCCGCTCCCATCATTATGAATCACGGTGAGGCTGATTTCCAGAAAACTCTACCCTACGTCATGTTGTGCATTTCTACTTTCTGAAGGACGTGTGCTATCTAACTCCACTTTCTCAGCCTTCAGGAATCACAGGCTCATTGGGTTTTCAATTTCATGCCGGCAACAGAGCCCCACCACCCCCCAAACACCCCAAAAGAAACATATGTAGTAAACCAAAAGAAGTGGCTAAGCTGCTAGAGCAGATACAATAATCATTTTCTCCAAAGACGCAAAACGGGAGAAATTCTTTAGTACATCCGATACTGATCATCAAAAGCATCCCACCTGACTGGCAGTAAGGTCAGTGTATACCCGGGGACCCCACAGCCAGTCGGGTTTTCAGGTTATCCACAATGAACACACATGAGAAAAATTTGCACATACCAAGTCTCCATGATATGCAAACGCATCTCATGTAACGTAGGAACGACGGCAGATAAAGACCAGATGGTCCATTCAGTCTGCCCAGCACTTTGCTTATGGTGGGAACTGCCGCTTCATGCAGGTTCGGCCCATTCGTTCTGTTAAGCATATCCTGAAAATACAACTGGCTGTGGGGTCCCCGAACAGGTTTTGGACGTCCTGGTGTATGCATTATGTATATCTATCTATTTAGGCTATGCACAGTCTTCCACAGCATGACATCATGAATGAGGAAAATGAGCTTAGTTGATGGTAATCTGTTTCTGTACTGGGCAGTTTCTAAAATCCCTGTGTTGCTTGCAGGCCCCACCATTTTACCCACAGGTCTACAAGTGCATTTTCCAAGAGAACCGCACCCGGTCCCCCCTCCCGGAGCTTTTCTTTGAAAAACATGAGGGCCAGCATCCTGGGTACTTCTTCAGCGCTGTAATATGCGCAGGGATTTCAGAATGAAATCCCCATGCAGCGTTAGCCGGCCCCGTTCCTTCACGGCACGGGCAACAGCAACTGTGCTGCATACCCAGGGAGCGGGCGGGAAAGGTTTGGCTAACGATTTAACCGAGTTAGGGTGCATAGCTACCAGGGTGGAAAACCATCTGAAATCCAACCTTAGAAGAATCCGCAGAGGGGACGCAATATCATCAGTGGCCCACGTCCCAGGAAAAGTCCTTTCAAATAGAATTTCTACATTAGCCTTCCCTGGTTCACATTTGTAAAACCGACTTGCTGAATGCTGTTCTTTGTTCTGTGCCCTTACCCTTGATACTAACTGCAGTGGTTAGCAGAGTCACGCTAAAAAGCTGCAGGTCCCATAGCTGGTTGTGAGCAATCTGCGGGCAGCTTTCCGGAGACTCTGCACGGTGTATAAAATTCACCGTCTGGATGGCCTCGATCTTTTATGTCCACGGGGGTGGGTGGGGAGGTGCGCATCCCTCTTGGACATTTTTAATGCCGTAACACTTACTTGGCATAGGCTTTTTCCACCAGCGCACACCACAATTCATTCTTGGCGTTGGAGTGGCAGTAGATGAGCTGATTATGGATTGTCGGGAGGCGATCGTCGATCACGACATCCACCCACTCCCCAAAGCGGCAGAAATGGAAATGGAAGATCCCCGCGTACTCCTCTGGCTTTTCGGGGTTCCACTCCTGCTCCTTCCAGTTTGGGATCACCTGGGTTTATATAAAGAGAGGGCGGCAAAGGGCAGGAGAGAGGGAGGAAAAAAAACCAAACCAAAAACAGAATCTGTTTTATTCAACACTACAATGCAAGAAAACGACGTGATGGCAGAGGAGCGAAAATGAATCAGGTTTCGTTTTGACAACCCCATGGCTTCTGATTGAATGATCCAGTTCTTGCAGAATTAGTTAACCCAAGGATCAGGGGGTTAACTAACCAGCTCAATCTTTTGCTCCCCAGCCCCCACTGTACAGCACATAAGGGAATACGCTTAGCTCTTACACCGAAAGGCTAAAGGAAAAGAAACCATGAACATAAATCTGAGACTCGAACTATTACTGATGTAATGGCGACAAATGTCTATTCTGCAAATATACAAATAAAAATTTATAAAAAAAATGTATATTATTAGGCCCACTCAGTGGCAGAACTGTACACTGCCACGGGGAGGACTTGGGTTCGATTCCTGGCTTAGGTCTTCTGCTGCCCAGGTCGGCCGGAGCCGGGGAACGCGGCAGAAGCAATGTCCGCAGCCCCCCGGGAAAGGGGAAGGAGTTGGCCACTGCTCAATGGCGACACCCAGTGGTCAGATTCAGGATCCACGATAGCAAGGTTCAGGATGGAGCCCTGGTGCGGGGGGGCCCCGGCGAGTGCGGTCACTGCCATGACTGGACTAAAAGCAAATTGGGAGGGGAATCTCGGGGAGTTGTGAATGAAGGCTCAGGATCTCACCCCTGCTTCCAATGTAAGGCAAAGGAGGAGGAAACTTCTAGGTTAAAAAAAAAAAATCCTGCTGGCCTTAATTCAGTGACCTAGCAAGAGGAAGCCCAAGGAGTAAATGACTGACCACGTTTATGTCATTTCTTGTTTTCAACATGAAATGACGGAAAAACACAAAATTCTGTGCTCTTTTCTTCTATCATTTTTAGTTTACACTCTTTCCAAAGGGTGCGCAACTAAAGACAACGATAATCGACCCCCAAACTACACATGAAATGACATTTTTTGGCCTGCACACCTCTAGCCAAGGAGTCGTGCTACAAATACCTCACTTCAAAAACAACACACACAGTGACATGAGAACCGCTGGCTACCAGTTTTTCTTTAATTCCTTGCTATAATAGTGACAGTGCCTGCGGCAGGGGGCTTTGCCAGGTAATCAACCTCGACAATTACCTGGACCCTTTCACCTTCAGCTCGGGACACTCAACACCCCAACAGAGTCCTCTAGGATGGGCACCAACAGGACGAGCTGAACACCCGGGGCACAGCGGAGTAGACGACTATTGGATCCGTTGCCCCTTTCTACTTCCTTGAATCCGGGTGGAAGGAAAAAGAGGGGCTCGGGGTAGAGCTGAGGACACCAGGAGGTTCTGAAAATGCTCCAAGGCCTTCAACGTTTCTGCAAGGCAGAAATGGAAGCCGTAGGAAAGTGAAAACCCAGGCCAAACCGAGAGGGCGAAAATCCTTCCGGCACGGCGTCCTTCTGTGACCGATAAACCACAGCACTCCTACTGTAAAATCAGGTTCGCCCTGTCTGAAGGGACACGGTTATCCCTGTTTGTCTGGCAGAGACCTCCAAAAGGAAATGATTTTTATTTATTTATTTTTATTTTTTTTTGGAGAGCTGGAACATTTTATTCCAGTGCTTCACTGCTCACAGAAAACCATGTTATGAGATCGCAGCGGGCAGCTTGAGGTGCACCAGCAATCACGCAGGAATTTCCAAACCAAAACGAGAACTCTTTATCAAAACCCGAACCCCCGCCCGGCATTCCCACTCATTTTCCCAAGTGAAATCACAGGAGGAGGGGGCAAGGCTCGCTCTTCGGTTTCCCTTCGCGGTACGAGTCCACTGCTAATCACAAGTCGCTATTTTATTTTTAATCAGTTTAATATGGGTAAGCCACAAGAGCCCTTGGCACTTGGGAGCTGCTCATTCAATCCCCCCGGCTTCTGTGATTTTGTGAGGGGCTTTTCTGCACACTGCAGCCACGCAGAGCTCGCAGGGCGCTATTTCCGCCCCTATCCGACGAGCTCAGTTGGCCACACCGATCAATCCCGCATTGGATTGGCGAGGTGTAACAGTTTGTAAATACGTAAAACAAGAGTAGACCAGCAGCGACAGCAGGGCCCTGTTCTCACTGGACAAAATGGGCAGACCACCAGAATTCCCCCCTCCCCGCGCTCCAGGATCAGCATCCGGGTGACAGAGCAGCTCAGATCTCAGCAGTTCCCAGCCGAGATTTTTTTTTTTTTTTAACCCCAGACTTTCTCTGATTTTTGGTTGATGCTTTTCGTAAGCTGTCTCCACATGGGTTCCTTTTGCACTATAGCATCCTTTAAAGACATACATCCTAGAATTTATTTATTTAAAAACTTTTCTATACCGTCGCAACGGTTTACAAATAGGCACATAGACTAAGGTAAGTAAATGTAGGATATCGTACATTCTAACAGGTGCCAATAAAGTTCGGTTACAATTTCATAAATAAAATCATTATTTGAGTAATGTTGGTCAAGTCCAGGTATATTATTGAGTTACTATCTCTTTGAGATATTACTTCTTAAATGTAGGATTGAGTAAATTCATTCTCATCTGCATTACCCTGCACTTTCATTCTCTACCCTCCACACTCTTTAGTGAAGGCTTTTTTTTTTTTTTTTTAAAGAGCCATGTTTTTAAATTTTTCTTAAAAGTTTTGAGATTATTCTGTAATCTGAGTTCAGAGTAAGCAAGGGAACTACATTTCAGTCGCAGGAATGCCCCCTAAGAAAGAAGCCATGAGAGAAGCTCATCACTCCAAAGGATGCAGGACTGGATGCAAAGACCTTTTGTGTATTTCTCTCTCAGAAACATCAGATTAGAGCAGGGCTTCCCAAACTGTGGCTCGGGACCCCGAATGGGGTCACAAGTGCCTCAAAAGGCAGAGCTCTTCAGACGCTGCCAGCAGCGCCACTAGTGGAAGCCAGCCTTCACTGAAAGGTCCCGCAGTGGGTTCTCGCCCTCGCATGAGTTTTACGCAGTCACAGGAAGCCCGCACGAAAATGGATTGGGGGCTGCTGGAGGGCCTGTGACCTTGCACTGGGCTCACAGAAGCTGCACTGACTTTCATTACTAATTCCGCTGCCACTTGCAGCTCAGGCTCTGGACCGGCCATGAGAGGAAGGGTGGGCTGAGTGTGCAAAAGGCCAGCGAGGACAGTCACGGCTTCTCACCCCCACTCACCACTGAACCCACCCAAGAGAAAAAGGTCGCCTCTCTCTTCCCACCACTTCTCATTCACTTTTGGCCCGGGGCCCCAAGGAAAATGTTGCTGCTGACCCTGGCCAAAGGGATGTTTGGAAAGGAGGGATCAGATGCAAGAAAGGTTTACGGGTCGGATCAGTGGGAGAGGGACTGGCTGTGGAAGGTGAGGGGAGGAATGACAGAAGGTACCGGGGGATGCAAGAGAGGACTTGTGGGTGAGAGGATGAGAGCAATGTTGGAGGGGCAAAGGAATGGGGTGAAAGGGAGGGGATGACAGAGGAACAATTTGGGGTTATACAAATGACTTGGAGACGAGAGGATAAGCTAGGAGGGTGTGAAAAGGGCTGGAGAGGGTGAGAGAGACAGAGGATGGGCTGGGAAGGTGAGAAGAGCTGGAAGATGTAAGAGGGGATCAGCTGGAGTGGCGGAAGGTGTGAGAGGATGTCCTGCGGAGGGGAATGGAGGTTAAGAGGGTGGAGAATCAGTTGGAATGAGGGGAGGGCGATTGTTGCAGATGAACCACACCCCCTGGCTCCCCTGGTTTGGTCGACCGCTGGGGTCACGTGAATTTTCAAGTGGTAAAATAGGGTCACGTTGGGTAAAAGTTTGGGAAGCCCTGGTGTAGAGGGACTGATCTGGTATCTCCGTGCAAAGTGCTGCACACTGTGCCATGCACAGGACCGGGGTTTGACTCCTGGGCCTGGCCTTTGCTCCCCAGGTTGGCCGAGGCTGTGGGACCATCCCTTAATTTTACACGGAAATTACATCAATCCAGGTATAATAAGTTTGGTCGTGATCCTAGACCTCTAATCTACCTGGAAACAATTCTCATGCCTCCTTTGATCTGGGCATGAGCACGTGCGACTGCAAAGCCAGTTTAACGCCGGCAGTTTTTCCCTTTCGGTTACCTGTAAATTATTTCTCTGCGGAGAGGAGGCGACAACCTCCCCGACAAGGCTGTAGCAACGGAAATTACTGCCAGGTACACTCGGAGCCATTTCCAGAATGAGGTTAATACAGAGTTTGCCGGGGATGAGAATGGTTACCATGGTTACAAGTGAAGGTAGCCTGCAGTACCCAGAAATAATTCACTTTTATTGGACACAAGAGACAACCCAACTCTAGAATCTAAATAATGAACGTTTGCCTTTACAGGCTGGCTCCACGGCTGTGAGCAGGAGATGCTGGGGGTTTTTTTTTAAAGTCACCTGCCCAATGGAACCAGTTAGGGGTGGGTGCGCCACAAGGGCAACACACTCGGCCCTGGATACGGAGGAGAAGACCAACGCCACCGCTGTGGTGACCCCTGCGAGCCAAAGAAGCAGTACTGCAGCAAAGCTAGGGCGAGAGACTTCCTTCCACCACTCCTGACCGGCATTTGAGTCAACCAAGCAAGATGCCCTCTGGGGATGGGGGCTAAATCATAAACCACAGCCATTATGGAGGCTCGAAAAGTAGTTCCCCTCCCCGCCACATCATCTCATATTCCAATAAATCAGTGCGATGCTTTCACTATCAATGACACTACACTGTCACATCTCAGGACAAAAGCCCGCTAGACATTTTTTGTTAATAGTATAGAAGTACTGCCTGATTCTCGTGCACTTGATGGTTAAGAGAATCCATCAGCCAGACAATAATATTTATAGGTGGCGGTGCTCTAGAGTACAAATGCCGTTTAGTCTGCGCCAGACTGCTTACAGCTTGAAAATGGCAATGCCAGAGAACATATTAGGTTATTTACAGCACAGAGCAACTGCATATCAATGCCCGAGATTTTCCCATGCTCAAGCCAATTGTTTATCGGCAAGTGAAACAAATGAACAAAACCTACTCCAGGATGAAAACTGATCATCTTTGTTGGCATTTATTCTCAACCTTTTTTTTTTTTTTTTTTTTTTTTTAATATCCTGACAGCAGAAGCTACTTCTCATTATTAAACTGTCTTACAAATCTCAAACGATTTATGATAATCAAAACTGTAGCAATTTTCAAAAGCCCATTTTACACGGGTTGAGTGAATTTACACACGTAAAACCCAATTTTAAGTGTGTAAATGCTTCTTAAAATCAGGCCCTTAATGTGTTTGACTATTGTGCACTGGGAAAGTAGTTTGCAAGCTTGAATTAATCCTGTCTGTAGTTAGAGGCCTACATTTAATTCCGAGTCTCTCTCTGTGTGCTGGGGGGAAGAAGTTTTGATAGCTAAATTAATTCTGTATGCTTTACTCTGAGAAGGTGTGACAGCTGGTTCCTGGACAAGTAATCAGTGTCCTTTTATTCTCACCCATCCACGCCAATCTGACTGTTACCCCTAATTAGAAGGAATTTTTTTTCACAAAAAGAGTCAATTAGGGCTTTACATCAATATGTAATTAACCTTGATATAAGCCCTATTGCTGGGTAATTAACAAGCTAACATAAACCCTCAATTTTATTAAGCATACACACTACTTAAACAACTTTAACAAATAAACAAAGATGCCTGTAAGAAAGCCCAACTCCTTAGCATGGTTTAATACTGACTCAATTTGTAGCTTCAACATCAGGGTAGGATCTTTAAGTATTCTTTAGCATTCGTGGGCGATTCAAAGGTTTGAATTTTCCCCTCATGCCACATCTTTAGCTTTGCAGGGTACTTACACAGCAAAGCATCTATTATGATTGACCAACTCTGAACATATCAGTGAAAATGCCTGCATTTGTTCAGAAAATCAGCTTCAGAAATTTTGGAAATACGAGTGTCTTGTGATCCTTTTATCGAATTTCTGATTACGTGATGCGCCATAAATTTTTTGCTTCTGTGTGAAGTTAAGAAAATGCGCCAACGCCACTCTGGGTCTCATTCTAGCCAACATTTTTGGGCCTACTCTATGCGCCCTCTAAAGAATCAGCTTTCCGGCTAATTCCTCCTCGGCCACAGTGTCCGGGATTCTGACGAAGCAAAGGCTGTTTCTACTGGAACGATTTTCCCAAATCGCTGAGCTTCGCCTCTCCTTCTGCTATTGATTTTGCTAGCCGCTTTAGCATACCCACGAATTTAAGTGTGTGTCATCGTCTAATAGCGAGATTTTACCTTCTGCTTCCTCTATCCTCCTAACCACAGACATCAAGTTTTTAAATTCCATGAATTTGTTATCGACTGTATCAAATTGGTTTTCTAAGGCTGTCGCTACTGCTTTCGTTAGCAGCGCAATGATAGATTCATCCACAGTGGTTTGGCTTGGTGAATCTCGCTCAGCGGCCATTTTCTCACCTCTCTTTCTCTCTTTTCTGAACTTCGAAGGACATACCACAGTCATCTTTCATCACAAATCTGACCGTATACCCCCTCCAGAGAGGTTGCACAATAAATTGGATCAGGGATTGATTACCTTATGCTGTCAAATAGTTAGAATTGCAGGGGTGGTACCCAGAGCTCGAGCAAGAGCTTCTCCTTGAGCTCACAGCATCACATGATCTCCAAAATATTATAATTTGAACCATCTTTCTTTTTTTTTCCCCAATAACAATTTTTACTGGGAATTCAAGAGTACAAAAAAAATCAGCACCAACCAAACATCTATAAGAATGCAATACAATGTATCCCCAACATATCTTCATATACAAATACTGTTTCCATACCCCTCTGATTATACCCTAAACCCCCTCTCATCCCAACCAACTCTCATACAAGATAGCAACCAAAGAAAATAAAATATATAGAGAACTCTCTACTCCACTAATGAAAGCTTTGCCTACTTAACAAAAGGATCTCAAACACCAATGGATTTCCGTATGTTATTTTTACTCAGGGCAATTAATTTTTCCATATAATGAATAACTCGCATTTTATCAATCACCAGGCAAATAGGTGGCGTCTCTGCCCTTCCCCACCATGCCACAGCATTTCTCGCTGCTATAGCTAAAAACGTCATTAGTTTCTGATGATGAGACACAAGATTATCATCCAGTATATTTAATAACCACAAACCGCCACTCCTAACATTTTTTCAGCTGTTTAATATTCAACCAAAAACTATTCATCTTAGAACACGACCATATATCAAATCTCCTGGATTCCTGGAGCGGCCAACAAATCATGTCTTGAACCAGTTGCAACTAATGAGATATCCATACTGCCAGGCAGTGTAAGACACACACATGCTCGGTCACATAGATTTTTAGATTGAAGAAATTATATTGGCACATACACATTGACATACATAAAAAGACACATTCTCTACTCAGACATACACACTCTTCTCAGACAAAATGAACCCACACACAGAGCGAGAGAGTGTGTGTGTGTGTGTGTATATGTGCGTGTCTATATCAAGGAGAAAGTCACCCACGCACACTTTCAGAAACAAAGTACGTGTATGGGTGTGTGCGTCTCTCTCTAATACAGACACACAAATACTCTGACACACTACTGCTGCCTATGTGATCACACAGCGAGTACCCCCCACCTCAGCACTGCCACATCATAGTGTAGAGTTCTTGCCCATTCTGCAGCAGCCTCCTCCCTCTCCCAATCTCTAGGAGACTCGCTGGTTCCTCTCAGAGCTCAGTCCAGTCACCTCAGACAGAAGACTCCCCCCAACACTGCTCAGGCACTTCCCTCCTGGCTTACCCTCCCTCCCCACCAGTGCTTGTAGTTTGCCTCCACTTCCCTGCCATCCTCCCACCACCACTCCAGTGCATTGTCATTGACTGCACATTACAGAGTCTGCTGCTTTTATGGTTCCCCAGGATCTACCCTGCCTACCTACTCGGGGGGGGGGGGGGGGGCAGAAGTGATCCATACTGTTCCCTGGGCTTATAAAAAGAGAAAATGAAGCCCTGGCCGAGACTGCTTAGAGCCAATATCCCAAAGCAGCACAACTCCAGGTAGAATCCTGCCTTTTCTTATGAAACCAGTACCAACCAGGGCTGGTAAAAGGGTATTAGGTGCTAGAGGCAAAAATTTTACAACCTTGCACACACTCCAGGCTCCACACTCCCCACAAACAGTTAAAATATAAGCATTTTTAGTCACTTATTTTACATGAAAAAGAACAAAGTACAGTCTTCTAATGTAAAAAGTGTCACAACACATTATTTACATGCAGTGCTGTGGTACCAACTTGAAAACTCTGCAAAAAAAAAAAAGAGCCTGCAGTCAGAGGGTATTAGACCTATTTTAAAGCATGTTGGTTACAGGCTCGGCCTCAGGGGGAACTGGGAGTAAACTGAATTACAACAGAGGAAACCTCCCAAATGAAAGCAGCACTAACTGCAAGCACTCAAACAGTAACAACCCTACCTATGAAAAGGAACATTGCAAATATTACACCCGGCCCTAAAATAGCAATACACCTTCTATTAGGAAAACAGAACAAGCCAAGCTGTTATAGATCCCTACACAAACTACATGCTAGCAGAATACCTCACCTCAGTCACACATTCAAGACCCTCACCAAATACAGAATAAAGAGACTATAAAGTATCTATAGAAACAAGCACACAAAAACCATAACAAGCCAGATTCCGTATGCAGTTCAAAAATGGAAGAACAGAAACATCACTATTTCTAAAGTATCAAAGAATAAAATCAAGATATGTAAATCATACCAGTAAAACCATACTCATAAAAAGAATAAGTATTTCAAAGCAGCCGATGATTAAAAAAAACTTTTTTTTTAAATTTTCCCTAAACATCAATAACGTATTTCAAAAAAGAGCAAACATCAAATATCACTCAATAATTAAAACAAAGGCTAAAAAAGAACTCCTTTGCTCTCTATACCTGTGAATTTTAGATTTCAGTCACCCTGAGACTGTCATGGATTAGTCAGGGGTGGGAGATGTGCACAAACTTTCTCCTCTCTCGTATATACCCACTCTAGTACACCTTCTCATTCTCTCTCCTGTCATGTCCATTTCCCTGTAAAGGTGTGCCAGAAAAGCATGCTCACTGGATAGTGGCGGTGCCTCATCTACAGCAGTGGTCCCCAGCCCTGTCCTGGGGGCCCACTAGCCAGTCGGGTTTTCAGGATATCCACAATGAATATGCATGAGAAAAAATTTGCACGCACTGCCTCTATAACATGCAAATTTTCTCTCATGCATATTCATTGTGGATATCCTGAAAACACGACTGGCTGGCGGGCCCTCAGGAGAGGGTTGGGGAGCACTGAGCTAGAGTAATGTTGAAGAACACAGAGAGGCTGATTTTCAAAGGGATACGCGCGTACCCCCCGAAAACCTGCCCCAACCTCCCCCTGCGCGCGCCGAGCCTATGCTGAATAGGCTCGGCGGCGCACGCAAGCTCTGGGACGCGCATAAGTCCCGGGGCTTTCCTGGGGGGTGCGCGTTGGGGGCGTGTCGCGGTGGCACGTCAACCAGGGGCAGGGACACGGGCGTTGTTCTGGCCTGGGGGGCGTTTTGGGGGCGTGGCCGAGGCCTCCGAAACTGCTCCCGGGCCGGGGAATCGCGGGCCAGCGCGCGCAAGTTTCGCCTGCCTCAGGCAGGCATAACTTTTCAAACAAAGGTAGGAGGGGTTTAGATAGGGCTGGGGGGTGGGTTAGGGAAGGGAGGGGAGGGGAAGGTGCGGAGGGGTGGAAGGAAAGTTCCCTCCAAGGCCCTCCCTCGGAGGGAAGAGAGGCAGGCTGCGCGGCTCGGTGCACGCAGGCTGCCGATTTTGCGCAGGCTTGCGCGCACCGAACCCAGATTTTAAACAGTCGCGCGAACAAAAGTACGTGCGGGCGTAGTTTTTTAAAATCTGCCCCAGAATGTGTTGGAGAGTTAAATATTATAGATAAAGTGATATCATCTAATAATACTTTTAATACAATTTCTCAAAGGGTATCAAACAGCTTACAAAGGACACAATTACATAGACAATTTACTTAACTCAGTTTTGCAAACGTAACCTAGATTGTGCCCAAAAAGCACATTGCTGGTGCAGCAGTTACTACCCTAAACCAAGAAGCCTGATACTTTGATGCAACATTGCTCTCTGCTTCAACGGCAAGGCATAACAGGGAATTGGATTCGGATGGCAACCAACGGTGTGGGAAACGGGGAACTGGATTCAAACTGCAACCAACAAGGGTCCTAACTTTTATGGTTTGAGAAAATAAGCATGGGGTAATCTACAAGTCGCAGTAGATACTACCATAAGCTTACTGGGCAGACTGGATGGACCTTTTCTGCCGACATTTCTATATTTTATTATACCCATCATATATAATATTAAAAACAAAAACATATGCTCAATTAAAAAAGAAACACCATACCTCAATCATATCCACAGCACATTCATCCACATATTGTTTAAGAATGCAATTGCCCTAATATAAAGAATTGTCCTAAGAAGCTGTCTTGTGACTTTCAGTGGAGAGTCTTGCAACGTTTTCTACATTATAGGCTTAAAAACAGAGTATGAGCTCTTCTTGAGGTTTCAGGTCTCTCACACTGACCTACATTAAAGAAATAAGATCTTTGCTGAAGCTTGAGTGGAGTTTTGCCTCGGGCAGATTCCAGCCATGTTTACAGTTAAACCTCAGTGTTAGTGAAGATTTAATTGTTGAAATTTGAGAAGTTCAAAGATGAATTCATGCCGTTTGCTACACCTTTTAAAGTCTTCTGAGTTGCTTCCTAGAAAGTGCCCTCTGAAAATATTGGCTATAAAATTCTGATGTGGAAAAAAAAAGCTCCCTCTGAAGAAGCTGATTTGCAGTGAAACAAGGATCTTGTTGGGGCTAAACATTACAACTGAGATCTGATATATCAAATATATGTAATCAACAGTATAAGAGTGAATATTTGTGTACTATATCTTAATAATTATTTATATTAGGGCAACATTGTTCTTAAACAATATGTAGATAAAATGTGGAGTGGATATGATTGAAGTATGCTGTTTAAAGGACTGTGTGTTTTATTTTAATGTTATATATGATGGGGATGATGCACTCTTTGGGAACAATTTAGGTTACATTTACAAAACCGAGTTAAGTAAATTTGTCCAAGTAAATTTATCCTTTGATATCTTTTGACAAATTGCAATAAAAGCATTGTTAAATATCGCTATCTTCCCTTTCTTATCTGTAATATTGTATGCAGTAAGGGAGTTTGCTTTTTTGTACCTTCTGTTTTGTATTTATCTTGGAAAATTCAATGACATTTAAGTAGGGAGGTAATGCTGAGTTATGAATTCTCTCGTTACTGGCCAGGACAGGAAACTACGATATTTAAGTCAGAGTTTTGTTCCTTTAAACCATAGTGGGAGAAAAGAATATTACTTTACATTATGTGAAATCAGTATTTCTTGTACTTGGGAGGATATAAATTGTGAAGAAGTAGATGTTAAAGCCAATGTGGAAACATCATTCTTCTCCAATGCTAGGACACGAGATGTTACGGTATGTGTGAGTCCCTTGTGGAAATGAACAGGTTTTGTTTCAGACTTCGAATGGTGGGAGGGTTCCATATCTGAACTGTGAGAGAGTTCCTCTATAGCCTCGCAGTGAGAGTACATTGTAAAAAAAGATCAGGATATATGATATTTTGGCCTTGTTACAAGAAATAACCAAAATGCTGAACCCTGCTGTATAAATACTTGTGTATTCCATTGGGGGTCCGATGGGCAGGCATGGACAGGAAAATGTAACCGTTTCATGCCATTTTGCAATTCACAGATTGTTCAGTAGCATCCACAGAAATGTGATTATTGTCTCTCCACTGAAGTGGTGGATGTACACAGGAAAGGAAGGTGTTGAGACGAACATTTTGAGATGGCCTTCAGAGGAAAGGTTTGCCGATGTGTGTATGGCTAATGACAGTAAGCGCTTCATTGTGGAAGTGAAGCCCTGCTCTGAATCTTACCTTCAAATATGACACCCAGCGCGAAGTATGGTGCCGGAGAGCTTACTGAAATGGTTTACAATGGTTTCTCTGATGTGGCTGTCTTCTGAACTTGTACTGTATAGGCGGTGTGTTATGTTACAATTATTGAACATTTTATTTTAGATATATATAGAATTCTTATAAATTGCTTATTGCGAATTAATCGTAATAACAGACACTAAAAACCAAATGTTCAGACAAGTTCGCATAAAACAATTTAAAAAAAAAAAAAAAAGATGAGGAAAACACTCCAAAATCAAGCAATACCTTACACTTGCTGAGCAAAGGTTGCTGAAATAGGGACTTTAGCTGCTTTTCTTTAAGATTGAGCAATTTCCTGTAAATTCCACTGCCTGTGCCAGGTGAAATACCTAATTGCGTTAACATCCAGCAAAATTTAGGAATGGGTTATTTGTTCATGATTTGTTCACCGTGAGGCTGATATTCAGCGCTAAGGCCTGGGTTTTCTAAGGTTGCAGACCTTAGAAAATCCGGTGATAACGGGGGGCGGGGTGGCGAAGCAGGGGGCAGGCCTGCGAAAGCACCATCGTAAAAGGTGGTGCTATTGGGCGCGAAACTGGCGGCGAAAAGGGCCCTTACCTTTTCGCAGTCAGCATCTTCGCGGCGTCCGCCCCGGTGCCACCCCGACTCCTCCACTTCCGGTGCGGACGCAGCCCAGAACCCGCCCCGATCTAGGTATCACATGCAAAAAGTCCCTTTTCGCGTGCGATCCCTTTTGAAAATGACCCCCTTAGTCTGATAATTAGGGACATATCTGGCTAAGTGGAGGCAGCCGAATATCGCGTTCAGCAGCAGGCACTTAGCCAGATACTGTAATTATTTATCCCAACTAAGCAGTTAGCTGGTTAAGTTGTGGGCAGGACACGGGTATTCTGGGGAGGAGCTAATTATCTGGCTAATAGCCGGATAAGTAGCAATTATCCGATTATGTTAGCTGGATAAATTAGACCTGCTCAACAGCAGTTCTAAAATGTTAGCTGGATAACTAGTGATTTATTCAGGGATATCCAGCGGCATAGCCTTGCTATTGAATATCCCTTGTAAGTCAGCTGGGATAAGTCTTATCCAGCTAAATAACTTAAATGTTCATCTTTGACTATCTATCCCCTCTCTCTCTCATGAGTTTTGTATTGTAAGAAAAGTTGTGACCAAGTCTCACACCCTCCCTCGTCCTTGGTCTCCTCCCTCGGATCTCACTCTAATGCTCACATAATCACTGCTAATTAAACCACTAGATTTTTCGGCGTTCTTGTGGGCAAGTGGCGAAGCAGCATCACTTATTCAAGAGCACCATCAACTTAACCCTCCTTTCCTAGAAATCCTCCCAATGGGCTAGAAGCCCTGAGCTTCTTTCACAACCCTGCTGCTTGGAAAGTATGTTTACAGGCTCTTTATGTCAAAGCCGTGAATATCGGATGGAATTTGAGACTGAACTAACCAGTTCTTATCTGTAAGCATCTTCTGTTCAGCAGCAACAAGAGCCAAAGCCTCCACAATGGTGTCACGGTCTATACATCTCAACCCACTCCCCTGTAGGCTCTGTACTCTTCTTTGCAATCTGATACAATTGGCATATTTACTAAGGAAGTTCACTCTACAAAAACTGAAGGGGCAGGCCCCTACTGATACTTTGCTATATCTGGTTGGGTCATCTAAAGTTTTTAAACCTGCGCTACCTGAACCCCGTTTCCAGGCTTTAGGGAGCAGGTAAAGGCTAAGCTCTCAAGCAGGAAATATTTACAACAAACCAAACTGCGGGATGTGTAGCGACAGGAAGCCCATCCTTCTTTGTTATTTCAGCATTTACACAGCGCTTTCAGCCAACAAATGACGTCCAGATACAATGGAGATCCTGCCTCAGGGACCGGAAGCAACGGAAGAAAAGCGACGAGCCCAAGCTCACGATGAGTATCGGTGGCTGAAGCTGGGTTTAAAATGCAGGCCCCTTGGCTCTCAGTCCTTTATTCTAATCACTTGGGTCACCCACTTTCCCCCTCCCTCCCCCCCATCATGCTTGGGGATTGGCAAAAGCTGCAGCAAGCAATTATACTACCTCCCATCTGGACGTCTGCCAAGCAAAACTTCACAAATCTGAGTGCCTTTTGATGCGATGGCTACAGTATGACATAATGAAGTAAAACTGCATCTCATCTCCTTATACAGAGTGGTTAATAACATATGCAGGGTGCAGTCAAAATAAATCAGTAGTGCTGAAAATTAATTAGCTAGATATAGAGAGAGATCACGTGTGTATATATATCTACAGACAGATGTATGTTCTTCTGATATATATGCCTATGCTTTTGGTAACTAATTTTGTGAAATGCTCACCCCTAATACCCAGAGAGTATTTTCTCTCAGATGCAGTAGCAACTGCTGGTTAAGTGGAATAAGTGGAATAAAACAGCGACAGCTAACACTGGATCCTGAGGCAGAGGTAAATGGAAGACTGTCAAGGTTGGTAAAATGGAAACAAAATCTAACAAAAGAAAAAAAAAAAAGTTTATTTAGGTGACAAAAATATTACTGGGCTACCTGATTATATCAGGACTATCCTCTTTCAGTACTCAAGGGTCACAACCGATCTGGTTTTCAGGAGCTCCACTATGACTATTCAGCGAATGTATCTGCATACAACAGGATTGCGAATCAAGCTTATTTGCATCTTGGACACCGTTTCCTGATTGCCACCCGTGCTGGACTGAGGCAAACATTCCATAACAATGTCTGGCATTTCTTTGTGGCCTTTTTACAATTTTAGGTTTGATGAAAATGGGAAATTTTTTAAATCCCTGCTGCATCACACACAGTTTGTTTTTTTTTTACACAGCTGGGTTGCCACAGCAAAAATATGCAAATAGTAGATCTGGTGATTTGACAACAGCTCATCTGCCTTCATAACTTGTGCATCTTGGTCAATAAACCCCATCAAATCAATACAAAAAAAAGAAGCAATACAAAATAATCTGTGGCATAACGAAAAAGTAAAAAATGCAAAAAGGACTCTCAGGTCAATGGAAAAAAGATGGAGGAAAAACAAAACAAACGATACCCTAACTAAATACAGAAAATATCTAGCTTTTTACAAACAACTTATCCTTAAGGTTAAGAAAGAATACTACAGCAATAAAATAGAAAAGTTTGCCAACAATCCAAGAACCTTATTCTTAATAGTTTATTTATTTATTTATTTAAGGCTTTTCTATACCGGCATTCATGATACAATCATATCATGCCGGTTTACAGATAACAGGGGAGTGAAAACTTTGTTCATTTAACCAGTGCAGAAGAAGCAAAAAGTTACAATATAACAAGGTCGTTGAAACTGGGGAATGAAGGAGAATAAGAATAGATGGGAATAAATATAAACTTTACAGAGGTAGATACAATAGTATCAAATCTAACCAATGACAAACAAGAATCACCACAAAATCTACCTGAATCTAAATGGAATGAAACTGCCAATTTTTTCAGTGACAAAATTACTAACTTGAGAAACAAATTTCCTAACACTACCAATGAAGAAATTAAAATGCAAAAAAGAGATGTTAACCAATGGTAGTCATTTACTGAGATATCTGAGATGGAAGTGGAATTCATGCTAAAAAACACAAATCCGGCGCCACATAAAATAGACTCTATACCAACATTTGAACTTAAGAAAACAGCTAAAACAGTCTCCCCTACATTAGCTAAGATCATAAACCTATCTCTAGAAAAAGGAACAATGCCAGATATACTGAAAGGGGCAATTATAAAACCAATCATAAAGAAAAAAAACAAAAAACAGTGATCCCCTGATCCTGAACAACTACCGCCCAGTTTCAAATCTTCCCTTAATAGCGAAACTAATAGAAGAAACAGTACAGAAACAGCTAGCTGAACACCTAGATAACATACTGTACCATCTCAACATGGATTTCAAAAGTGCTACAGCACCGAGACACTACTTCTCTCGCTAACAGATAATATTCTAAGAGGTTTTGACAGCGGTAAACATTACATTCTAATAATGCTAGACTTATCAGCAGCCTTCGACACAGTAAGCCATAAAATACTACTAAAAAGACTAGAAGAAATCGGATTACACAGCAAAACAATAAACTAGTTCAGTTCATACCTAAATAATAGGTTCTTTCAGGTTCAGATCAACAAAGTATTATCAGAAAAAAATCAATCTCAAAACAGGAGTACCGCAGGGATCAGCCTTATCTGCAACCCTCTAACATATACATGCTGCCATGCCATCTGCTAGCAGGACCAGGAATCTTACATTACCATTTATGCAGATGATATCCAACTAATTCTCCCAATCGAGGATACATTAGAGAAAACATTAAACCTAGCTAACATGTACCTAGACATTATAAAACAACTGCTGAACCAAATGGAACTTGTGATTAATATTGAAAAAACTGAATTTCTACACTTAGAACGGAAAAATATTGAAATCATCCAAACTCCAATAATCCTCAAAAACAACCAGAAAATTGAACTAGCTGAAAAGGTACGAAATCTTGGAATAATAATGGACCCAGAAATCAATCTAAAACAACACATATCACTAAAAGTAAAAGAGGGCTATGCAAAACTCATGGTACTGAGAAAATTAAAACCACTACTAACATTAGCTGATTTCAGAACAGTACTTCAGGCACTAGTTTTCTCCAGCATGGACTACTGTAGCGCCCTTTTACTAGGACTCCCGAATACAACAATAAGGCCACTTCAAATACTTCAAAACACAGCAGCTAGAATACCAACTGGAAAAAGGAGGAGGGACCATATAATCAAAACACTGACGGAACACAGAATTAAATACAAAGCCCTATGTACAATACATAAACTAATACATGATGAAAAATCAGACTGGCTAAACACAGCATTACAAGTACATGTCCCACACAGAAACCTTCGATCGGCAAATAAAGCACTCTTAACCATTCCCTCAGTAAAAACAGCGAGACTAACCAAAGTAAGAGAAAGGGCCTTATCTTTAGCAGGCCCCGCACTTTGGAACACAATGCCTCTAGAGATCAGATTGCAAAGAGATCTCAAAACCTTTAAGAAAAGTTTAAAAACATGGCTTTTTAAACAAGCATTTTATAGAGAGACTGGGGAATAGAAAACATACAGGAATAGACAGGAAAGCACCGGCGCAAAGCACTATTCCAAAAATGTGCATTACAATAGCTTAGAAACTCTACATCACAACAAACGTAAGTGTAAACACTGTGAATATGAATTTTAACCGTGAATACTACCCTAGAGGTACACCTGGGCATGATGTACTTCACTAAACAATTGTCTTTAACGATATATTGTAACTGAACCTTTTGTGGCAACTATTAAAATGCACTATAGTGCACATCCACCTACATTAACTTATGTGCCTTCATGTAAACCGTTGCGATGGTATTTAACTTAGCGACATTATAGAAAAGATTTTAAATAAATAAATAAATCATCACTATTCAAAATCCACTGCCCGAGTTTTTTTGGATTCCCATTTTTCACGTCTAGATTGTGTCACATGAAGCAATCCACATTTTAGAGAACCCCACACCATTCATGCAAAAATGCAGCTCTCTCTTGAAACTGGTGCGAAAAGGGCATAGACAGGAATTCAATGAATTTCTCGAGCTTAAGCAAATAGCATGCTAAAAACAAGACATGTTATCTTTACTATAAATAAATAAATAAAATTTGCTTGGGAAAAAATCCCTTTGGATTATATTAAAAATGTACCTGTTGATGAATTTGTAGGCACAGATTCATGTCATAAACCCTTAGGGGTGAACGGTCAAAGGAGTTATGTGCGTAAAATTAGCACACACTTGCAGAGCTTGTATTTGCGTGCATGCTATGCTTATAGCATAGAAAATGCATACATATTTTGGTTTTGCATGGCATTTTTACACACACACGCAGAAGAGATAGACTAGGGGTGTTTTGGAATGGGGCTCAAAGGAACACATGTAAGTTGTTATTTTATAAGAGATTTATGCAAGTACATTTGGCAACTTATTTGTGCAGGGCTTACTCCATGCTAATTATCTCGTGCAATTGATGCCAGACTCGTCTATTTTCTGCTCCTGGTTGGGTGGGAGGTCTGGGTGAACTGAGGGGAGTTCACGGTGAAGAGCTAGGAGGCGCTAAATGATCCGGAGAAGGACTGGGCAAATTAGTGGAGGTATCACCAAACTGTCGATTTCAATGATGTACACGTTTTAAACTATAAATGATTTTTGCATAGAAAGCCGGATTTTTTCATGCGTAAAACATAAGTGCACGTGTTTATAAAGTAGGAGGGAAAAATAGCATTCTCCAGGAAATGCAGATATTCTTACATAACCAGACGTACGTTTATTTTATAATCTGTACGCACCTGATATGTACAGCTTATAAAATACTGTAGTAGATCTCTGCACAGCCATATATGCACATATATAGGTACATTTTAAAAGCAGTGCAGCCTTTACACACACATGAGAAAAAGAGAGAACGCGAGACAATATGACACTATCTCCCACTCTAAGAGGGGCACTTCCAACTCAGGGTGAATTTTGGGGAGGGGAGGCAATGTCACAAGCATCTACAGACCCTTGCGCTCTAGGCAGACCAATGTAACACCAACCTCCTGCCCTCCCCAATCAATCTGACCAGAGAGTTGGATCAAGGGAGACCTTTAACACGGTTCCGCACAAGACTTATAAATTGTGCACCTAAATCCTAGAGTGACTGACTGGGTTAAGAACCTGGCTGAGCAGGAAGCAACATCGGGAGTGGTAAATGGAGTTCTCTCTGACAGACTGCTATAAAATATATGCAGATGATATTCAATTTGTTCTGCGTATATGTTCTATCTGGCAAGATGCCATTGATCATCTCCAGATTTGCTTTATTACTCTTAAAGATTGGCTCCATTAGAATAAGCTTTGACTCAATATGTCCAAAACTGAAATTCTTCCCATTTATAGTCCATACTCAACCTTTTCTGAAAAGTCTATTACTTTAGAAAACTCTGTTTTGTCAATGAAGAAACAAAAGTCTTGGCATAGTTTTAGATAATACTCTCTCTTTCCATCCCCAAATTAAGCAAGTTGTTAAACAAGAATTCTTTAGACTTCGTGTCGTCTCTGGTCTCAAAAAATTATTTTCTCCTGTTTTTGTACTATCATATGTTACAAGCCTTGATATTTCCTCTCATTGACTACTGCAATAGTCTTACATCTTGGCTTGCCTCACACCACACTTTGACCATTACAGTTATTGCTGAATTCCTCTGCTCAACTGGTCGCCGGTTTAAGGTTTTCTGATCACATAACCCCAATATTGATCGGTTTGCACTGGTTTCCAGTTGGCAAAAGAATAAAATATAAAATCGGCATGACAATTTTCAAGCTGATTTATGGCCAAAGTTGCCCATGGGCAAATGCTATTCTAAAGTTCTATCAACCATCAAGAGCTTTACCTTCCTCTAAGCATGGACTATTGGATGTTCCATCTCAGACTCGCACAACTACATATGACTCGAGTGTGCTCGAACTCCTTTCCAATAGAGTTCTGTCAATGTAATTATCAAGAGTGTCAGGAAATCCCTCAAAACTTTGTTTAAATTGGCTTATTTTTAAGTTTTTATTTTTTTTTTTAATTTCACCTTGTGTTTTAATTTGTTTTATTTATATTTTGTACGTTTGCATATAGTTTTTTTTAACTTTATGTATTTTTATTATGATTTATTACTATTTTATGTTCATATAATTGTATATCACTTAGGCCTATTTTAGTGTTAGGTGATTGATAGATCTCAATAAATGTAAAATGTAAATGAGGGGGTTGTTACTAACAGTGTACCTCAGGGACTGGTTCTTTACAACATTTTTGTGAGCAGAATAACGAAAGGGTTGTTGGAAAAGGTTAGTCTTTTTGTTGCTTATACCAAAATCTGTAACAGGATGGACAGCCAGGAAGGAGTGGAAAACATGAAGAGAGGTCTAGTGAAGCTCGAGGAATGGTCTAAGGTTTGGCAGCTCTGATTTAATGCTAAAAAAATGCAGAGTAAAACATTTAGGCTGCAAAAACTCAAGGGAAAAGTACAGTATTGGAGGTGAAATTCTTCTAAGCACAAAGGATGATTGTTATCTGGGGCAATTGTATCTGATGATGTTAAGGTGTTCAAACAGGTGGATAGTGTGCCGGTAAAAGCCAGAAAGATGCTTGGCTGCATAGGGAGAGGAATGGTCAGCGGAAAAAGGGAGGCATCTCAACAGAGAGGATATCCATGTGCCTATAATTAAAGACTTATCCACTTTACACCAAGTTTTATCATGACAGTGTGGTCTTGCGTTCGCACTCTACGTTTCTGCCTAAGGTGGTGACTCACTTCCATCTTAACCAGTCCATCATCCTTCCAACATTCTTCTCCAGGCCCCATTTGTACCAAGGCGAACGAGTCTTGCACAGTTCAGACTACAAGCGAGCCTTAGCCTTCTATCTGGAGCGGACAGAAGCCTATAGACAGTCCACCCAACTTTTTATTTATTTTGATAGGAATAGATTGGATGCTGCTGTTACCAAACAGACACTATCCAATTGGCTAACAGACGGCATCTTCTTTTGTTATACCTAGATGGAACTGCATCATGGGGTCATGTCAAGGCTCATTCTGTCACAGCCATGGCAGCATTGGTGGCCCACTTGTGGGCAGCTCCCATGGAGGAGATCTGCAAGGCTGCGATGTGGAATTCTCTCCACACATTCATATTGCACTATTGTCTGGTTAGGGATGGCCAACGCAACAGTTGGTTTGGCCAGTCTATCCTTTGGAACCTGTTTGAGGTGTAGAACCTAACTCTCCCAGCCTAGGGATCATTGTTTGGGTTCAGGCTGTCTCCCCCCACTGTTACCAACAGCACCAATGTTGTTGTGGCATTTGGCATTTTACTCAAATTGGCATTTGGCATTTGGCAATTTACTCAAATAAATGCTTTTTAAAATCAGGCCCTAAGCCAGGAAATATTTCTTCTCGGAAAGGGTGGCTGATGCCTGGAATACCCTTCCGGAAGAGGAAGTGAAGACAAAAAAAGTCAAAGAATTCAAGAGAGCATAGGATAAAGCCTGTGGATCCATAAAGACTAGAGGCTGGAAATGAAGAAAAGGGCGCATGGTCTGGCAGTTATTACCCTTAAACAACAAGCCTTGATATTTTTGATGCAACTCCAACATTGCTCTTCACTTTAACGACAGAGGGGAAAAGTGGAATTGGATTCAAACAACCACCAATGAGGGCCCTGACTTTTATGGGCTGGGGAACTGATAAGCAAGGGGTAACCTGCACGGAGCGGCAGTTATTCCCCTTAACAGAAGGCAGGGGATTTCTACCTTTAACCAATAAGCCTTGATGCTTTTGACACAACTGCAACATCGCTCTTTTCTTTAACAGCAAGGGATGGGCCGGGAAAGAGGAACTGGATTTGGACAACCATCCACATGGGCCCTGACTTTCATGGTCTGGGGTACTGATACGCAGACAGAAGGGGAAAAAGCACAGGACTGCTTCTATGACCAAGTCCATAAGCAAAGCATGTCTGAATTTTCAAGAAGGCTCCTCACCCCAGTAAAAATGTTGCTAGCAATACATTTTTATGGGTTATCATAAGGCTTGGGGATAAGTGCACGGAGGGGCAGTTGTTACCCTTAAGAGAAACATGGGGGTAACCTGCATAGCACAGCACACACTACCATAAAAAGCTTGCTGTTCAGATTGAATGGACCATTTGGTCCTTTTCTACTGTCATTACTATGTAAGGCCCTCAATTTGCTGTGGCTGCCCACTGCATCAACCGCAATTCTCTGCCTCTCTGGGATAAAACTGGGCCACCGTTCTGGGATGACTTCGCATACAGCATCCATTTTCTACCATGGCAAATTGGTTTTGGGTGCAGGATGTGCACCAAAATTCCTGGGACGTGAAATTTTAAGGACCTGAACTTGTATAACCTAGAGGAGAGAAGAGGGGAAATATGATCGCTGTATTCAAACATTTCAAAGGCCTAAGTTATTAGGGTATAAACAATGCACATGCAGCAGACGTATTTCAGAGGACTGGAAGTTTCAGAACATGAAGTCATGCTTTGAGGTTCAACGGAAGATGACTCATAAGTAGCATTAGAAAATATTTCTTCACAAAAAAGGATGATGGATGCATGGAATGGCCTGCCAGAAGTGGTGGAAACAAAAATACTGTTACTAACCAAATTCAAGAATCCCCAAGATAAGCAGAGGATCCTTAGTTATGAAGAGGAAGACTGAGGCCAACTGGGAGAGTCCATGACGATGCAACAGGAATTAAATTGGGAAGACCAGATGGGCCTTACATCCTTATCTGTTGTTATCTTCTGCTTTTCTATATCATAAGCACTCCTATGAGAACC
This sequence comes from Rhinatrema bivittatum, assembly GCF_901001135.1. Classification (NCBI taxonomy): domain Eukaryota; kingdom Metazoa; phylum Chordata; class Amphibia; order Gymnophiona; family Rhinatrematidae; genus Rhinatrema; species Rhinatrema bivittatum. The sequence goes on along the minus strand of NC_042619.1, from coordinate 28,597,742 downwards.
TTTGACTGTACGCATGGGCAACAGAGAAACTAGTACAGTGTGACAGATGCAGGATTACAGTTTCAAGTTGTTTAAGGATGGGCTCAGAAGCACTTTATTCAGCTCCAAATGGAAACTGTGGCTTTTGAGTGTCGTGAAAATGTTTATCGTGTTTAACAAAAAAAAAAAAAAAAAGTTAATGCACACATACATCATCCTAAGCCTTAATAATGTGCATCGTGCATCACAATCACCAAGGATAGATAACTGAAAGGTGCAGCGATCATGCAAAGCCTAATTTGGTTCTGTCTACAGTGGGACATTTGGTAGACTAGAATTTAGTGCTCATGGAGTCATTCATGTCACTAACACAAACTCTCTCGCATGCACTGGAACCCACTGGTCTGTATCAGCTATGATGTCATAGATGATAACACGTGACATGAGCCAATCAGCCAGTATTTTACATGATGTATTTTTTGACACTGTTTCAAACATGGCTGTCCAAGGTCAGCTGGACGGTCCAGTTGCAGTGTTGCCATGGAGACCCAGATTTTCTGGACCCAACTACAGATGCAACAGAAGGAAGGGAGGTAGACCTAGCTGTTGCACAATACCACCTCCAGTCAGACTACAGGGTGCATGTGTGTCAACTTCTGGAGATGTTTGGTCTATATCTCTCAGTCAAGGGGCTACTACTGCTGCTGCTGCAATGGCGGTGCTAGAAAGGAAGTGGAAGTGGGGATGTGGTTAAAAATATGGAAAACCCTGGGTCTATGAATTAAGGCCCATGGCACCTCACTTCCTACCATAAGCAATAGTGAGCAGCGTTGGATTAGGTTCTGAACATGCTGAGGTAGGAAGGCAGCTGAAAAAATAAAGACATGGATATACAACCAGAGTTTCTCCCAATGGTATAGCTGGTACTGCAGAGGATCTCCTGAATGAATGAAATTATGACTTAGTTTTACACTGATACAAACCGGGTATAACTACCTGCTATCTAGGCAGAGCTTTATTTATTTATATTCCGCCTTTCAGCACTTCAAAGCGGATTAAATTTAGGTACTGGAGGTATTTCCCTATCCCTAGAGAGTTTACAATCTATTACAATGATTTACTAAGCTGCGATAAGGCCATCACACACATTAAATGCTGTTCATCACGCAATACTGCAATATTGTTGCACTAATCACACAATCATGGGATATTCATGAAGTTTTCCTCCCCCTATGAAAATTAGCTGCTTTGCATGCATAAAATTACCCAATGCTGGTTGCTGGAATATCCAACCTTCAGACCTTATTTCTACAGGCTGCTTTGCAAGCTGTTCGGGGCACCATTGCACGGAAATGGAGGGCGGCTTTGCCTCCAACTTTCAACAGCGTTTTACAGAGACTACATTGGATATAGTATATGGAACGGTTGACCGCTGTTAAGAAGGATAAACTTGGTCGCTTTGAGGAAACTGGCACGGGTGCTCCTCACGTGAGCCTGGTTCCCTATGATCATTACGGATTGATTTTGGCTGGCGTTGAAGCTGATCTGTGACTTTCTGCTGGACTCAAGACTCTTGATTATGGATTCTCTACTGGAGAACGGTGGAGGGGGGATGGGTTGGGGGTGGGAGTAAGGGCTAAATGGGAAAATGCCTCCATGTGGAGTTGTATAAATCTAGGATTTGCAATTTATGATTTATATTTTTGGTTTATTGTCAAGCTACCTCAGATTTCTTGTTGTATGTTTTACTTTCCTGCACACATGAATAAAACTGTTATTAACAAAAAAAAAATTACCCAATGCATGGGCAATTCTATGGTAATAAAATAACGCTGATTACTTTGAAAAAATTCAGGCACATTATTTTATTGCCTTTCTGGGAGGTGTAGTTATTTGTCCCCAGGAGGCCGGTTAAAGGTATAGGTCTCTGTGCAAAGGTGATTCTTTGTATTTGTTAAAAAAATTTAATAAAGTTAAAAAAAAAAAAAAGTATAGCCTTCTAAAAAAAAAAAAAAAAATAAAAAAAATAAAAAGACTATATCCCGCTGCTGCGGAATCCCCCCAGGTGTCTTGTTAGAACCCCCACACACCCCTGTGTTGCGGATCGAGGAAGCCCCAACCCCCAAAAATAAACAAGAGAGAGAAAAATAAAGTTACACTGTAATGCCCTATCCAAACCCCTTCCCTTTTTCTTGTAATACCCTCTGCCCCCAGCAAAGCCCCACCCCAGTGCCCCCACAACTTGCCCTCCCCTCTGACCCCTACGTCCAAAAACAATCCCTGGTGGTCTAGGGTAGGCACCATCCCCCTCCTCCACCTTTACCATAAAAAAGTTACCTGGTGGTCTAAGCTCCCCGGGCTCCCACACCCTATCTGTTAAATGAGCCTCCCCCTGAGCTCTGTGTCTGGTTGATGCCATTTTTCAAAATGGTGCCAACCGGCCTTTGTCCCTATAATGTGGTAAGGGCTTTTGCTGCCTGCTGCCATGTGGTAGATTTAAAGGCCAATTGGCACCATTTTGAAAAAATGGCGTTGATCAGGCCCAGAGCTAAGAGGTTTTCCAGGTCCCCACTAGCTCATTAACATGATTTGAAACAGGTAGAGGGGGATCCGGAGGTGGGCAGGGGGTGGTGCGATGACATTTCGCAGCACTATTTTTTTTTAAATTTTTTTACCACAGGTTCCTCCTGCGATACAAAATTGTGCCGCAATATTTTGTCAGGGAGGGACAGAATATCACGAGACCTCCCTCCCCCAACACGATAAAATCTCACTGTATAGTAAATGTATCTAATGCAATACAGGGTGAAGTGACTTGCCCAAAGTCACAAGGAACAGTAGTGGGATTTGAACCTTGGTCTCCCTGGTTCACAACGGCCTAATCACTATTAATCCTCTACTCCAATTCACCTCCAGTGAATGGTAATTCTGGGATCCTTTACAGCTGATTTTCCCCCATTCGCTATATGTCCTCTTCCCTGCCTGTCAGCCTGTGGAGAAAAGATGACCCCTGATCTGTAAACCCCATCCCCTTGAACACTCCCACTACCATAACAGACCAGTGTCAACTATTTCATTTCATTCTGGAAATTGGCTTTTAGACACAACCAACGTCGTCATCTGTATGGGAGTCTCCCGTAAGAGATGAACGTGTAGTGGTTCAAGATGGCAGGACTTTAACCGCCCAAAGGCCTACAGAGTCAGAAATCTATTCTGAGAGACCAGCGCAAACATATTCCTTTAGCTGGCCCGGCCTATGCAATATCTAGAATGTAAGGCATGAGACTCTGTTTTCTTTTGCCATGGGCTGTAACAGACTGTATTAAAAATAAAAACTGGGAACTACTGCTACTCCCTTGGAAACAGATGAGGTACACCACAGTCTGGGGAGACTCAGTCCCTCCCTCTCTTTCCCCCAACACAGCTCCAAACAAGACATGTGCTTTGCATTTGTTCTTAACAATAAGACTTACAAGTTGCAAGAGGCAAATGCCAAAAATGGAGAGTAAACAGGAAGCCAAGATCATAAAACAGCACTGTATTTCACAACATAATTTATTTTAAAGCACAAACATAAGCTGGATAACAGTGTCCTGTGAGATAAATGCACATAACACAACAGCGCTTTGTACACAATTTTCACAATGGAAAATAACAGTAAAAACACTTACATTTTCCCCCAGACACTAAATCATACAGAATGCTTGCAACATATATATACTTAACACGTTTATAAATCGATGGATGGTGGCTAAATCTCTCCGCATTAACATGATTTAACCCCTTTGGTTAGATTCCATAGTAGCTTTAAATACAAAATAAAGATCCGGGACGATTTAAATGCTCGACAAAAAGCAAGTCAGCTGAAGACTTCACCACACAGTGCGAGTAGAATCTCCTTTGCCGTCACATTCTTCCATAATTCCTTGTCTTTGGTAACCAGAGCCTTTCCAGGCTGTGAGATCTTTGACCCGTACACCGTAGCAAAATGAAAAACAGAACCAGGCGGGAGGTTGTTTTTTTTTAGGCCACATAGATCCTATCCTTCTGATGTTGGCAACAAACCCCAGTCAGCATGCCATGAAAAACCAAACACCATACCTGGATCATTGTGCTGCAGACGCATAGATCTTTATTCCAAAGGAAATAAATGGATGCGTCTCAACGCGGAGCACGTGCTCAGGTTCGACAGATAACTTGCTCCCGACTCACTTTATAGAAAGGGACCTTTGCTCTGTAATTAACTTAACCTTGCATACAATGATAAAATGCAATTTATAGAAGAACAAATGACATATATATATTTTTTTTCCATATAAACAGCCATTTCTTAAATGCAATAGCACATCAGCAGGATATGTGTGGTTGGGGTTGAACATTTCATACATACCACTCCTTGGCTAGTATAACCAAATGGATTTAACTCTCTATTTGCCCAGATGCACACATGCCTCGCCAATGCAGTACTGTGCACATAATGGGATATTTACCATCTTGGCTGCTTTCCATTCTTCTCTATATTTTGCTTTTCTTAAATCATTCTCTTTCAAAAGAAGCTTTCATAATTTCTACATAAAAGAATATCTTTTTTCTTTACATAATGGAGCCATTCTGCAAAAATCATCATCTGTAGTATCTCTCTCTATATATATTATCTTGTATAAAACAGACAGAACAGCAGACACCACCTTTCTCCTCCATGCAACGGACATTACAGCTTCGGCATGATTAACTCTTATTAAAGCAGCCCGCTGCTCCTGCCTGCTTTACCCAGGAGCGCTGCCGAACACGTTATAGTCAAGACAGGCTCAAATGCATGAACTCCCCCCGGCAGCATCACCTTACACTGCCTGCGTGATCATTCAGCTTCTAATGCACGGAAGGAAAATGCAAACGTTTCCCCCTACTGTACTCGCCCTCTGATTATGCACGCGTGCGTTAGCTGGGGAGGGTCTTTGGGCTGCCAAAGAAAACATACATTTTTAATGCTGGAAGAGCTCGAGCGTGTAACTTTCGCGTTTGTTTGCATAAAGTTACTGGACTGTTGACTAGAGATGTGAATCGGAACTGAAATCGGATCCGATTCTGGTTCCGATTCACATCTCTACTGTTGACCTGCGCTTGAGAGACACTTCTGGCTGGTTTAATCTGTTTTTTAGTCCCTTCTTTTTCTAGAGTGCATGGTTTTCTTTTCTGGTTTTTGATTTGATTTTTATTTTACACATCTCATCTAAGGAACAGCACACAGTTAGCAAGGGCCATCGCTCAGCAAGCAAAGATCTTGTGTTGCCTTTTACTTTCATCTCTAACACAGTTATTTGGAATGGACAAATGGGAATGGTCTTTAGGACACCACCACAATCACCTAAGATTGTCCAAAGCACTGTAATGTACAGCGATTACATTTCTAACAAGCACTTTTCTTGGGAGAAAGTCCTAAAATCATGGGAGCAATTTTCAAAGAAAAACTTAGATGTGGGCACAAGGGTACAAAAAGTTCCCCCAGACTCATCCTTTTTCTGTGGATGGAGAATAGGTCAAAAAAAATATGCATCCAATTTTGAAAATGCCATTCTGCCCGAGTACTTTGCTCCCCATCCCTGACCAAAACAAGCCCGAGGGACACCCCTTTCAATGTGGCTAACAGTACGGATGTTGTGAACCCCGTGTACACTTTTTAGTCATGCTGAGGGGTAATTTCCGGGCAGGGCAATTTAGCTACACGAATGGTTTTGAGAATTGTCCTTGGAATGCAGTCACTTAAACCTAAAAAGAAGAAGAAAAAAAAAAAAAAAAAAAGATACTACATAAGCATCTTACCCCAGTTTCCTAAGGGCTCCTAAAAGATTTTTGTGGCACTATTCTTTGCTATGACAGCACACAATGCAAGAACATAACAGTCCTGAAAAAATCCGTTCAAATGCTGTGAAGGAGAACAGAGATCAAACTTTGAAGCCAATGGAACACCGGATGCTGGCCGGATCGGCGCCTTCCGAGAAGGTCAGCATGAAGTACATCACCTTTCGGATTTTCGCCAGCTCGCTTATCCTCTCCCCGAACTCCTGGGCGTCTGCCTCGTTGCAATCCACCTCCTCCTGGCCCGCCTTCTTCCAGAATATTCCGTACGGCTCCAGCAGCTGCCGGTTCATGAGGTTGGTGAGGTCGGGTGTCCAGTGCTGGGAGGTGCCCGTCACGGTCACTTTGCCGGGCTTCTTCAGCTGCACCTTCCACCACAAGAAGCTGAGCTTTTGCTGAGTGAAATCCAGACGGTAGATGTACTCGTTGGGCCGCAGCAGCTTCTCGCCGTCTTGCGGCTTCTCCTTCTTCTGCTGGAGGCTCTGCACCCGCAGCCGCATGCACTTGGTGAGCTGCGTGTCCTCCACGAAGGCGAGCTCCAACAGCGAGGGATCGGCTGCCATGCCTGCTGCCCGTTTTCTCCTTACCTCTCAGGCTTCTTCGGCGAACATGAAGTTTTCCACACAGGGCAGGCCACCGGAGCAAAGCAAAATCCTCACGCCAAGCCTTCTCCCCATCCTCACACTGAGTGGTGCTAAGCAACCCTGGTCACTGACGCAAGGTGGGTGGGGAGGGGTGTGTGGAGAAGTTTCCTCTGGGTGCCCTCTCTAATTTACAGATTAAGATCAGATATGAGGCACTGTATAATAATCTACAGGGAGGAGATCTGTGATGTCAATCGCCTTGGCAACCACTTCCAGCAGAACCAAGAGCAGAGCTGCTTGTATCTAAATGAGGGCTTTTACAACAGGGCCGCGGATATCATGGAGCAGGTTGTGATTAAACACTGGCGCTGCTGCCAGGTGTTATCTACAGCTCTTAAAATTTTAGAAAAAAAAGAAATACAAAGATAAAGCTACTTCAGTACAGCACAGTATTAGCTGCAGAAACGAGAATCTGGTCCAGAACAGCCTTCAGTGTGATCGTCACATGTATAAATTATCACTCTGATAAAATTGCTTGAATCTTGAAAGTCCCCAAGACTTTCTCTCTCTCCATAACGAGGCCACCCGTCACCTCACCAAGCAAACCGCTTTTGTCATGTGCCCTCGTTTTGGATAATTGCTCTGTCATCAATTTTCACTCAAAAAGGGAAGGTTCTTTCCTAAAAGCGCTGGCAGCGAGGAGGAAGGTGCTCTAACCGTGTGCATGTTGACGTTGACTTGTGGCCACATGCCTAAAAACAAAAAAACAAAACTCTAGCTGCTCTCCCAGTCTTTATGGAGATGCAACAATGTCCCTCATCCTGTTAGATCTTTCTCAGCCTGCAATCGTGTGTGTGTAGCTTGAAGGCACGAATGGTTGAACTGCAAACTCCACATCCTATCATTGTCTTATTCCGTTTCCATGCTCCATCCCTCGATAGCCAACAGTGGACCCTAGTTAGCATGTCACTAGCGTGTCTCGTTCCACCTCACGTGGAACGAGACACGCTAGTGACGTGCTAACTATGGCCCATACCACATCTCATTTTATGGCACAGTTTGCTTTTACTCTTGCTCATGGTGCTTCAAATGCACAACAGTAAAAATAAAAAAATAGATTTATGCTTAAACGAAAGAATATCACATTCCAAAAAAAAAAAATGGGTGAGTGGATTTTATATTCTATGAAAAGACCTTTTTGAATCGCATAGCTGTGTTGCTATCACTTGAGTGTACAGATATTCTCTGAACAAATGTTTGTAGCCAGATAGGAATCCATTGATGGTACAGTGAAGTCTTTGTATAAATCAGTATGAAATCATTTTTATTATAAAAGAAATTAAAAAAAAAAAAAGCTACTGCACTCGGAGGGAGCCATTTCCCTCTTGGTCTTGTTCTGCACATGATCAAACTACAAACTTCAATGACTTCTTTGCTCCCTGTGACTTTGAAGAATTGTGCCTATTTAATGAGCGTGCAGAACATTCAGACTATCCCACCAAGTGAGTGCTCGGTCTAGTTGGGGGTTGGTTTACAATACCATCTCTTGCAAGTATTATTTTTTCGATATTAAAATATACATAAGGAAACAGAAATGTAAGAAAATTTAGAGACAGATATTTGGAGTGACAGAACTTTTTTTTTAATTAATATTTTATTAGGATTTCATCAATTTTTACATCAATAAAATACATGAAATAAGGATTCCATAAGTATCAAGAAAAAACAACCAACATAATTATGGATTATCAATCCAAAACCTTTTCTCTAGCCCTCATTAAAAATGGAGAGTGCTACAAAACAAAGAAAAAAGAAAAATCAAATACCAATTTCATACAGAGGGACATATTTCTATTCCTTTCCTTCTGTTCCTCAGCAGTCCTCTAGATCACTCAGTTTTCAACTCTTTATCAAGAAGAAAGGTTTCTAAGTGTGTAGGATCATAGAAGATAAACTTTTTTCCATTTAAAGTAATGCAACACTTGCATGGAAATTTAAGTGACAGAACTTTTAGTGTTGTCAATAAATTTGCCACAGCCAACATGGATACCAGACACATATACATAGACCGCATAGGCTGGGTAATCAAGAATGCTTACAAAAAAAAAAGAAAAAGAAACCAGCCAGGGTGGGGAGGGATAGGGTAGCCTCAAACACAAAAATTAATTGGCACTCGTGGACGTCCAATGAAGAACCCTCTCTTAGTGCCAATCAGATGGTGGGCTGCTTTGAGCCCACCTACCTATGGTGCACTTGTTCCTTCAAAATGCCAGGGCGGAAGTAGATGTTTTCTAGCACATGGCAGCTGAGCACCAGGAGGTAGTAATCTCCCATCACTTTAATACTAAAAGGTCTTTGAGGAGGTAGCTAAAGAAAATTTAAAATCTGTCAACATTCCCATTCAATTCAAGTCTTGGTACCATGCCAAACATTTCATATACCCAGACACAGCTAAGAAGGTAAATTACGATTGTAGGGCCAGGACTGAGTGGATTTATCAGACTCGGAAAGCATGCCAATGTCATCCCATCTATTATTAAAGCTGACAAAAGACTCAACAGTGAAAAGTAGAAAAGCAAGAATGGTTTTGTGACTGCTGAGATTCTGATTCTGTCCACAAAGCGGCCTACAAACAGCAAAGGAATAAGTCGGAAGTCATTCCCAAGATGCCACTTCTGTTCGTATCACCTGTCAGCAAAAGCTGATAGCAAGTTACAACCACCACCCCATAGCCTATACTGGATTCTATGCTTGCAATCTCTCTCTATATTATCTTGTATAAAACAGACAGAACAGCAGACACCACAAGTTTTCAGGAAAAGGATGCATTTTGAATAGCCATTGTGTAACTGTGTGTTTATGCTGGACAATTGCAAAGACCTTTAGGAAACTCTGAGCCTTGAAAGATTTTTCCTCTCTCACCTGTCAAGAGAAGAACCTGGGTCAGAAAATGGTCCCAGCCCTCCCCAGTTAGCCGGCAGGACAGGGGTTAGGTAAGAATTATCCACACATTACATTGCACTCAGACTTCCAAGACCACTGGCCCTTTCTTCCCTGTGCTTACAAATAACCAACCTGCTTCCAGCTGGAAAGAGCTGAGAGGCCTGGCATTACAACAGCTAATGCAATGGCTGAAAGCTGCAGGGCAAAGCACACGCCCCTTCACCGTTTCTGCATCCTCTTCTCAGGAAAAAAAAAAAAAAAAGCAGAAGTCTGTGGGGATTCGCCAGATCATCGCACCTTCTGCATGCGATCCACCAACCTACGTCACACGCTAATTTCTCTTCTGGAAGCTGTCCTCCCCCAATTATAATCCCTGAAAACAGGTGCCCCCCCCCCCCCTCCAGGGAGAGGAAGTGTGATGAAACGGCAAAGGAATAAAGCTCTCCTGTGTTAGAGCTTCCATTCACTTGCATTTTCCAACAAGGTAGGCTGGGAGTGATTATACTAAAAGAGCACATCTGATTTTCTCATGTTCTCGATTTGCTAACCAGACAGCAAATCGATGCATTTGCTAGGAACAATGCATTAATAACAACAATAGTAATACTAATAATTAATAGTGACCGGACGCGAGGCATGCTCAGGAGATCCAGGGATTGATTCCAACTCTGTTCCTGCGCCTCGGAGAGTGGTAGGAGGCTGGGAACGAAGCAGAGGCAGCACACGCGCTACTCCAGGGAGGGGGAAAGCTCTGGCCGTCGTGCCACTCGTGACGTCTGCTAACTCAAACTCGGCACACATCTAGCAGGCTCCAAAATGAGCCGGAGGCCGGGCCTCTCAAGTTAATGATGACCACTCTGATAGCCAGGCTAGGAAAGGCAGGTGGTGGTGGTGGTAAATGTTGGAGCCCGAATGATCCCAGTAATGAGTAGCAGTAAACCTGCCGAGTGATACAATTAAATGAGAAACAAAATGATCAGGGTTTTCAAATAAGGCCGGTTGGGTTTTTTTAGCGGGTGAAGTGGTGGCATCTTCGGCCCAGATGCAGAGTCCCAGTAAGAGGCGGAGACTAACATCTCTGGTCCTAGCCGAGGTCCAGGAAGGAGACCTGTGGCCACATCTTTGGCCTTGGCAGGTGGCGGTGGTTGTGTCTTTGGCCCTGATCAGACCCAGGACGACAGAGGGCTGTAGCAGACGGGGGCAGAGAGGAGGAGAGAGAGTGAAGAGATGAAAGGGAAAGGAGGAGAGAGAGTGGGGAGTTGGAAAACAATAGGAGGGAAAGGAGAGGAAAAGAAAAGTAAGGGAATGGGGACTTACCTGGGTGATATTGGGGATAGAGGAGGAGAGAGGGAGAGCTGTATAAGTGTGGGAAGGGGTGTGCCGTGACAGAGAATAAGCACTCACTCCTCATGCCAACAGTCCTGCTCCCTCTTTAACCCCCCACAAATAAGTTATGGGGGGTGGTAAGGAGTAGTGGGAGGGCATGGCAAGTGCATTGTGTCTCAGGTGAACGAGCCCTGCAGGAATTTTTCAAACCCTGCAAAGTGATACTGATGCCACCGCACTTCTTTAAGGCTTTCGTCTCATGACTCATTGCAAGCACAATGCAAAATCAGCTTGGTTTAGTACGCCCGGCCTCTCGCCTCAGCACCTGTGCTCACTGTAGCAAGCACTGAACGTCACTACTTATTTATAGTCCACTTTTCAACCACTTCAAAGTGCTTTACATTCAGGTACTGAAGGCATGTCGGAGGGCTTACAATCTTAAGTTTTGCACCTTGAGGCAACAGAGAGTAAAGTGAATTGCCCAAGGTCACAAGGAGCAGCGGTGGGATTTGAATCCGTGCAATGGTATGATGGAGAAGGTGCTGAAAGCTTCTAGACCCACATACTGACCTGACTCAAATGTACTGAAGTATTTCTCTCAATTTGTACCTATGAGGTAAAATCTTTAGGTCACAGGTTGCCGTGGTCAGCAATGCTTGCTCCCATTATTATTATTTTTAAATAGATTTGCCTTTTGAAATGACAGCATCCATGCATTCAGCCTCCATCTTCAGAGATTATTCTGCGCCTCTGCTCATATTACAACAGCAGACTTTACCATCCTGATAGCAATCAGTGGGCATTGCCTTCATCCCAACACAAACCAGGTGAAGATCGTAAGATTTACTCAATGCATGGGCACGGTGATGCTTACACTGATGTGACACAATAAATCAGCCTCCTTTGATCACATCAACAAATCACATAGAAACATAGATGCAACGGCAAAAAAGGCCCTAATGGCCCATCCAATCTGCCCAGCAAGCTCCCATAGTTATCACTGACTCAGACCGCCAAGGTCAGGGCTCTTGTTGGTTACTGTTTGAATCCAATTTCCCTTCCCCCGCTGTTGAAGCAGAGAGCAATGTTGGAGCTGCATCAGAAGTGTAGTATCAGGCTTTTTGGTTAAGGGTAGTAACCGCCGCATCAAGCATGTTACCTCCATGCTTATTTTTTTTTCCCAGGCTGGACAGTTCAATGTCCTTATTGGTTGTTGTCTGAATCCAAGTCCTTTTTTCCCCCAGCCATTGAAGCAGAGAGCAATAATGGAGTTGCATCAACAGTATGAAGGCTTATTTGTTAAGGGTAGTATCTGTTACACCAGCAAGTTACCCCGATGCCTCTTACTACATTCTCCTCTCCCTTGCCGTTAGGGATCCAAAGTGTTTATTCCATGTCCTTTTGAAATCTTGCACTGTTTTTGTCTTCACCACCTCCTCCAGAAGGGCATTCCAGGCATCCACTACCCTCTCCATGAAGAAATATTTCCTGACAGTGATTCTGAGTCGTCATCCCTGGAGTTTTGTTTCGTGACCCCCAGTTCTACTGGATTCTTTCCAGCGGAAAAGGTTTGTTGACGACTATGGATCATTAAAACCTTTCAGGTATCTGAAGGTCTGTATCATATCTCCTCTGTTCCTCCTCTCCTCCAGGGTGTACATATTTAGGTCCTTCAACCTCTCCTCATAAGTCATTTGCTGGAGACCTCCCACCATTTTGGTCACCCTTCTCTGGACAGCCTCTAACCTGTCTGTCCCTTTTGAGAAATGGTCTCCAGATCTGAACACAGTACTCCAGGTGAGGCCTCACCAAGGACCTGTACAAAGGAATTATCACTTCCTTTTTCTTACTAGATACTCCTCTCTCTATGCAGCCCAGCATTCTTCTAGCTTTAGCTATCGCCTTGTCACTTTGCTTCACCATCTTTAGATTGCTAGACACTATCACCCCAAGGTATGTCTCCTGTTCCATGCATAGCAATACTTCACCCCCCATCGCATACAGTTCCTTTGGATTACCACATCCCAGATACATGAATCTACCCTTCTTGGCATTAAATCCCAGTTGGTAATATATCACAGAAGGTACATTTAGTTTCCTAATACAATTATTCCTACATCACCCAAAGGAAACACTTATTTGCTTTATCACAAAAACCATTTATTAATACATTATTGTATATAAATAGCACATAGTTTAAAACTACCCCCATATTCCCATTTATAATCTCATTCACACATCCACACCAATCATACCATACTGTATTCTTAAAACCAACAATATCCAGATGTCCAACACCATAGGATCCTATTTGTTTCGCCCACCCAAGGCTTCCTCAGGGACTATATCTCACAACCTTTACATATATTATCCACATTCAGTGCTTCTTATATTGATTACTTCTTCTTTTGCAATATTAGCAGTAACTCAATGTTCTTCAATCATTTGTGCACTTAGATTCCATGTTATTCCATATTCTCCAAATCCCCTAACGCCATTATTGACACGATGGATATATGTTTTTCCTCCAAACCTCCTTGCAAAACCAAAATCTGCCAAAACTATACAAGAGAAAAAAACTGTTCAAATCACAGTCGATAATACACACTACTATTGTGCACAACCCGCTCATACTAACCCACATATTCTTACTCACAACAATTTTACATACAATAAATCTCAACCACACCCGGTCCCGTTCCACCAACAGGATGCTGCGCCATGAATATCACTGTTTCTTCCATTACTCCGAGCACGCACGTTGCTTCTTTAAACGTCTCTATATAAGAATATAATTTTTAAAATTGCTATTACAACTTACAAAACCAAAAACTCATACCCCCTCATTTGAGTTATACATAACAAAATCGCAATAATTACCTATGCATTCAACTTCCTTTAACTTCCAAACATGCATACCTAATATATTGTGACAGGAATTAGTAGATTTATGGTTACAATTGTCTGTTATGGTTCTGACAAGGAGTTATTTCAGGTTTGAAGATAGTGTGTACCACAAGTGAAAGGGATCCCAAAGGGATCACCGATGGCTCCAGCAATAGTGTGCCTATATGTGGGGACATTTGAAGATATATACATATACCCTTCAAGGTTTGCAAATTATATAGTGACATGGAAACTGTTCATTGACATTTTTTATATGGTCGGGTTCCCAACAATTGTTGAAGGAATTTATGATGTGGATTAATACAATTGATAAGAATCTCAAATTTGAGTTGGTGTACAAACATGATATTCCCTTTTTGGATATTATCATTAGTAAAAGGGGAGGGCAATTAAAGACTTTGATTTATAGGAAAGCTATTGACAAAAATAACAACATTGCATGAGAATAGCTTTCACCCCCCCTCCAATTGAAAAATAATATTCCAGTAGCACAGTTTCTACTATTAAGGAGGTTGTGCTCATCAATTGAGGAATATAAAAAGCAGTCTAAAGACATGTGTGTGAGATTTCAACAGAGAGGATATTCCAGTCAGACTGTTCGTAAAGCATATAAAAGAGCATTACATGCAAACCGTGATAATTTGCTTATAACAGGTAATAAATCAAAATTTGATAGGTTAGTGTGTTCTATACCTTTTTCCAGCAACGTACAGAATATCAAGGAGATCATTCGGTGGCATTGGCACATTTTGGGGGGGTGAGCCATTATTTAAAGAACTACCGTTTTTTGCCATACAGAAGGATAGATCATTGAGGGATCTTTTAATTAGATCAGATATTTTGAGGGAGGTTAAGGATGAGAACAATAAGGGGCAGGAACTCTGTGGACAATGTTCAGTTTGTCCACGGGTATTGAGTGATTCAGTATTCAGAAATCCAGGTACGGGTCAGGTTTATAAGTTAAGAGGCAGATATAAGTGTAGGAGTATGCAGATAGTTTATGCCGTAGTTTGCCCGTGTGATTATATTTATATTGGTCATACTAAACGGATGGTGAGTGTATGGATTCATGAACATCTGAATTGTATTAGAACCAGTAAAATGTAGGCTCCGTTGGTGCAACACTGGCTTCCGATGGCTCATACTGAAGAAGATTTTAAATTTTTGGTATTACATCAAGAATATAATGGGCAGGGGGGAGATGTTACAAAAAAAACTCACTTTGAAGGAACAAAGATTCATTTTTGAATGGCAAACTCTTGTCCCTAAGGGATTAAATAGAGAAATTGAAAGGCAGGCATTGCTGTGAATGTGAGGGTAAATTTACAATGAATCTCATATTTTCATTTAGAGACGCAATGTTGGGGGATGAGGTTAATGGAGGAAGAAATAGAGGGGTATTCGTGAATGGTAAATTTTTGACTAAAGGAATTAAAAAAGGAATTGGATGGTAGGCATCTTAGTGTTCGTGATGGTGAGTTATATTAGATGGTATGTCGTGCTGGAAGTTTAGAAATAAAGGGGTTAAAATTTGTAGGAGTGATGCATCTTGGGGATTGTTGCATAAATAAAGGTGGGGTTAAAAATGGGAGGAAGTAGTGTGGAGCACAGGCGCGGCATTTTTGAGATTGTGACAGTATGGAAGGAGCTGCGGAGAGAAGGTAATTGTTGATGAGGCATAGTTTGTGGAAAGCTTTTCTATAAGGAGTTTTGATTATATACAACTCAAATACAAAAATATTTTCTTCCTTATAGTGTAAAATAATGGGGAAGAAATATTAGGGACGCGTGTTTGGAAGTTAAAGGAAGTGGAATGCATAGGTAATTATCGCGATTTTGTTATGTATAACTCAAATGAGGGGGTATGGATTTTTGGTTTTGTAAATTGTAATAGCAATTTTAAAAATTATATTCTTATATAGAGACGTTTAAAGATGCAACGTGTGTGCTCGGAGTAACGAAAGAAGCAGTGATATTCATGGTGCAGCATCCGGTTGGTGGAACGGGACCGGGTGTGGTTGAGAAATTTATTGTATGAAAAATTGGGTATGTAAAATTTTTGTGAGTAAGAATATGTGGGTTAGTATGAGCGGGTTGTGCACAATAGTAGTGTGTATTATCGACTGTGATTTGAACAGTTTTTTTCTCTTGTATAGTTTTGGCAGATTTTGGTTTTGAAAGGAGGTTTGGAGGAAAAACATATATCCATCGTGTCAATAAAGGAGTTAGGGGATTTGGAGAACATGGAACAACATGGAATCTAAGTGCACAAATGATTGAAGAACATCGGGTGACCGCTAATATTGCAAGAGAAGAAGTAATCAATATAAGAAGCACTGAATGTGGACAATATATGTAAAGGTTGTGAGATATAGTCCCTGAGGAAGCCTTGGGTGGGCGAAACAAATAGGATCCTATGGTGTTGGACATCTGGATATTGTTGGTTTTAAGAATACAGTATGGTATGATTGGTGTGAATGAGATTATAAGTGGGAATATGGGGGGTAGTTTTAAACTATGTGCTGTTTATATACAATAATGTATTAATAAATGGTTTATTTGTGATAAAGCAAATAAGTGTTTCCTTTGTGTGATGTAGGATTAAATCCCAGTTGCCATCTCTTCGACCATGCATCAAGCTTCCTTAAATCACATCTCATTCTCTCCATTCCTTCTTCCAGTATGTCCACTCTGTTGCAGATCTTATTATCATCCACAAATAGTCAAACTTTACCTTCTATCCCTTCCGCAATGTCACTCACAAGAATGTTGAACAGAACTGGTCGAAGCACCAATCCCTGCGGCAGTCCACTTAACACCGTTCTCTTCAGAGTAGGTTCCATTTACCATCACATGCTGTCTTCTATCCATCAACCAGTTTGTAATCCACATTACTACCTTGGCGCTCACTCCCAAGCTTCTCATTTTGTACATGAATCTTCTATGTGGGACCGTATTCAAAGGCTTTACTAAAATCAGAGTAAGTCACATTGAGCGCACAGAGCACGGTAGATTGTGAAAAGGTGTGGCTCAGAAGCTGCACTGAAGAAAAAAAAAAGTTTAAAAGTTTCAGGTATAGAGGAAACTGGGAGAGGGCCTGGTTGCAGGGACAGCCAGGAAGTGGTAGGTTTGTACTGGCTAATAGGAGAAGCCTGGCTGGAGATAGATAGGGAATAAAATGTGATTTAGTCAATGCTGATTCTTCTGCAGGCTTTTTTTTTTCAAGGCAAAAAAAAAAGTAAAGATTGAGGAAAACTGGATCAGTAGGGCTGTGCTGAACAGAGTGTGACCTTTGGAAAAGCTGCCAGAGTAGGCTATTAGTGCAGTGAATGGAAACAGGGCACAGCCCTCTGCAGGGAAGATGTGCAGCCACGAGAAAACCTGGAATGCAGCAGTCAGAGCATGACTGAAGGAAGAGAGCCTTACAAGAAGTCAGTGGTCTGGGCTGAGCAAAAATGGAACCAGCAAGCACAGTGGGCCCTCGTCAATTATTTGAAGTGAAGCCTTGTGACCTTGTCAAGAAGTGGCGACAAAGAATGGCCAGGAAGGGGCACTACAGAGTGGCCAACAGGCTACAACACCGATTGACCAGAGAATGGTGCTACAGATGGCACTGAGGAAGACCCTGTAGGGTGCCCAAACACTATCAAGGAGTCCAGAGACAACTCTCGAAAGAAGCCAAATTTGAGGGGGCATGGAAAGGCAAGCTAGAGATGTCATGGAGAGCCCAGAGGGTGGTTCTGCAGAAACCCCAGCAAGCAAAGCTGAGAAGGAGCCAGCGACCAACGTAGGCGAGTGCCCAGAGTGTACAGAAGTGGAACCTGTGGAGAGTCTAGAGAGAGGCATTGCGGAGAACCTGGAGGGAGAGTCCACAGAGAGCCCAGAAAATGGTTCTGTGGAGACTCCAGCAACCAAGGATATAGAGGAGCCAAGGAGAGCGCTACATCAGATACCAGGAAGCAGGTGTAGCTGGTTATTGAGGAGCCAGCACTGGTAGTTCCCCAGTTGGTCCATAAAAAGCTCCTTCAGGATGGAATTCTAACCCAGAGCCAGCAAAGGTCATAAAGGACTGGAGATGTGCACTGTGTGAACGGCATACTTGATGGTGGTCATGATGCTGCTGAGGGTAACACTAAGAGATGAGGGTGAGCATGTCACTAGGACCCCGTTCCCAAGTGTAGCTGGTGGGAAGTCAGAGGAAGGGGAATGGGAGGTCTTGGACCCTCCAGGATGGGATCCAGAGGGAGTAGGGATGCTTGGCCCAATGGGCCCAAGCTGAGGGGAGGTGTATGTAAGGCAATGCCCCTAGTGTTCCCCTATTTTCTGTGCAGAACCAGGCTAGATGCCTAATCCACCTTAAATTCCTTAAGGAGAGTATGCTCTATGGGTGGGATTCTGAGGGGCAGGTGGAGACTGGGGAATAACAGCTGGGATCCAAATGGGAATAACTAGACCAGGCCCAGGTCTCCAGAAGGAATTCAGCTCCTATACAATAATGCTGTCCAAACACCGAGCTGAGATGAAGCTGAACTGTGAGTAATTAAGTACTCTGTTCTGAAGGGAAGGCAGTCTACTGTCGTGTGATTGTGAAGCTGTAATAAAGATAAGTGTTTTAAGCAAAGCTGGAATCAGACTAGTTTGTCTCCAGGCCTATGGGAATCACTGCTCATTCCCACAGCTGGCACCAATACATAAATAATGAATTTCAATAAAAATAAATCACTTCAGTTATCCAACAGCAAGGATACAGCAGATCCCACACTCCATGTACTTTTAAAACTTAAAAATTAACTAACCAGTGTGGTGGAAAAGGGATTTTACATGCATTGTGACATTGTTTTGTCTGTTACTGTTTTCCCCAGAGAGCTCATTTCCCCTATGTTGGCCTGCAGGCAGTGTTTGACCTCTGTAGTTCAAACAGAGGCTTGGAATGTTGGCTTGACCCAGAATGAGGCTTGGATAGCCTGCATATCCCAGAATCCTTGAGGAAGCTATAAGACTAATATCCTGTAGTGCCATTGGCCAAAATACTTTTTCTAGTCAGGTGGTCATTGTCCGAGAGCTAATGCTAGTACTTTGTGCCTGCCATGACTGGTCCTTCAGAGATTTAGCCCTGAAATTCCTAGAATTCTCTAGTATTGGCTAGGAGTACAGAGGAAGCAGATCTCTGCATTGAGATCCTGCTCCAACTCCGGTGGACAGCACATTTCCTGTTGCTCCCCTGGCACTGATAAATAGAAGTGTTTAGCTAGCTTTTATTGTTTAATCTTTTTTTATTTTACTTGTTAGAACATAAAAACATAATTGCCATACTCTGTCAGATCAAGGGTCCATCAAGCCCAGCATCCTGTTTCCAACAGTGGCCAATCCAGGCTACAAATACCTGGCAAGTACCCAAACACTAAGTAGATCCCATGCTATTGATGCCAATAATAGCAGTGGTTATTCTCTAAGTCAACTTGATTAATAGCAGTTAATGGACTTCTCCAAAGAACTTCTCCAAATCTTTTTTTAAACCCAACTGCACTAACCAAATCCTCTGGCAACAAATTCCAGAGTTTAATTGTGCATTGTGTGAAAAAGTTTCTACAATTAGTTTTAAATGTGCCCCATGCTAACTTCATGGAGTGTCCCCAGTCCTTCTATTATCTAAAAGAGTAAACAGCGGATTCACGTCTACCCATTCTAGACCTCTCATGATCTTAAACACCTCTATCATATCCCCCCTCAGCCGTCTCTTCTCCAAGCTAAACAGCCCTAACCTCTTCAGCCTTTCCTCATAGGGGAGCTGTTCCATCCCCCTTTATCATTTCAATCACCCTTCTCTGACCCTTCTCTATTGCAACTATATCTTTTTGAGATGCGGCGACCAGAATTGTACGTATGACTCAAGGTGTGGTCTCACCATAGAGCGATACAGAGGCATTATGACATTTTCCATTTTATTCACCATTCTCTTCCTAATAATTCTTAACAGTGTTTGCTTTTTTGACTGCCACTGCACACTAAGCAGACAATTTCAATGTATTACCCACTAAGATGCCTAGATCATTTTCCTGCGTGGTAGCTCCTAATATGGAACCTAACTGTGTAACTACAGCATGGATTATTTTTCCCTATATGCATCATCTTGCAATTGTCCACATTAAATTTCATCTGCCATTTGTATGCTCAATCTTCCAATCTCACAAGGTCCTCCTGCAATTTATCACAAACTGCTTGTGATTTAACTACACTGAATAATTTTGTATCATCTGCAAATGTGATTATCTCACTCACTGTATTCCTTTCCGGATCATTTATAAATTTATTGAAAAGGACCAGTGCAAGTACAGATCCCTGAGACACTCCACTGTTAACCCTTTTCCACTGAGAAAATTGACCATTTAATCCTACTCTGTTTCTCAGTTTATAATCTACAAAAGGACATCTCCTATCCCATTACTTTTTAGTTTTCTTAGAAGCCTCTCATGAGGGACTTTGTCAAACGCCTTCTGAACATCCAAATACACTATATCTACAGGTTCACCTTTATCCACATGTGAATTAACCCCTTCAAAAAAATGTATATTTGTGAGGCAAGACTTCCCTTGAGTAAATCCATGTTGACTGTGTTCCAATAAACCATGTCTTTCTAAATGCTCTGTGATTTTGATCTTTAGAATAGTTTCCACTAATTTTCCCAGCACTGAAGTCAGGCTCACTGGTGTATAGTTTCCCAGATTGCCCCAGAGTCCTTTTTAAATATTGGGGTTACATTGTACCTGAAGACTGGAGGGTGGCCAATGGATGATTTTAATGATAGTTTAAAAATTTTAACTAATAGATCTGAAATTTCATTTTTGAGTTCCTTCAGAACCCTGGGGTGCATACCATCTATTCCAGGTGATTTGCTACTCTTTAGTTTGTCAATCTGGTCTACTACATCTTCCAGGTTCACAGTGGTTTGGTTCAGTTCATCTGACTCATTACCCTTGAAAACCATCTCCGGAACTGGTATCTCCCCAACATCCTCATTAGTAAACACAGAAGCAAAAATTCATTTAGTCTTTCTGCAATGGCCTTATCTTTCTTAAGAGCCCCTTTAACCCCTTGGTCATCTAACGATCCAACTGACTCCCTCACAGATTTTTTGCTTTGGCTATATTTTAAAAAAAATTTATTCTGAGTTTTTACCTCTACTGCCAACTTAATTTCAAATTCTCTCTTAGCCTCTCTTATCAATGTTTTACACTTAATTTGATAATGCTTATGCTTTTTTCTATTTTCTTCAGATGGGTCTTATTCCAATTTTTGAAGGATTTTTTTTTTTTTTGCTATAATAGCCTCTTTCATCTCACCTTTTAACCATGTCTGTAATCGTTTTGCCCTCCTCCTACCTTTCTTAATGTGGGGAATACACCCGGACTGCACTTCTAAGATTGTATTTTTAAACAATGTCCATGCCTGTTGTACACCTAACATTTGCACTGCACCTTTCAGTTTTTTTCTATCTTCCTCATTTTGTCAAAGTTTCCCTTTTGAAAATTTAGTGTTAGAACTGTGGATTTACATATTGTCCTCCTTCCAGTCATTAGTTCAGATTTGATCATGTTATGATCACTATTGCTAAGTGACCTCACCACAGTTACTTCTCTAACCAAATTCTGCGTTCCACCATCAATTAATTCTAAAATAGCTCCCTCTCTCATTGGTTCCTGAACCAATTGCTCCATGAAGCAGTCGTTTATTCCATCCAGGAATTTTATGTCTCTAGGATATCCTAAAGTTAGTTACATTTACTCAGTCAATATTGAGGTAATTGAAATTTCCCATTATTTCTGCACTGCCAAATTGGTTAGCTTCCCTGATCTCTCTTAGCATTTCATCTTTGTCTGATCATTTTGGCCAGGTGGATGGTACTATACTCCTATCACTATACTCTTACCCAACACACATGGGATTTCTACCCCTATAGATTCTACTGAGCATTTAGTCTCTTGTATGATCTTTATCCTCCTGGTCATAAATTGCTACACCCCTACCAAGTTGATCTTCCCTATGATTGAGATTGAGATATAATTTGTACCCTGATATAACACTGTCCCACTGGTTCTCCTCCTTCCACCAGATCTCTGAGATGCCAATTATGTCTCTCATATCATTCACTGCTATACATTTTAACTCTCCTATTTTACTTAGAGTTTTGGCATTGGCATACAGACATTTCAAAGTGTGGTTTTTGTTTGCATTAACAACCTGCTTTTCTGTTGATAAGGATAATTTGGAATTCTTTAGCTTAGGTGATTCTTTACTTATAGGCATATGGGCTATTTTTGCTTTTATTGGAACCTCTCTGTTGGGTGCCCTAACTCTGTTTGATTAGTATCCTTCAAAGATACATTTCTCGAACCATGCACCTCCAAGTGACAGTCTGCTTTCCCCCTTGTTCTAGTTTAAAAGCTGCTCTGTCTCCTTTTTGAAAGTTAACTGGTTGCAATTACATCTTTTTCTGTTCACTGTTCCCACTTTGTTAATAAACTCTATAGTTTGTTAGCTCTGCCTGTCTTGGACTGATTAATGATCCAGATATTGTATTTTGGTCTGAGGGTGAATTTCTAAGAAACATGTGAACTTTGGGTTATGTGGTGTCCCAATGTCCCTAGAAACCACAAGGCAGACAGTTTGCAGGCAGGGTACTTGCCCAAAGGCAAACAGGACCTAGCTGGTGGGTGGGAGGTTGCCAGCGTAGGAGTGCGTGTGCAGGTGGGGTTTGCGCAGCGCTTGGCAAAATCCTCCAAGTAGCCACAGCGTTGGCGCTGAGTAGATGTTAGGGTGATGCTGATGCGTTATGCAATAAACAGCAAGAACATAAAAGCTGACGTCCAGTCATCCAGTGGTTCGTACCCTCCAGCGCTTCATGGTACTCCTGGATTTGAAGATTTTGCTCCGGAGGTTCGCCAGGGCTAGGAGCTGTACTGGAATGAAAGGGAGAGGTCTGTGCCTATCTCATTCACCAGAAGGTTTCTGCAATAATCTGCACACAAGAGGATTTAACAAACACCGGAGACCCTAAAACTGGCAATGCTAAGCAATATAAAATTCACATTTCTAATTTGGTAGTGAGGAGGTGGCCTGCTGTATGCTGCATTTACCTCCATGAGCTTAGATACAGATTCTGATACTTTGTCATCCTGGTGTAGTGTCCTAGTGACTGGCATAAGCGTGCATGTCTAGAATAAATAAAAGGGTCCCAGTGTCTAATTACCGGAAAACAAACAAAAATAAAAAGACAAAAAACGATGCAAGGCAGAGGGCAGTTTAGGGAGCTTAGGACCCCCCCCTGGGATAGGAGGGCTTGGAAAATGATGGCTTAAGCATAAACACAACAAAAGAATCCCCAGGAGTGTTAGCGCTCCGCAATTAGATAGGAAATAATGAGCTCTCTAATGGATGCCCAACCCTCCGGTCTCAGAGGGCAGCGGGAGGAAGAACCAGGCTTGCAGCAAAACAATTTCCAAAATAGTTCCGTTTCATTAAGGGGAAAAAAAAAAAAAAAAAGAGGCGAAAACAGACTTAAATCATGTTGACAAAACAAGATCTTGGCAAGAGGAGGCTTTTTAAAATAAACCAGATTGCGTGGGTGAAGGGAATCCAGATCTTCGTCTGGTATTCACCCCTGCATGCTTCTCACCTATAGAATGAACTGCAGCCTTATGTGCTGTGCACCCCGCACGAGGACCAGAGACTGGTGGTCTCTTCAACCTCACTCACTCACCTTTCCTGAGTTTATCATCTCCCCGGCTGATTGGCTGCTTTTTCTTTTAACTGTATCTGACAAGGCAAAGCTAACAGGCTAGGCTGAAAGTTGCCAGAAACAAAACAGGCTCAAGCAACCAATGCGGACAGAATGCTGGCCTTGTTTACGCACCAATTATGGTCCTGCACACACGCTAAAGGACAGCAGAGCTTTAAAAGCTATTTTCTTCACAAGGTTGAAGCTTAATTTTGAGTGCTACGTATATGGCTGCCTCCAGATCCCACGTGGGGCCTTACTGGGGAACCAATGTGGCAGCGCACGGCTCCAGGGCTTGGAAGGAACAGAGAGAGATTTGGTGCGTGCCAGGCGCTAGATCGCATGAGATGACAATTAATCTAAGAGCTGCTTTCTCCTTATTGAGGGTGTCCTGCACTTTTGGGGAGCTCATCCACCTCACCCACATTCTCTGCCTGCCAAGTTTGCCCTGGCTCTTCAAACCGAGTTAGCAAAGCAAAGAACAGCGACAGGCACTGGGCTCATCATCCTGAGCTGAATGGTCGGCGGTAATTCTGCGGCCCGCTTTTTCTTTCTTAATCTCATCAAACCTCAAGCTGCAAGAGCCAGTCGGGAAGGCTGCACAGCGTAGCGGAATTAAAAGAGGCAAGAGTCCTACGAAACGAGAAGTCTGAATGACGAGATGAACCGCCCCTACTGAAGTTACCGCTCAGCGGAACTTTATCATGGAGCACAGCCTTGTGGTGCAACACTGGCAGAGTTAACGGGAAAATCCAGGATGCACACACGTCAACCGTGCCAACAGACTTCACGTCTTTTTGGGCTCCAAGACACCAGCACAGCTGCGCCTTTCCCAAAGGTCCATTTCTCAGAAATTAGAGCACATCAACGATCTGCTATATGCCACAGAACGCAGCACCAATCATGAGGACCAAGGGAGGTCAGTGCTGTTCTGTTTCAAATCGGAGAACTAGAAACAGCAGAGCAACGTCAAAAGAATTAGAATTCACACCCAGGGAGGAAAGAGCCCCACCAATATTACCACTGCAAACCTTCTTTATTAAAACCGGAGACTGCAAATGTTAATAGTCAGAATTATTAATTCAAGCACAAATGAGTAACACAACCAAGTCTACAGAAGAGCAGCTATGCAAGGCAGAGGGAGTCACATGGATGAGATCGGGGTTGGCTTCAAATAATTCAGCACTCTGCAGCCCACCTATTGACAGGGGCTCACATTAGAGAGCATATTATGCCTGGCCTTAAGTCGCTGCCTTGGTCGATTTGCTTTACAGTGTTTCTTCACCTAGACTGAGTCCACCTTACGGATTCATACCCCTTTGCGCTTTTTATATTCCTCCAGACAGTATCTATTAGATGTCCCTTCTCCTGGATTGGCACGCCTATCCGAGATGAGAGAGAGCTTCTTTTCTATTTATGGCACTCTCTACCCAGCCACATCCACCTTACCCAAGATAGCAAGGTGTTTTTAAAAAACTTTCTTAATTTGTTCGGCATAGCTTGGACACAGATTGGTATCTTCTGATGATGCCTCCTTATGATATACTGTTTAACAGTGATGTCTCCAATGATTGCTCCTCTTGTTGATCTTGTAGCATGATGATATTGTCGACCTCAATTGTTTTGTCATTTTTATGAAGGGGTGTATGTTTTATTGTACCCCACCCTGGGCTTTTTTGAAAGGGCGGGTAACAAATACTTGTTAAATAAATAAATAAACTAAGAGGTGCCAGCGCCCCCGCTGCCAGTGCATACACAGAACTGCCTCCACCCTCCCTCCCGACAGGGCCTAACACTTACTGCTGCAAACTCCCTTCCTCCATGGGCCGAGGAACAGCTGTTGCGGCTACCCCATCTCTCCTCTCAGCTCGGGGGCCGAAAGACAGCTACGGCTGCAACCTCCATCCCCTGTGGGGCCAAAGATCAGCAGTGGTTATGGCTGCTGCTCCGTACTTCAGCAGGAGAGCAATACCTCTAAACACTTCCTCCTGCTGTGGCTTCTCTCTCCTGCATCGTTTGCTTGAACCGCCTGGGACGAAAGTGCTGGCGGGGGTTTAGAAGTGCCAGGCTCCAACGCTCCTGCCTCCAAGTTGGGCTGGGCCAAATCATGTCGAAGGAAGGTGGTAGGGAGAAGGGAGGCAAAGATGAGTTGCTGGGCTTGGAAGAGAGAACAATATAGGTAGGGGGCTGGGGTGGGAGGGAGGCGAGTGGAAAAGATGAGTTGGTGGGGCAAAGGAGTTGCTGAGATGGGGGCAAGATAGAGGGCTGTTGAGAGAAAGAGAGAGAGAGAGAGAGAGAAACAGGGTGGAAAGGAAGAGCTGCTGGGGCCAGGGAGAAAGAGGCAGCTACTGGGGATGAGGCATTGCTGAGGGCAGAAGAGAGAAGGTAGCTATGAGGGAGAGAGGGGCAGCTGAGGCACAAGGAAAGAGGGAGATGCTATACCAGAACTGACACTGTTAGGGATGTAGGGGAAGAAGACATTCAGAGAAGGAGAAGAAACAAAATGGAAAAGAGATCCTGGGAAAAGGAGTTGGGAGAAAACTGGCAAGAGGAAAGCAGGAGAGAGAGACCAGGACCAACATTTTCTTTCCAGTTGAGAGATCGGAATATGGCAGCTTTGGGAACGTGTCTCCGATATCTTAGTATTTTGCACATTATCGAATAAACTAAGAACCAAGAAGAAACTACTACAGCCCCTCCAACCTGTTTTATTATCTTGTCCTCCTTGTCTTCTGGAACTCCCAAAGGGATGACCTTCCCTCTGCAGTGGTGGTGGCCCTGGATGACGTCAGCGAGAGGGACGGGACTGCTTGAGTCAGTAACAGATGTAGCATTGAACAGGGAAGCGATGGGCCGGAGCGGCAAGATGAAACAGGCCTTGAGCGGAGAACTCCCTGGGGAGGGGGGGGGGGCACATGCCCTGGGGCACATGCCCTGGGTCTGCTTCTGCTTTCCTTTCTGGTATCCTTGCCAGAATGGAAGTGGAACAGCTGTACAATGTCCCCGGAAGATCTCCTTCTCTGTCTCTCTCAGCCTCTCAGGTCATCCGCTCCAGCTGCCAGAGACCGCACATTTCCTCTGAGCGCCAATAGCAACTTGCGCCAGGTACACATGCGTAACCTCTCCTCAGCTGGCAGAGAATCATGCAGAAGACTGGACAGCCCCCATCTCGCCCCCTTCATATTTCTTCACAAAGGTTGTACTGGATTGGGTCCAAACTAAAACGAGAGGGATCTAATAACCCTTCAGAGAGCACAGAGAGTTTATGCAGCCATGAGGATTCTTACAGAGAGGAAGGAAGGCCCACCCACCACAAAACTGGGAAATGTACGTATGGGGGGAAAAAAAAAAAAAAAGAAAGGCTGTGGGGTGGGTGGGAGGTAGACAGATCAAGGTTCTGCCCCACCCCCACAGATAAACTGAACACAAAGGGTGGCTGGGGGAGGGGTAGACAAGGAAGAGCTTAAAATCTGCAGGCTCCATACAGCATAAAGCGCACCCCAGCACTAGTTAAGCCAGATAAAAAGAAAACACAGAAAAGAAGCTAGACTACCCAGCAAGAGAATTTAAAAAGAAATTAGGACACTTCTTCAAGAAGCATTCGATAAGGAAAGTGGTTCTTACCTGCTAATTTTTGTTCCTGTAGTACCAACGGATCAGTCCAGTCTCCTGGGTTAATTCATCCCTGCCAGCACATGGAGACAGAGAAAAGCCTGCAGTAGCTCAGTATTTCTCTGTCTCCAGCAGATGGCTGGTGCATAACCTGCAGTGCTTTTTTTTTTTTTTTTTACACCCTTATGGGTTTTTCTAGATTTTTCTCTTGGGGAACCGTTCTCTGCTCGGTTGACGTGGACCGGTCAAGGTCCAAATTGTTCCGTGGGGTGTAAATCTGGTAGTCCAGATCCCTCCCCTCACGAGACCAATGAGTCTGGACTGATCCGGGTTCGTACAGGGAACCACAGCTGCTTTCCAAAAACAACAAGCCGAAGTGAGGTACGGCTGCTGCTCACAGAGCAACGGCTTGCTGTTTGAGGTCTTGTTACTGCATTACCTACTTGCATTTGAGAACATGGAAGGGACTGAAACATCCGTCTTTCATCAGGCACTCCGTATACATGCAAGGGTCTGCAGGAGGCTTTTTTTTTTTGCATACCGAGGCTCTCCTGAAGAGCACAACATGTAATCCTACTCAGCCTGGCACATGGATACCCTGGCCATACCCCAAGGACCTTGTCCCTGGCCTCTGTCACAGCCAATGTCCTCACATCCTGGCAGGTGAGTTAGAAGTATGCTTCCGCTGACGTATATCTGGTGTCTGCTGACAACAAATTGGGCTGCTTTATAAAGTTAAAGGCAGGATTTTTCACTGTGCTGCCACCAACTAGAGGGAGGAGGAATAGCCTAGTGGTTAGAGCAGTGGACTATGAACCAGGAGACCAGGGTTTGAGTCCCGCTGTTGCTCCTTGTGACCTTCACTTTACCCTCCATTGCCTCAGGTACAAAAACTTAGATTGTAAGCCCTCTGGGGATAGAAAAATACCTACAGTACCTGAATGTAAACCGGTGTGATATCTCGATTGAGATCAAATGTCGGTATATAAAAATAATAAATAAATAAATAAACTAGTCACGACTCCCTCCCTCGTCAACAGATACAGTTAAAGATTCCTGCGGAAAACTGTGGCCAGCTCCTTACCAAGCAATGGATGCTCCTGCAGATCCAAAAATCCGGATGTTTTCAGCAATCCGCACTATATACCCTTTCAGCATAGTTCAAAACGGCTCCCAACCATAATAGAATACTAAATCCATTTGGTGCTTTTCCGGACCTTGCAAGGTCTTCTCAATCGAGAAGGAAACAATTCCTCCAAATTAAGGCCCCAAGTTTTACTCTTGGGAACCTTATTACTGTTGAAATATCCCTGTAAATGTGTAATCAAATATCACAATAATGCATATATTTTCTTCTCTCCTGCACAGTTCACTGGCTTTCTGAACGAGAAAGTGCCAACGGTTTCTACTCCCTCCCTTTTAGTCTCTGAGTGAGTGCATCTATGCCTGCAGTTAGTTCCGATCATAAAGCAATGGCTTCCTGTATTCAGATCATTATTACTTCAGGATGATTTAAATACCTCTGAGTGTGTTTGTGTCCCCTAGATGAGGACTTAAAATGTGCAGAATATTTTGTGGTTTAATTTGTTCATTCTTCTTTGAATGTATGTATTTCTGTATTGCAATTCAAGTGCACTTCTTCAACTGTATTGGAAAATATATAAATAAAAAAAGAATACTAAACCCATTTAGCACTTACAGCTAAGACCTCCATGTGCTTTAAGATTAATGACACACAGTAGCATAAACATTTAACACATGACTTTATGACCCATTAAACACACAAAAAAAAAACCAAAACAAAGGCTTTCAAGCTTTCTTGAAGGGACATGAATGGATCAGGCCTTCAGGGCCAGCGCAGGGGAGCAAACTGCAAATCAAGAAAAGCAAAACCTTTACTGTCAATTACATCATTTTATTTCCTTAAGTAACAAATCACCGAATATTTATCTTGGAAAGATCATTGGGTCTATCTGCAAAATCACTATTTGGCGGCAGCTATGTAAACTGTGCGTTACCTCTGAACGAGGCTGGGAAGCAAGTCACATGGTTCAAGTTTTGAAAACAAACAGCCCGATATACACTTGGGCCTATTTCCAAGCATAGGAGCCTACTTTTAGGAATGATCGGGGGGTGCTGAACAAGTTACAGCGCCCCCAGCAAAAAGAAAAAAAACCAAAACAGAACAGAGTGGGTTACGAATGTGACAGACCTCCCTGTATTTAAACGTCCAGACGGGAGCACGTAATGCAGACATAGAGGAAGATTCATGTGGCCAAAACGAAAGCTAGGGAAGACTCAAAGCCCTACACCAGTTGTCATCCTCCCCAACCCCAGCTCATCGCCACCCATCTCCCTCTCCCTTCCCCACACGCCTCTCACTCTCAACATCCCATTTTCTCTTCTTACTCCTCTCTTCCCCCCTCCTGTCTTTACTCCCTCTGCAGTTTTTGAGTTCTTCCCCTCTTGGATGGTCATACTTTGACTTTCATATCTGAGGGCAGGGTGTTTAATACTCCCCTCTCTACATCCCCTTACCCTCCTCTGCTCCCTATTTATCCTTGACCCATCCTTCAGTTTCCTTGCCAGTTACCTCTTTCCATCCCTCCCATTCCCCAGCTTCCCTCCTCTGTAGACTTTGCTCTCCCATCCCTTCACTGCTCCAACGCTCTTTCTTCTTCAGCATGTTAGGCATGCTCCGCTCACCTTCCCCCTCTTCCACAGGCTTGGATCACTTTCCTGGTCAGCCCTCCCTCAGCCCAGGTACATCTGTTTTCTGCAACTACTCCTGCCTTCCCATCACCTGCATTACTTCCCCTGGCACTTTAGGTACAGAGAGAGTATAAATCTACATAGCATCATAAGATATGCTATACTGGGTCAGACCAAGGGTCCATCGAGCCCAACATCCTGTGTCCAACAGTGGCCAATCCAAACCACATGTACCTAGCAAGTACACAAACATTAACTAGATCTCATGTTACTGATGACGGCAACAAGAAATGCCTATTGATTAATAGCAGTTTATGGACTTCTCCTTCAGGAATTTATCCAAACCTTTTTTAAACCCAGCTACACTAACTGCCTTAACCACATCCTGTTTGCAGTTCACAGACTCTACTAGTTGAAGTGATAGCTACTAAGAATACCACTTCCATGTAAGAAACTTAAAGGAAGACAACTCCAGCAGCTCGTAGGGAGATTTCATCGGCTATGTTAAGACTATGTTGAGAACCCATGGTACAGGTGGTTTTATAACTGGAGGTTTGTATGCCATAAGCCCTTCATGAATTTGGATACTAGAGGATGAACAAAGATCAGCTATTCATCCACATGAGGGTGGTAACCAGCAACAGCACTGTGATGCACCTTGACTGACAATGTACTAAGAACCAATGAGGAAAGAGAGAACAAGTACTGAAGCAGATCTTTTGGAGCACAGACAAATGGGTCCAGAGAGCCTGCTTGACGCCAAGAGGTTGAACGCTGTTATGCTGTATGCCTTTCTGGTGGATGGCTTCCTCCCCAAAAATCACAATGTCCTCAACTTCCTTGGTTATTAACAATGGGAAACTACTGGAGTGCTCAACATCCATGCCATTAAGTTCAGGGAGGGAAGGCTTACATGACAGATGATCCTCCTCCACTGTTAGTAGGGTCTGCTCGGTTCCCAGAGGGATTGGAAGACAGACTGCCGACTTCATGAGGTGGCAGAACCACACTTGACTGGGTCAGTCTGGGGCAATGAAAATGAGGTGTGCCTGGTCCTGGAGTACGTTTTGCATCATCCTTACCATATAGCAGATCAGCATCCCATTTGAAGAGAAAAGCATCCACAGTGGATCTGCATTTTCTTTAAAGAATGGAGAAAATATTTGTTGACTTCCCTGTTGCTTTCTGATGCAAAACAAATCTTTTGATGGTTGACCGCCAACAGTCAAACAGCCTGTCTGCCATACCTTGGTCCATGGACCACTCATAGGCGTTGAAACTCTGTTGAGACAATCCATCAACGTTTTGAAGATTCTGAGAAGGTAGAATGCTTGAAGAAAAGCCCTGTGACTTGAGAGTCCACTTTTCTATGAGATTCTTGCTTGTTCATGAAGAACATTGCCACTTGGATATTGGTTTGGATCAGAATTCTCTTTCCCTGAAGATAATACTCTCAATGCAAGCCAAATGGCTCATAGATCTGAAAGGTTGATATAGATCAGATGTTCTGTCATTGACCAAGTACCTTGAGTTCAAAAGAAGCTTGTATGTGTACCCTACCCTCTGATGGATACATCTGTCTCTAGCATCACCTGATAAGGTAAAACATATAAAGGAACCTACATCCAGAACCACTGGCATCCTATCACCGGGCATTTCGTGAAGATCCTCAGGGCCACTGAGAGGCTAAAAGGAAGAACCTTGTATTGGTAATGTGCAGTTTCCACCACAAATCAGAGGTATTTCCAGTGAGATGGATGGATAAGGATGAGAGTATGTACATCTTTCAGATCCAGGGGGCACATCCAGTTTTCTGGTTGGATAAAGGGCAGGATGATGTGGAGGATGTGTTCATCTTGAACATCTTCCATAATGACCCTCCGTTCAGTCTTCATAAATCCAACATAGGACTCAATCCATCTGACTTGTTGGAATAAGAAAATAGTGGGATTATAACCTCTTGCCATGTTCGCTGGGAGTGACAGACCATCGCTCACTTGCTGAGAAGAGACTCCACTTTGAAGTGAAGTTGGGGGTGAGTGAGATGGATCTGGATTGAAGGCTAAAATTGGTGAAGTGCTGAGGATAGGAAAAGCGCAAACAGTATCCAGACTCCACAAGTTTTAGGGCCCAATGGTCCTTGGTCATCTTCTACCACTTGTCAAAGCATCTTTCCCCTTACTAGAAAGGTTGAGGCCTGAGGTTCAGGTCTCATCAAAAACTAGGACCCAGCTTGGGCCGGGACTGTTGTGGTATCTTGGGCTCTCTCTCATGCAGACATCCATAGGCCAGAAGTTGCTGTTTCAGCAGTACAGAAATAGCATGAAACCACTGAAATTGGTGAAAGGGGCATCCATAAGAGGAGTACTTAAAAGTGAAATAAGGCCATCTACAGGAAGGAGGCTGGTCTGCTCCAGCTGACAAGGGCTGAATGACAGTATGCTGCTCCTTAATCTGGGAAATGGTTTCTTTGTTCTTGTCTCTAGAAATGGCTGCAGCAGAAGGTTTTGCTGTTATGTCAAGGAATTCATGAGGAGATGGCATTTGCATTCTTGCACATCCAGAAGAGCCTGCTGATAGCCCTCCTGCTTCTTGTCCAGGGCCTCCACCAGGGTCTTCAATTTGTCAACCATGGTCATATAAGAATTGCAATGGAAAGTAATGTGTGGCAAAACAATATACTGATCAATCTCTCTTAAAAATATAGAATTATACATACAATCACAATACATACTTTTACAAAGTCACAGAAATTATAAAACACACAAGAACCCCCATATAAGAATTGCACCATAACGAGCTGGTGAACCACAATGCGGGCATTTAGCATCACGTGCTGAAATACTCTTCCCAAAGCTGTCCATCAATCTGGATTTCTTACCAGAGGATATACTGGAAAAAGATGCTTGCCGTTTTGGTTCACTTCCATGCATACTGCCACCATAGATTGGTGCAGTAGCTGGACCACTCCAAAACCAGGATTCTATTGTACTCTGTAACTAAGATCCAATTTCCTGGTTAACAGGGGCGGGAGAGGGGGGGGGGGGGAGGCCAGATTATCTCTTCTCTTTTACATATTTCCATAGGATTCCATGAATCAAGATGGTTGTTGATTCTGAAGAGATTTCCAGAATCCAAAGACCTTGACGCTGGAATTCACATCCCTCTGGACATTATGTTTGATGGCCTTACTCAACTGGAGCATGAGAGGTCCTCTGGAGACAAATGCACTGACAGGTCATATAATGAGTCTGAAGGGATCCATGTAGACCCTTTCTCAGAATCGAGTGATGGAGGGATGCTGACCCATGACCCTGATAAAGATGCTAGTGGGTGGTGATGTCTGTCATCTGTACCCTATGCTTCATCTTTGTAATGTTGGCTAAACTCCTCTGCAGGGAGGTATGGTTGCCCGACTGAGATGGGCTAGTTTCCATCGCTGGGATTTCTGGTGCGATTTCCTGTGTAATGGAAGCTGGAGGGACTCCCTCTTGAGGACATCCTAGACAGGAGAGGGTGATGGGTGCCCTCCTTGTCACTAGCCATTAAAGAGTTAAACAGAGACTTCACCAGTTCTGCTATGTGGTCCATGGACTGTTGTGCTCTCTAGGCTGGAGCAGAGATATCCTCTTATGAAACCAGT